>NW_019154145.1:7698300-8083097 GCF_002288905.1 Enhydra lutris kenyoni | reverse complement strand
TTGGCTCAGGTCATGATCCTGGGATCCTGGGATCCTGGGATCAAGCCCCAAGTCAGGCTCCCTGCAGAGTGGAAAGTCTGCTTCTCCCTCTCCCTCTGTCTCTTCCCGTGCTTGTGCTCACTCTTTCAAGTAAATAAATAAAATTAATCAATCAATCAATTGGGGGGAATTCACATCTTTACAATGTGAAGACTTACAGGCCACAAACATGGATTATCTATTTATTTAGATCTTCTATTTCCCTCAGCAATATTTGGAAGTTTTTAATGTATAAATCAATATGTATTGTTAAACTTATTCCTTAGTTATAGAAGCAGGAGAAACCAGGGAGCTTATTGGCTCAGGTCATGATCCTGGGATCCTGGGATCCTGGGATCAAGCCCCAAGTCAGGCTCCCTGCAGAGTGGAAAGTCTGCTTCTCCCTCTCCCTCTGTCTCTTCCCGTGCTTGTGCTCACTCTTTCAAGTAAATAAATAAAATTAATCAATCAATCAATTGGGGGGAATTCACATCTTTACAATGTGAAGACTTACAGGCCACAAACATGGATTATCTATTTATTTAGATCTTCTATTTCCCTCAGCAATATTTGGAAGTTTTTAATGTATAAATCAATATGTATTGTTAAACTTATTCCTTAGTTATAGAAGCAGGAGAAACCAGGGAGCTTATTGAAAGTGATTCTTAACAATATTGAACTGGTGGGGCACCTGGGTGGCTCAGTCGTTAAGCATCTGCCTTCATCTCAGGTAATGATCCCAGGGTCCTAGGATCCAGCCCCTCATGGGGCTCTCTGCTCAGCGGGAGGCTTGCTTCTCCTTCTTCCTCTCCCCCGCTTGTGTTCCTCTTTCACCGTGTCTCTCTTTGTCGAATAAATAAAATCTTACTTATTAAAAAAAAAAAAAAAAACCCAAAAACCCAATGTTGAACTGGAGAGCAGAGCAGAAGATCACCCTAAGTAGGGGAGAATTTATTGGCATGGTGTGTTCAGCCATGATCATATTTAGTGTTCTGATAACAGCAGCTGAGACAATTCAGAGTTGGGTCTTTACAGTTTCTTGAATCTTGTATATGGTGATCACCTAAGTAAATAAAGTGAAGATACCAGAACTTCTTTAGCATAGTAGTGAAGAAAGTGTCAGAGAGTTCAGGAAACTGGATGTATTAGAATGGTTTATCACCGTAAGACCTTTAAACACACTACATGGCTATGTTCCATTGGAGGACCCAGAACACATCTTTAGGAGATGGCTGACCTCTGCACACTGGAGGCGATGGCTGACAATGCTACATTAGCACTGGGATCCATCATGGAAACCAGGATAATGGAATACTAGCCCAGCAGGGAGCAGAAGACAACAGTTAGCTGGCAGAGGCTAAGGAACTGTAAGGGTCATCATTGCTAGCAGAAAGACGTGATTTGTAGCCAGGGTGTCTTGATCTGCAGAGATCTGTGATGAAAGCTAATATATTGTGGTGGTCTTAGGCATGAGATAAATGGACAGTAGACTAGAGGGTCACTTAATCTGCATAATTAAAATCAAGACCTGGTGAGCTCAAGAGAAAACTGTCATCTTTTAATCAATATCCAGATCTAATTTCATCCACAGATCTGTAACCCACTGATTAAAGAAAAAGCCAGTTACC
The DNA here is from genome assembly GCF_002288905.1 of Enhydra lutris kenyoni. Taxonomy (NCBI): domain Eukaryota; kingdom Metazoa; phylum Chordata; class Mammalia; order Carnivora; family Mustelidae; genus Enhydra; species Enhydra lutris. The sequence goes on along the minus strand of NW_019154145.1, from coordinate 8,081,451 downwards.
ATGATGAAGGTCACTACCGTAACTTTGTTAAATATTCCTTTGATATTTTTACAGATAAGATCTGAGCCATGGGGTGCCTGGGTGGCTCAGTCATTAAGCGTCTGCCTTCGGCTCAGGTCATGATACCGGGATCCTGGGATCAAGCCCTGCATCGGGCTCTCTGCTCGGCAGGAAGTCTGCTTCCCCCTCTCCCATTCCCCTCACTTGTGTTCCCTCTCTCTCTGTGTCTCTGTCAAATCAATAAATAAAATCTTAAAAAAAAAAAAAAGACCTGAGCCATTTGCAGAATAACAATGCAGTAACAAAATTGGAGTGCTCTGATTTTTGAGGAAGTCAGATATGTGACCCAAGTTGAATAGAAATAAAAATATCTTCATGGGTTTTTGGTAAAAGTGGGGTAGATTTCTGGACTTGAGAAACAGAATTTGGCCAGAGTTTATCTCACAATGAGTATACTAGGTCTGTAGACTCCCTTGTGGTTATTTCCTCCTCATCCAAACATATAAATCGGAACAGACATACTCAGCACCTGCAGAACCCATTTTGTGGTTTTGTGACCCATGGAGTAAGAGTCATTATTTTAATACGGCCAAGTGGAAGCCATGAAAAAGCCCTGTAGCACCCCACTCAAAACAGAAGCAATATCACATCTCAGAAGACTCAGCTATATGCACCAGAGCTCAGCACTACCTCAAAAGAATGGATAGAAGCTGGAGCGGTGATCCTCAAACACCCCCATTCAATACAGGGGGCTAGACTTTTGAATGAAAGCACTCAGAACATGGCAGATGACGGTGGGCTGCCGGGAACCACTCCAGGTGGTTGCTGTCATTGTAGCTGATTACTAATGCTGATCAGTACAGCCCACAGGGCTTCATATGCTACTGATCTGGTGAATGAACTCTTTATTCCCACCTGCAGGAATGAACAAAAACTAGACTTTACGGAACAGTGTGAGTCAACTCTTTCCCTCTCAACTGGGTTCTTCTTTGCACACTCTGCCATAATGTGGTTTTGGAAACATTGAGCATCTTAACATTACAAAGAATATTACACTGGAGCGCCTGGGGGGCTCAGTGGGTTAAGCATCTGCCTTTGGCTCAAATGTTGATCTCTAGGTCCTGGGATCGAGCCCCGTATCAGGCTCCCTGCTCAGTGGGGAGCCTGCTTCTTACTCTTTCTCTCTCCCCCTCACTATCACTCTTGCTCTCTCTCTCTCAAATAAATAAAATCTTTTTTAAAAAAGCATATTACATTGATCCACTCTGCCCATGATATCACGCTGATGGGTCTTGGCGAGAAGAAAGGGATGGGCACCCTAGAGGACCTAATGTGGCAGATACACATGGTGTGTCTGGGTGGCAGATAAACATGAACGGAAGTTCAAGTCCTGTCAGTTCATGGAAGCTTTGAGTCCAGCATATCACAACGGACGAGTATTAACCACCCACATCTCCTGCCATTAAGGAAAATGCACAACACCTTGTGAATCTCTGTATATTTTGGAGATGGAAAACACACCACACATCAAATATGTTCTGACCAATTCCTTTTTGGAGTAGTCCAGAGGCTGATGGTTTTGTGTGGGGCCCAGAGCAAGTGAAGGCTGTGTATCAGCTTAATGTCTTCCTTCTTCTTCTTATTGAGGGAGTACAGTTTAAAAAGTCAAAATGCTATTTTTGTTAAAAATAAGACAGCGTATTTAACTAAAGATGTCATATATGCACAGATTTGGAGGTAGGAAGATTCTACTTCCTCTCGTGAGAGCCCTGGCAAGAATGCCTGCGCTATCAAGACAGACTGAGTACAAAATGCTTTATTTGCTTAAGTAATAAATTAAAGAGCAGTGGTTCCCCCTGAGTTTCACTCTACAACTCATGATCGTCAGTATACAATTTCAAGCAAGCAAAGTTTTACTAAGTTGTAAATATCCAATAACAAAATTCTTCAAGGGGGAGTACTAACATGGTCTGTGTTTTATAGAATAAAATAGACACATTGATTTAAAGTAAATGACACACATTGAACATATAGATAAACCCATGACCCAGAACAGGAAGGAGTGTTTATTCTCAGCCAAGAATTATTGTGGCCAATTCACATAAATGTAAAAAGAAAACCCAAAACTCCTTTTCTTTTGATAAGGCATACTTTAGATTTTAACAAAGGAAATCGGAAGCATTTGGAGGAACCAAGAATTACTCCTAGCAGCTTCCTTCCATTTCTCCTGACCTCAGCCAAGCCTAACAATTGAAATGCATAGACTCATAGCAAAAGTGAGAAAGGAGATGAAAAAGAATGATTATTAAGTTTGACTAAAAAGATCTTTTCAACGGTGAATAGCTGCTTGAAAAATAATTCACTGACTTCCTTGGACTGTGATTTTTATAACTTTCTTTATTCCATAGAAGTCATGGAAAGATATAGTTATAAAAAGGTCCTCTGCAGGATTGCATTAGTATCTATGAATGATTCACATGCAAATTTTTCTTAGTTCAACTCAGAAAGAAGTCAGAGACATTTTCAATCAAGACTATGCTCTTGGTTACATACAGTAGACTCTGCCAAAAGCGTTGGAAAGAATGTTGGAGGGGGGGATTGACACAAGAGGTTTTTGTTTTGTTTTGTTTGTTTTTAAGGTTTGAATATGTATTTTTTTTTGCCTTGTTATCAAAATTAAATGAAAGGAAATTTTGAGCTGATAAGAAGCTTTTATTTAGGTTTCTTTTCATTTATCTAAGTCCCTTATTTACCGTCTTCTATGGATTGATCCATATATTCACGGTGAATATATTTGTACTTCATTTAGCAGGTTTTGTGCTTGCAAAGGCCAACTTTGTTAAAACATTCACATTACCAGAGAGTTTGCTTAAAATTCAGAAAGCCACGACGAGGTGCTTTGTGCTGCTTTGGCTATTATAGAATCGGTCAGCTGGCCAGATTTCCCAACATATTCTGAATTCTAGAGCTTCTGTCAATGCTCCCCTTACCATTACAGAGTAATTACATAAATTGCATGTGTTTTAAATAAGATTTTTTATAACAAATTTCAGTTAGTACAATATGTATGTCTATGTATTCTAAAGGGCTTAAGAAGTAAAGCTGCTAAATATTTTGTGCCATCTCTCCTTTTAAGGGCCAGCTGTTTCCCTTCCCTGCTTATGCTGACTTTTCTCTGTAGATGTTAAGAGTCTATAAAACTTCTCATGTCAGGAATTCAAAATCCTCAACACTTTGCTGGGCTACATTAGAAACCCAAAACATTGATTTTCTCTTACTGCTTCCTTAAAAAAGAGTCAGTAATATCCTATCCCCCTTCATTTTTTTTTCCCCAACACTATTTTCAGTGACGTATTTGTACCTTCCAATCACTCAATTCCTTTTCCCTTCCTAAGTTTATGATGTCCTGGGTTATCTGTAAAGTTAACAGCCCCGGCTTCAAGGTGTCTCCTGAGAAGGAAGGACTTTTCTGATCAGTGAGTTTGGGACAAGGAACTGGTCCTTCTTCCTGGCTCATTCCTTTTGCCTTTCTGTTTGGAATCTGTCTGCGCTTGGAAAAGAAAACTGTAGCCTCTTCAATGCAGGGCTGGCAAAGGCCGAGTATCACCGTCACAAATGTAAGCCACATTCTTCAACGGCCTTATAGTAACAAAGATGACTTGTCAATTTTCATTTGTCAAACATCAGTGTTCCTTAAAGGTGGTTCAAAATTTGAGTATGGGAAGAACCTAGTATTTATTACCCCTCTCACATACTAATAACTAATATATTGCTACATCTTTTCTCCACTTTACATACACACACACTACAAATGTATCTATTTACATACATATTTAAATTATGTCTGTATCTTTATTCATATATAGTAAAAGTTTAGATCACATTGTTACATGAATTCCCATCCAACCTCATAGATTAATTTTCCTCCTTTCTGTATTTGTAACTCCCCCTACTGCCAGTAAGACATCTGATGTCCACTATCCTTGATGTATTTATGTATTTAATCATCCCTTCTTTTCATACTTTTTTGAGCCATTAGAATGAAATTTGATCATAATAAAAAAGCCATAATTTAAAAGGCTGTTGTTGTGAAAGCAGCCATTATAGGGTGTGAATGAACTCACTTCTCAAATGTTATCTTGTAACATTATTTTTTTTTTAATTTTATTCATTTATTTGACAGAGAGATAGAGATCACAAGTAGGCAGAGCAGCCGGTAGAGGGAGAGAGGGAAGCAGGTTCCCTGCTGAGCAGAGAGCCCAATGTGGGGCTCGATCCCAGGACCCTGAGATCATGACCTGAGCCGAAGGCAGAGGCTCAACCCACTGAGCCACCTAGGAGCCCCATCTTGTAATATTATTTAAAATAATTACCATCATGCCTATTTTACAGATGAAGAAAATAAAAAATTGTAAGATTTAGGCTTTTGGTGGGTACCTTAGAAAAGGCAGGGCTGCCATGTTGGTGTAATAGAAGATCCTTCCACCCCAAAAAAAACCAATCCTTAAAATAAAATACGATGACATCTGAAATTATTTTAATTAAATAAATAACAGTAGCATGTAATATTTCTAAAATTTATTAGCTTTGGGGGAAGTGAGAAAATCAATGGGAACATAATCCAGACCCTTAAGATCATTATAGAATCGTTCACCGGCTTAAATTCCTAAGACCAAGATAGGGCTAATTTAAGAAAACAATGCACATCTCATAAATATTTATTAAGTACTTCCGGGAAAAAGGTTATGCCAACTATTGCATTAGTTGTGCCCCTAAATGAATGCCACTAGGAGATTTTGGTTCAAGTTCTTATTATCTAAATTAAACCAAAGGACACATATTTTAAAGGTGTAAGAAACATTAAATTTCTTTCTTCTCTACCCTTACAGAAGAAACAAAAGCATAATGGCTACAAAAAGCTATTCAAAATAAGCAGCCCAATTTCTTTGTACTTTAGTTTATAGAAGGATTTATTGCTTCCAGCCCTGACCTCTCACCTTGATATAACTTAACCTACATGCCTTACTGTATATATTCTTCTAGCTGAAGGGCACACAGTTTCCTGAACTATCTGGCTTTGGTTTGACAGGCTTTTAATGCTATAGACTCACAATGCCATCCATCATTAAATATCTTGTATTTAAAAATGTGAAGGAATGAAAAACAAATTTTCTGGCACTTCCTTCTTGTAAAACTGTTCAGAGATTAAAGCAACGCACCAGGGTCACTTTTCCAGGGATGTTCATTGGAAGTTAAGTAGATGGTAGCTGACACCAGATTGTATGGAATCCAGTCTAACACCACTGCCTTAAAGCCTACAGTAAAGTGTGAGAGAAATTTTAATGGACAGCTTCAATGAGTGAGCCAGTGAACAGAGCTTTCATTTATTTTTATTCATTTTTAAATTTTTATTTAAATTCAATTTCGCTTACAATAGTGTAGTGTTAGTTTCAGGGGTGGAATTCAGTGATACATCAGTTGCATAGACTACCCACTGCTCATTCCATCACGTGCCCTCCTACGTGCCCATCACCCCGTGACCCCGTCGCCCCATCCTCCTCCCCTCCAGCAACCCTTGGTTTGTTCCTTATAGCTAAAAATCTCTTACGGTTTGCCCATCTGATAATCGATCAGCCTTTCCCTGACAAGCTCCATCCAGAACATGGACAGTTAGGTAAGAGAAAAAAAATGAAAACTCCCTGAAACCTTTTTTTTTCCCCTCTTGAGTCTCAAGAATGTGGTCCCTTCATTTGCCATAAACTTAACTGGCAATGCATGGTTGGAGAATAAGAGAGACCAGGGCTTTATTTGTGACTGTTTGCGCATGAGTGTCTGCATTTGTGTATCAGTTGGAATGAAGTCTCATTTTCTGTTCTAACTATCCTTCATGAGAGGGTTACTCTTTAACTTACACAAATACAATGCAGACCCCAAGAACCAGTTACAGCTGCCTTTTGGTAGGACTACCTAGAAAAGTTATCAGTTTTAATACATTCAACAATAATTTGCCTTCATACTGCCTGCCTGCCATGGGCCAGACGCCCAGCTGAGCTACAGCTGATTGGTTCTCCACCAGGGTAGCCCTTGGAATCACCTGAAGCGATTTCAACAACGTCAGGCATGGGTACGTGCCCATGGATTCAAGTGCAACCCAAACCTTAGAAAATCCAAAAGGTCCTCCATGAGTCTGATGAGAGGTCAAGATTGAGAGCCATTGAAAATAAAGATGCAGTCTTTCTAAACAGAGAATTTTGGTTTCACTGGGATTCAAGCGAGTTGTCTCTTAAGCTACGTCCTCCCTCACCCTATCCTTTTTAAGCTCCATGAAGTCAGATTTGGCCTTTTTCTCACAGGGTCTGAGAATCCACTGTAGGTATGCCTGATTATTAAGTGTTTAACCAGTATTTGTTGAATGAATGCAAAATGGTTTTTGAAAGATAATGTCATTTAATCTCTGTCTTTACCATTTTCATGAGGATGGCTTTTAAATCCGCACCTCTCATCATATCCTTGTCTCAAAATTGGACATTTATTCACAGTGGTTTGGTCTTTTCTTCTTAAATATAATGTAGGACTATTAAAAACAGGGACCTTGACTTAAAATAGTAACACTCCATTTCAATTTGCAAATACTTGCCCCGAGGTTCAGAGGGTTTTTATTTAGTAAACAGTAGATACTGAGCCAGACGCAAGGATTTTTTTTTTTTTTTTTTTTTTTGGTCTCTCGTCATCATCATCACTATGCCATGCTAATGCTAATAAATTTATATTCTCTGTATGACCAGATGATGTTGGAGAAGGGATGGGATTTCTGTAATCAATTGGTGTATTAATGAAAAGCAACCAGTTTCACATTTCATCATTTTGGGTCCCGGTTCTGGAGTCACCCAGGAGCCGCCAGCCGGAGACCTTTCCTAAATTCCATTCTAATTTGCCAGTCTCGCAAGTGCTTAGGAAGTTGGGCCGACTGGTTCAGTATGTGCCCATTCAGCTTTCAAGGGGTTAAACATGTCAAAGGCACGACAGTCCACTCTCTTTCCACAAGATTGGGAGGTTTACACAGTAAATACCTCAATATGAGAGAACATCGATGCCTTCGAATAAGCTTTTGAGTCTCCCTTGCAGGTTGCATCTCAACTGCCAAAAATGAGACAGTGTGAAGAACAGAAACCAACGCAATGAGCAGCCTCGATGGGTCCCGTGATAGCCTGTCTGAGAGCAGAAAGATAAACGGGATTTTCCTGAGCCCTCCAAGTACAAGGCTGGCCCAAATCCTTCCTGATAAGCATCAGATGGAGACAACCAGCTACAAGAAATTCCTCCAGCTACAGAATAAATATTGGCACGCCAATATATAATCTACTGATGGGGACAGAGCCTCTGAAAATCATCCTGTGACTGGTCAATCCCAAGTTCAGCGGCAAATCCTCATCTTGACACAATCAGAAAGGTGTCAAGGTAAGTCTATTTCTGGTCAATATAAAAGCAGTTATCCCTGGTCTTTACCTCTTGTTGGCAGTTTTGCACCTTCCCGTTTATCCCCCCACAGTTGTTCTTGCCAGACTTTTCCTCTGGTGCTAGAGTGGATTTAGCCAAGAGAGTGAGTCATTAGGTATTTGCTGATGGGCCCGTGGAACAGGTTTTCTAGACCACTTCTCCCCACCCTAACATTCAGGGTCCATGGTCCCCAATATAGCAGCAAGGCATGAAATGTCTCCCCATTGAGTGAAGCCTTGTGTGGAGCTCAAAGAGACAGAATAGGAATGAAGAGACCTCAGCCCTACAGCCAGCACTGTCCTTGTCTGAATAATAATTTTGTTTTGCAAAATTCACAGAGTGTCATGTGGATAGAATATGATAGCCAAGTGGGAAGGCTCTCAAGATTACAAAGTTATATGGAAATGAGAAAGATTCATTTATTGATTTTAGAGAGCAGAAGAGGGAGAGAGAGGCTGGGACCCAACGCAAGGCTCCATCTCAGGACCCTGAGATCATGGTCACGTGACCATGAGGTCCCGACCTAAGCTGAAAACCAAGAGTGGAACGCTCCATCGACGGCACAACCCACACGCTCCGAGGGCTGTTATTAATATAGAAGCTTTATAAAACAATTTCATGAGATTTTTAGTGTCGTTGCTCTTTGAAAGAGACCAGTATCCATCTTGTTTTCATGAAAGGCTTTGTAAAAAAAGAGCACGGTGGTTCCGCTGATAGTTGTCATTCCTTATTGAGAACTGTAACTTTTATCCATTTCCCTTTGCATTGTAGCCTTGTCCAAATTTCTGGACAAAATCTATTTCAGCTGTGAGTGTGGCCCAGAACCATAAATTATACAAATTATACTGTAGAACTAGCTTAACTTCAGTGAAAGGCAAATAACCCCATTCTTTTTCTTTGAAACCATAACTGTCGCTCAGGTAAGTAATAATGGTTTAATATCTTGGCCAAATCAAAACTTATCTCATGCCTCCTCTAACTGTAGCAAACCCAACTGGTTTATGATAATTTTTTAAGATTTTATTTTATTTATTTGACAGAGAGATCACAAGTAGGCAGAGAGGCAGGCAGAGCGAGAGAGGAGGAAACAGGCTCCCTGCTGAGCAGAGAGCCATATCCAGGGCTCGATCCCAGGACCCTGACATCATGACCTGAGCCAAAGGCAGATGCTTAACCCACTGAGCCACACAGGTGCCCCTATGATAAATTTTTTTAATATAGTTTTCAAAATATTATTTATGGGCTGTTGATAAGTGTTTCTCTTCTTTCCATGTCCCACATGCCTTGTGCCAGTCACTATCCATGTGTCCTAGTCTGTGAGTCCAGTACACCATCTAGCAAGTAAGAGGCAGAATGAAGGTAGTGCCCAAGGCCACAGTTTTCCCAGCTTGCTGTCTACCCACTGATAAAAAGGCCTATGAAAATTACACAAGTGCCGACCTTGGTCTTGGCAGCGATGGTCCCTAAAACAGCAAGCATTTTCCTGTCACAGGTCATGATGAGTCATAGCCCATGACACAGTAGATCCGGGCCATGCGCAATGATGGGGAACCTTAACTCCTCTCCTTTCAGCTGAGAATGTGATCTAACAAAATAGGGCTCCACATTTACAGGGAGTCACAGGCAAAGAGGGTAAAGAGAAACAAACGTCAGTATTGAGCGACGGCTCAGGGATAGCTTTCTCTCATCCCAGGGTCCGTAAGGATCCGTTAGGATGCTCACTTTTAAGTTATTCGGCAGAAATGCTCTATCCAGACTAGGAAACAGGGTGGGCTTGCTCCAGGTTGAGTAGGGGGCATTGCATGCAATATTGTACGGTTGTCACTGACCACGTAAAACAAACCTTTCCATCAAAAATTTTGAAAGGTACGCTAACCCAATTTAAACTCATTATATAGATTTTGAAAATTCCATTCAGCATTTTAGGCACCTTTCTCCCTGCAGTTTTTGTAGCAGACATCTCTCTCTCTCTCTCTTTCTTTCTCTCTCTCTCTCTCTCTTCATGGGGCACTTCCTTGTGTTTCTTATACACAGGCTCTTAGTCCTCCACCCAGTTCATGTCAAAGTCAGAAACAGCCATAGATCTAAGGAATGCTTTCCACCTTTCTTCGTATTTTTAAATACTAGCAGATACATCTTAAATAAGAACTCAGCTTACTAGAACACCCAGGTAATTCTACAGACAGAAATATGTTTTGTTCATGAAAATGTTTATTAATTACACATAACCACCAGTTGTACATCTGCAACTTCACCGGTGCTAAACGGTCAGTAATCCAAATTCTGTTGCATCAAAAATAGGGAAATCAGGCAAACATTCATGATTTTGAGGCTAAATCCACTTTTCCATGGGATGGCACCTTGTGTGGAATCTGCCTGTCCTTCATGAATTATCCAGATGGAGGCTCACATTGGCTTTGCCCGTATTATCTGGAAATGGTCAGTTTATCTGTTATCTGCTCTTTCTTTAATTTCCTTTGCTTCACTTTGCTGTGGATATCCACTTCGGTAGCTCAAGCCCTCAGAAGACAGTCTTTTTTTCCCCATAAGACATGCTTAAATCTAAGCCTGCATTTACTATGACCTTAATCGTTTTAAACACTATCTACCAGCAGAAATAAAGAAAGTCAACATTTAATATCAAATGAGGATTTTAGGAAGTAAAACTGAATAACCAGCAGGGGTCTCTGCTGCTCTGTGTAAACGTCCCTGCAGGGCAAAGCAAAATGAAACAAACTTTAGAAAAGATGCGCGCCGGCCCAATTGTAGTGTGGTCGACCAAGCCTGCATTTGACGAAGGAAGTTTAACCTTTGAAAAGTGGGAAGAGAAGGATAAAAGCGAAGGGAGAGTTTATGGTACATCTTAGGGGTGAGAGGCAGGGTCTGATCAGAGGCAAGATGGGAACGTGGAAGCAAACGGAGCTGTGTTTTGTGGGAGGACTTGAGTCAGGCTCAGAGAGAAATACCCTTAGCTCGGGGAAGTCAGCAGGAATATATCGGGGCAATGGTGACTCAGAGCTGGAAATAAGCCACATCAAATTAGCCAGCGAGTAGCGAAGGGAATGCCTAGTGCCAGGTTCGTAGATCTCCAGCTACCATGCTGGATTTCAGCTACAGTAATTCTGTCCCAAGGAATAGCAACATGAAACACACAGGCAACAGTGTCAGAGGAACTAGGGTATCAAGATGTTTCAAGGTAGAAATTAGTCACCTAGGAGCAAATCAGAGGCTTCTATTGCCCCCCACCCCTGTTCTCTAACAGTTAAGATGCTACTACAGAAAGAAAAGGAGACACACACTTGTTAGAATTGGCTGTAAAGATTAGAGCCACCCTGGTATTTAGTTAAGACTGGGAAGCAGCTGAACAATCTACATGTAAATTCCCTCTGCTTGGGAATAGGATTGAATTTGGAGCATGCAGATTGTCTAAACGTGCAAAGGTGAGCTGTTCCGGGGTATCCAGGGAGACAGACCATGACGGGCCAAACTTAAATCTGGTTTTAAGGGTCCCTCCATGATTTTTCTTCAGTCTTATTCCAATCCACAGATATTTCATTGGTATTAACACCTGTGAAAAGGAGAGGAGGAAGCAGGACTTGACAAAGGGAGGGGTTGAACTAGAATGCAGACTCAAGGAAGTCTTTGCTAACCCAGTGGAGAACTCTAGAAAGAGACATCCCAGACTTTATCCCTCCCCTTTCCTTTCAGTCAGCATATGGGGGTTGCCCAATAGGGACACAACCCTAGAAGAGCTTTTAGGTAGAAAACTACAGGACAGACATGTAAAGGGACTCAACCATTGAATTTTGACAAGTAAGAAAATCTTGGTGAAAGCAATTGCTCTAGATCAATGAAGTTCGAGTCAGGATAAAATGGGATGTGAAATACAGAGGAAGGGTGCCTGTCAGTCAGTTGAGTATTGGACTCTTGATCCCAGCTCACGTCTTGATCTCAGGGTTGTGAGTTCAAGCCCCACATTGGGTCCCGCATTGGGTGTGGAGCCTACTTTAAAGAAAAATACAATGGAGATATGGAGAAAGATTTGTTAAGATTAGCCAACAATCCTTTTGGCACCCAAGGACTTATTAGGGTATGTGGGTATTTTCTAATTCTTGATGGGCCAGCCAAGGAAACTTAGGCATCGGTTTACAACATTTCCAAATGTCCTAAGAAACAATCATTAATCAGTTCCTTTGGAATTGTGTTTTGTTGTTGTTGTTGTTGTTTTGTGTTGTTTTTATGGGTGGGGCGGGGAGTGGGCTTCATTGCAGAAAAAAGGGGTGGACAGCCAAGGTAATCTGTGTGCTTTCTGACTGAGCCTCAGCTAACACTTCCTCAGTGGAACAAAATTCCTGATTTCCATCTTCCCTTCAAAATTTCTCGTCTCCACTCGGCTTGAGCCATTTTCCATGGGAGTCACCACCAGTGAATTAGAAATGAAGTTTTTATATTTACATTTTATAATCACCCTGCATGTTAGGATTTTGTGAGCTTCGGGGGCACCTGGGTGGCTCAGTGCTTAAGCCTCTGCCTTCGGCTCAGGTCATGATCTCAGGGTCCTGGGATCGAGTCCTGCATCGGGCTCTCTGCTCTGCGGGGAGCCTGCTTCCTCCTCTCTCTCTGCCTCTGCCTGCCTTTCTGCCCACTTGTGATCTCTCTCTGTCAAATAAATAAAATCTAAACAAAAAAAGGATTTTGTGAGCTTCTCTTGGAACTTAACCTTCCCATACAATGTTATTTCTGTGCACACATAACATTCCAAATCCCCCAAAACCCACTTAAACATTGTTCCCGTAATACCTATAAATGGGATAGTTTGCTTGAATTAGAAAAATTTTAATGGCTTCCTGATCCTTCTTTCCACAAGATGTCACTGTCCACCACAATTCTTTTTACAGTCCACAGCCTTGGGTTTTACGATAACATCCCCTAAGTTAAATAGAATTAAGAACATCTAGAACTAAACCCCTTGTTATCATTTCTGTGTTCAGTAAAATCCCATGTACAATTAGCGGATTTCAAAGGTAAATCGGCATATTTCATGATAGTTCCCCCCAAAATGCTTTTAGCCTATGTACTTATTTTTAACGTAAAATGATACATAATTATAGGATAGAATCCTAAGAAAACAATCATATCAAATGTAATATTTAAGAGTAATATGTCAGAGGCTGAAAATAATTTCTGTTGTAGCAGAACACAGCATCTTCAAGGAAAGTGAGACTGGGTGTTTGCTGTATCTTGTGATGGGTCTAAAATGACAAGGCAAAAAGTTTGGACTAAATGCAGGTCATACTTTGCAGTCGGGCTTGATATCTCCTGGGTGTTTAGAAAGACAGTGGGCATTTCTGTTTATATAAGACAGGTTCTGCAGACTTGGCTTTTCCCTGGGATTTTGTGCAACCCCTGAGCCTTTGTTTATAAGGCCCTTCTCATGATTCATGCCTCGTTAGCCACAAAGAACTAAACTGGGTCATCTCTTCTCCTTTAGGAACCTGCATTACAATGGTGAAACCTCACTGGTGAATCGTTCATCTTACCACACACCATGGAACGAAAACCGGGAACCCCGAGTGTAGTGAGTGATATATACTTTTACTGTGTGTTAAGTGTATCTGTAAAGCATTCCCTTAGCATAGACTTGAAGGCTACTCTTAGAAAAAGGATCTTACGTTTAATAGCCCAGATAAACTCAGGTCACAATTATCAAGATAATCTGACTCCTAGAATAAAGATTCAACACATTTATTCCTACGATGGCTCCCTACTATGATCAGATTCTGTGAATTGTTTTCTAATCATATGTGGAAAATTGACAACTCAAGCATGACAATCGAGTTAAAAATCGGTATTTTCAAATAAATGTGTATTATTTGGGGAAACCACAGGATGTCAGGCTTCACTCTAGAACAGCTCAAAGTGAGTTCAAAGTCACATTTATTTACCTCCCCTTCCCTCGGATCTGATGCTGTTGTAAGGTAAGTAGTTTTATATTCTATTAGATCTTGAAGGGCTATTCACTTCCTCTGAGTCTCATTATATTTTTCAATGAATGTTACAGAGAGAGTGAAAAAGAGCACAGCACAGATTTTGTTTTCTTGTTTGATAAGCCCCCGTATTTTCTCATTCTTCGATGACTTTTCTATTAATGTCGATATTTCTATGTTAAAGAAAATGTGTCAAATGAGCAAACAGCCCCTCTTCACTCTTCATGCAAAATTATGCCCTTTGGCTATATTGCTTGTCTTAACCCTAAAGTCACCATAGAGAGAACTGACTTTCTCTCCCATCCCCAGGTTCTTCCTGCTCCTTGTACTCTGTGAGCTTTGCTCATCCCATGTCCATAATTTGTCTTGGCTGAGGACTAGGAAATCTCACCAAGCAGGGACAGTGGGGGACCCTGGGGGACACTGGGTTTAAGAGTGCACTGGCTGTACCAGGCTTGGGTGCAAATCCTGTTCTGCCTCTTCCCACCTGAGCGCCTTGAAGAAAGTTCTAGGTTCTCTCTTGGCCTCAATTCCAAGTTGCATAAAATTAAAATGACACCGACTGACGTCCCAGAAGCTTCATGAGGTCGGCGGTGTAGTGTTTTCTCACTGCTAGCCGACAGCGAGCATTAAGGAGTTGTGTTAAACTTTTAAGAACAGCAATTTCATTCTTCCCTTCAGCTAGACTCTCAAATCCAGCCCAGAAAAGCTTTATCCACTGACCGTAGCCTTTACCGACAGGATGTCATTGCTACATGATAGAGGACAGAGATGAAGCTGCAGGAAAATCTGGGGGTCATCCGTGTGCGGGGCCCCAATCGCCCAACCAGAGAGAAAGTCGGGCATGAGTGCGGTGCCCGAGAGCATGCGACTGGCACACAGCGTGGTGCCTCATGGCCCTGAGTCACGTTTCAACCTGCTTGGGCACTGAGTGGCTTTGTGATATCACTGCTCCTCTCCACTGGCAGTCAGAACGGCTGTAGTCAATTCTTCTGCCAGAGCAACGGTAGACACGATGTGTGCGCGGCTACCCCGATGTCCATTTCTGGTGTCACGTAGGATGGGCACTGGGCCAGCCAGATGGATGTAACTAACAGTCATCTTGGTCCGCACCCTCAGGCTGCCAACAGGTAACCTCTAAGGAACGGTGACAGCTCCCGGATCCTTAAAGAACTTAGACACCAACAGACAACAACTTCAGCGTTTACGTTTCCTAGAAATCTGAGGGAATTGTCTTAACATGGCTTCCCAGATCTCTATTCTTATTCTCTAATCCTACTTCAAAGATCAGAGCGAAGGAATCTTGCTCCACTGCACTGGCGAGGTGGACAGATTTAACTTTAATTATCACTTAAGCAGGGGTGCCTGCGTGGCTCAATCGGTTGAGTGTGCGACTCTCAATTTCGGCTCGGGCTGTGACCCCAGGACCCTGAGATCGAGCCCCATGTCCAGCTCTGTGGTCAGTGAGGAATCTGCTTGGGATTCTCTCTCCTTCTGCCCCTCCCACGCAGCTTGCTTGTACTCTCTCTTAGATACATAAATACTTTAAAAAAACAATAGTTATCAGAAAGATAAGAAGGTAGTGACCTTTTGTATGTGGCCCAATGTTCTTAGCTTGGAGCAGCCAAGGCCCCTTTACATGGTAAACCTAACTTCTCTTTAAGTACTAGGAGTCAAATTTACCTCTGCATCCTGTTAACTTGCGTTTGCCTGGTAATGAAGAAACTGGGACCTCCAGTGGATTTGCAGAGTCTATGGAGAGTTTTCTAGACAGCCAAAAATGTAGCTGTAAAGATATTGTGAAATTCAAGGTATTGTGAAAAGAGGTCGAGATGTGTGCTGTAAATAGTGCTGTCCATCATTAATGGTCAACCCAAAAGATAAACCGTAGAAGATTATTTAAGAGAGCATGAGTGGATATGCCATTTGAATTATTTTAGGAAGGCCTATCTAACCCTGTATTGAGTATAAATATAACTTTACAATATGACAGGATTGTAACTTCTTTAGTATATTTTAGCCAAACATTTGATTGGAGAGATACATTGTAATTATTAGAGATTGCCTGGCAGGGGCGATATTTTTCTCCTCCTTGTATCGCATTATGTTAACATGTGCTTTATTAAGGGTTTAATTTATTGATTTGGGGTTAATTTATTGATTTGGATTCACAATACTGATTAATTTAGTTGGGATTAATTTATTGATTTGGATTCACAATACTGATTTTAATTCATCACATTTCACTTCTTCATTTGTTGGACAAATGACCCACAAAATATAAATATATATATATATATATATATATAGAAGGATAAAAAGCTGTGAGTATCAGAGTACCTGATACCAAGTATCAGAGAAAGAATCTTCCTCCCCATTATAATTGTTAGAAGCAGTGTTTACTCATCTGCTTGGAGGACCGGTCTGTAGGAGCCGGCTGTTTCTTGCTTCCCTATGTCTGTTCAAAAGTGGCAGATTTCACCTATGGCATTTTCATTTGTCTGCTGGGTTAAAGAAAAAGCATTGAACTCATTTTCTTGGATAAAGGAGCCCAGTGGTGAAATAAGCAAATGTTCCATGACATTCAGAACAGAAATAAAAACCTTTATTTTCAACAATATTCAAGTTTTTAAGAAAAGGAAGAATAGCTTTTTTATATCTGAAATGTACATTCCACTCTCCCTCTGTCTCTCTTTCTCTCTTTCTCTGTCTCTTTCTATCTCTTGTCTAGATCGATACTTAGGTAGATAGATAGATTATATATAAATATTCACACACTAAATAATTCTCTGGCAATTATCTGGCATGTATCATCTTTTAAATACAGATCAATCTTCCTTTGAAATGATCCCCTTGGGTTTGTAAAAAGTAGTCATCAACCTGCTAGCTTATCTGTAGTCACCAACTCAAGGTAGTTTTTATCATGTCACAAAGATCATTAATCAACTCTTTGCATGTAAATTTCCATCTTTTCTGTGTACTGGGGGCAGGGTTTCACTCATCTAGGGATCGCAGGAGTTAACCTTTTAACAGTTAAAGATGAAACGGGAATAAACTTTGGCCAATAAACAGTGAACAGTGACTTAAGGCATCGAGTTAGAATTAAATTCATGGTACTGTAAAATAGTAACCTCATTGAGGATCAAAGTCATGCTTTTTTCTCCAGCGCTCCTTTGTGACAAACACATGATGTCAGCCCCACTAGCTCATTTGTCTGCCGCAGTTCCACTCTATCAGGCTGGAGTAAAAAGAATTGATGTGTCTGGATAGATAAAGTAAATGGAAACTCAGGACTCATTCCAATATGCTGTACTTTGATATATTTTGCAAACCTGAGAGCAGCTGGTGTAACACTAGTTACTGTTTGTATTTAAATATTGTACATTAGAAGACCTTTGAAAAGGTGTTTTATAATGTTCTTTTTTTTTTTTCTTTGTAGCACCGATTGGCTTTCAGATTGTTCTTTTTTTCCTTTAATTTCCTTATTGTACTCACAAATATTTTCAGAGCCTCCCTTTTTGGAAACTTTGTTCTTGTTACCAAGACTGATAAAACAAGATTCTTTACAAGAACGAGTGGGAATATAATTTTAAATTGTGATCGGCACCTGCCTTTGCCGTTTGTCCTCATCCTTTATAGTATTAGACGGGGGCTTTCATGAATGAGTAAGGCTTATTTTCCAAAATTTCCTGTGTTCAAATCTCTTATCTTTCTGACTGGGTTCCAAAGTCCTACCAGATTTGAGTATAACAAATGTATCTTCTGTAACTTTAGATCAAGAGTCAATATAAATGTGTTTTTGTATAAAATTGCATTTTAACGTAAAATAAGTTCTTTACATAAAAATAAAAATCTTTAAAATGTTTTAACATGTATACTAACGAAAGTGAAAAATGCCACCAAAAGTTACAAATAGTAGAATTTTCACTTATCTCGAATTATTAGGCCCAAACAAGCATTAAAATGTGGAGACTGATGCTAAATTTGTTAATACTTTATAGCTTTAGGTTGTGCATAATATTAAGATTACAGCTTTAGGTGCAATGAGGAAAAATAATAATTTTTGAGAATGAATGAATTCCTAAAAATTAATCATTCTTATATTTTGTCCTTCCTTTCCTTTAAAACCAGTTTATGCAGTCACATTAAAATGAATTATTGAGAATATTCCTTAGATAAATTAAAACCCCAGATGTCCCTGTTTCATCATTTAGGTGCTTAAATTAGTATTTCTTTTTAGTTTTGTTTTGATTTATCTCAATAAACACTGTGTGCTTTCATTCTGTAGTCTGTTAAACATAGTGAAAATCTCAACTTAGAATTACAGTGCAGGAGTGTAATCATGAAGCTTCTCAGTGACGTTGGGCTGGTACTCGATATTATGCACACTAAATGCATTAGCAGAGAGATGTGGGGAGAGGCCGTTGAGACAGGGACGTATCAGGAAAGAGTAGCAAAGTGACCCGCAGATCTTTCTTTACCAATACATTTAGGAGGAACTAAATCAGCTACTGATAAGTCTGCTGATTATGGGCTTTCTCGAGCTGCCTTTATGAAAAACAGGAAGACAAGATGAGCTGCTCTTATCCCTGAAGAGGAACTTGATCCTGATGGAAACATCCTAATGGAAAATGTGGGGCTTGGAGGAGAGTCTGCGAGGAACTGGCAGCTTGGCCGTGCCACGAGTCATTCAATATCATCCATGTGTCTTCGAACATAACATTTGCAGACAGATTTTTACGTATGGAAAGAATATGCGGTGATATAAAAAGGCTACCAGAAGGTCTACATTTCTATTGATTCTGCAACCACATATCAATTAACGTTTGCGTTCAGAATACAGTAGACTTTTTGAAAGCGTCAATGAGAAGGGGAAGGTATATTTGCGGCTCATGATGGCACATGTGATTTTTATTGGGGATGCAATTGCTAGAATATTTCAGTCTGGGGGGGCTGGTAAACACCATGAGGGAAGGCAGAAAAAGTGATTTGGCGTGGAAGATATGTCCCTGTAAAATAAATATATTTAAAAAGTGCGCTTGAACATGAGTCATTTCGAGTATGTATGCTAAATGTTACGAGTTTAATTACGTGGAGAATTTTTTCCATAATAAGAAGATGTGCAGGCTCAATATTTTATTAAAAAAATTATAATCCTCTAAAAACTCTCATTTACAGAGATAGCCCTTAGTATGTGCAGGTTGTATAATAAACATTTAGGGTTCACTGGCAATGACAAAAACGTCGTCTATGACTAATACACACATGTATCTATACCCTTGACAGTCAAATGAAATGATAAAGTTGCTAAACCTCGCAACCAAAAAAGGTCTCTCTTTGTTTGGAAGATTGTTTGAGGAGCATGTCAACCCCTAGGTGTCTGTCTATGAAAAGCAACAATGAGAAACAGAGAAGCAAAGTGAAATGTACACAGATGCTCTAAGGACCATGAGGATTTCACGGTCTTGAAGCTCCAGTAAAGTTGAGCTTAGGAAGACGCAAAACGCAGACTTCGGTCGCTTACTGAGGGAAGGAAGATCAAGAGCAAAAAGGGAAAGGAAGGGCAGAACAAGAGAGGGGTGTCATTTAGGATGTGCACAGGGTAGACACCACGCGGCTTTGCTTTCAGCCGCTCCAAATGTCACACCATTGTTCAGCGTGCTCGAAATGCCATATAGGCTGCATGGTTTGTGCGGTGACATTTTCTCAGTTATATCAGCAGGAAAGAACAGTGCGGAAAGTGTCACGGGCCCTACAGGGTTTGATACTATGGAACGCGAGTGTCCACATTCAGCAAACCTGTTCTCGAGCAATGGATGTCAGCCAGTCTGCCTGCTGACTGCCTCCCTTGATACGGTCGGGGCAGCCTGAGAAACCCTCCCCACTTACTGAGCCTCCTTTTCTGCAACGGGCCAAAGCTGATTCCTTTGCTAGACCTAGACCAATAGGTTAAATGATTCTGCATTTGCTGACTCTAACATGTATAACCAAATGGCCCAAAGAGTGCAGCATCTGTTTCAAGCCTCAGAAGACCGCTGAAATGGGGGTGATGGTTTGTTACAGCACGAGGAGTCTGAAGCATGGAGTCCTGGTCTGAACCCTTCCCCTGAGTAGCAGAGTGACTTTGGCGTGTCATTTAATCTCCAGGAGTCTCAGTTTCTTTACCGGTAAAGTGAGAATGATGAGCTGATCTTGACAATCAGCTTTAGGTTCTACTAGACCTGAGGACAAGGCATCTTAATTTCCCCTTCTGGAACCTGATTTCTAACAAGAGAATAATTGGGAACACCAAAATGTGCTACTGTTGATGAGACTTAATAAGGGGGATTTATATGCCTTTTAGGATAGGAAGATTTCAGACAGCCCTTTGAAAGGGAAATCCTCAGAGAGAGTTTGAAAGAGATTTTCTTTTTTTTCTTTTTGGTAGCTTCTCCAAGGAGAAATTTTGCATAGTCCCTCATATTTAAGTTTCTTAAGAGCCCCATAAAGTGACAAAAGTTGTTCCTATTTTATAAATGAGAGATCTGAAGTTCAGAGAATTGCAGAGCTAACTGCGCTAGAACTTGAACACTCTTCCAGATCTGAGCTCCTGGGATTTCCGCCACATTACAGCTTCTGGGAAGGGAAGAAAGACATGCATGGCATGCCTGCAATGTGTCAGGTACCATGCATGCTATAACATCACTTAAACCTCATTCTGAACGAAAGGCAAATTACTCTCATCAGTATTTCAGGGATTAAATTGGAGGGTGGCTAACCACAGTCCATACGCCAAATCAGGCCCAATACCTATTTTTGTAAATAAAGTTTTATTGGAACGTAGGCATGCCCATTCATTTGCATAGTGTCTCTGACTGCTTTCAAGCTACAACAATAAGTTGAGTAATTGTAAGAGACACAGGACGGCCCACAAAACGTAAAGTATTTATCTAGGTCTGTACAGAGTAAGTTGTCTGATTGATGGATTAAATGAATTTGTGAGAGCAAAAGACACAGGAGAAAAATCACTAGGTTGGTAGCCTTAATTCTGGCTAGAAAACTTCAAAAGAGGAAAACCAACAGATGACTAAAAAAGGTAATAAGATAATAAATGCACCTATTAAATTAATAGGGCTGATTTCTCCATCAACTGTAGCTCACAACTGACTCTGACTGCAATTTAAGAAAAAGTTATAAAAATATTTTGAGTAAAGGTAGCATTATTGGAATATGTTATTTATTCTCCTCTTTACATTTATTTATATTTATATTAATAATTATAGAATATAATAATTATATGTATAACAGGTTTATATTTACTATAAGTTTTTAAGTTTTTATTTGGTTATTATAATAGGATGAAAATGTTTACTTTGAAGGACAACTAACATTTATTTGTTTAATTTCTGGTAGGTTATTTTTTAATGCATATCATTTTTAAACTTCTTTTATCAGAATTATTGCTGGTAGGATGGGATAGGCTAAAATGTGACATGAGGAGATAAATATACCTGTGAGGTGTTGACATTTTTTTAATCTCTAAACACTTTCTCTTCACTGATGCATTTCCTATTGCGTATGAGACAGCAGACGCTAAAATGTGAGCCACCTCCAAACAGAATTTTTAAGTGTATGCATTCCCAACCTTCTGCCAATCCTTTCTGATTGCCATTGTGCTCCAAATCTACTTCCTCTTCCCAAAATTATTTTCTTGTTGCTTACCGGGACCCAGCGCACCCCACATAGAACTTTACCCAGATCTGTTTTCCATGCTTTAGGAACTATTCCCTTTGTTGTTGGTTTTGTTTTTTTTTTAAATTATTTATTTATTTTAGGTTTTATTTGTTTGTCAGAGAGGGAGAGAAAGAGCAGGAGCAACAGGGAGAGGCAGAGGCAGAGGGAGAAGGCAGGGGAGCTCGATGTGGGGCTGGATCCCAGGACTCTGAGATCATGACCTGAGCCGAAAGCAGACCCTTAACGGACTGAGCCACCCAGGCTTCCCAGACTTAGTTCCTTTAAACCGGCTTTATTGAAATTTGGGAGGATTGATTCATCTTCAGGGTGGCCTGTCAGTGCCCAGCGATGAGCTGTCAGTGGCTTGGTGGGGTCTGAACCCAGGCATTCCGGCTCCAGGACCAGGGGTCTCTGTCAGCACACAATAGCATTTCTCTTCCTACACCGATCCTAACTTACGTAATCCCTTCAACGGCCCTTTGAAGAAGGTGGATCGGACAAGCAAGTACACGATTCCCCGACAGACCGAGGGGAGGGGTGATTTTACCTGTGCCATAGCTAAAAAATGGCAGATCTAGAACGAGAGCCAGAACCTTCTTTTTTTCTAAAAGTGTGTTCTATTTCTCTTTCTATGTTCAAAAGCATTACTTGCTTCTGGGAAATAATGAAGCAAGCACATGGTGCTTGAAGTAATCGTGCTTTATAAATCATTAATGGTTTTTTGGAATAATTGTATTCCATGAGGTGATAACTGGAAAAAAAATGGCTGACCCGTAGGAGTAAATTTCTAATAAAGTCACATTGGGAAGCATGTCAGATTAGTGGGGACAAAGTTTTTGGCAAAAGGGATGGGGGACCTGTCAAAGCAAGGGAGAAGGTACGGAACTACCTGGATTTCCCCAGGCCAAGTAGAAAACAGATAATTCTACTCGCCTCACCGCGGGCATCTTAAGAATTTGTGGCATCATCTATTTAGCATCCTGAAGGGGACTGACATCCATCAGCTCAACTCAATCCCGGATTGCGTGGCAGTAATTAACTGAAGATGTACACAAAGTTACCGAAGAACTGAATGGCCTGAAAGATACCAGTGGTGAATACAGCTGACATCTACAAACGCTGTCTGGGACTAATCAAAAGACTTTATCAGCGGTTCGCTATCACAGTTTAGCAACGTGGCCATTGTATGCAGACCTCAATGATGTAATAATTATGTCTAGCCATGAAATATAAGGGAAACTGGTGAAACTGAGAAATAAGAGATCTCATTTCTTTTCTGCCTCAAAATAACTTTGTCAATAGGCATAGTTCATTTCAAGCCCCACATAGATTCAGAACACATGACGCGATGGTTAAAGAAATGTTCTTGTTCAGTCAAAACCAGCTAAAAAGAAAAGAGCAGCATATGGAGGGGAGAACCTGTTTGTCTGCAGAGAGATTTTCGGCTTCACTATTTGAAACAGGTGGTTAACCCAGATTTTGGCAAATTCCAGCAAAAGCTAAGAGCCCTGAAATAATCACATGTTGATGTTGACAAAGGGGTCCATGAGAAAAAGGCTGGAAGGGCAACCGATAAGAGATGGTGCCATGAAGCCTTTCAAAGTAACAGATGGGACAGAATACACTACTCTACTGCGATACCAGTGCAGTTGGGCCTCTTTTTTTTTTCCTTGAGGAAAGAAAAGCCAAATTTGTGCTTAGTTTCAAGCAAGAAATATATTTCTGGTTTTGGAAAGATAGTGGCAGACTCAGTCATGTGTGAAAAAAAGTTTGTGGAGAAATCAGCTGCAGGAGCCATTTCAACGAGTATCAGTTACTTTGGGATTTCCCTTCTCCGTGCACACCCAGGAAGAGATCGTTACCAAGTGATTGACCTCCATGGCCCATAGCGCTGGTATCCTAACTATTGAGAAAAAACAATAATCCTTGTCTCCACATACCAACAGTTATCAATATCTCAATGAAGCATTTTTGTCCAAATTCTTCTGCTTCCCTAAATTAAGACTTAAAATAGACTTAAAATAGACATACACACAAAAAATGTTTCATAAAACACAACTTACACTTTTTCTGGGTGTACAGGCTGATATTTTTCATTTCTATTTCACTTTATTCTAATATGTTGTGTTCCATTTTTTAAAAAGTCATTTTCGCCTACAAAATTGATTTAACCCTCAGTAATGATTCTCCCTCACAGTTTAAAACTGCAAATGGAAGCATATCTCCTCAAATCTGTGAGTACCTTTTCAGATGTAAAAGTTGGCTGATACAAAAGCCAAAGTGAAAAACCAAGTTTGTTTTTTAAAAACCATCAAGGTTAGTTAAGATATTTTGGAGTGCCAAATTCCATTTTTATTGAGTCCGAGATACGTCAAGAGATTTTTTTTTTCAAGAGATATTTTTTAAGTGAGCTATCCATTATGATGAAGTAAATCATTTAGTTATGTAAAGAAATAAAATATTTGTTCTAGAAAGTATTAGAAACTTCCTGAATGTTTAGGTCCTAAGAAACTGTTTTTCAAAAATATCAGTTTGTCTTGCCATGAGAAAAATATTGGATAAGAGAGAGAGAGACACACACAGGCAGACAGACAGACCCACACACACAGATACACCAACTGCCAGTATTTGCTATTAATGTACAAATTTTTCCCAAATTCCATAAAATCTGCCTCTTTCAAGAGTTGTGATATAAAACAAATGTAACAATACTGAATGAGAAATTGCTAAACTAATTTCAAAGATTTTGGTTCATTCCAGATCTTTCTAGAAAATAAAAGGAAAAGGTGTCTTTGCACTGTGACTTGTAGATGAACAGTTCCATATAGGATTCCTACTGATCTGGGTGGAAGACTGGCTGAACAGATGCTGACTCCTCATGGTCAGGGATTATAGTTATGTCTGTATCACCGTCACTCAGCACTGGGCCTTTCACATAATACTACTCAACAGGATTTTGTGAATGAATAACTCTGCCCCATGTATCATCTTCCCATCACCTGTATCCTAAAACCAGCTGGGCAGCAAACTCCTGGGCTGGTACTCAAGAGGATCATAAACCATAGCCAACCCAGCACTGTATATATTTAGTTACTAAATGTAAGTTACTTACATTTTAAAAAATGTAACAACAGAATTCCTGAGCATCCGGTTTTCTGACATCATGTTCACCTAGATCTCTACAGGAAGTCCCTGGAAAAATCTATGGAGCTATTTTTTTTCTCTCTCTCTTTAAATCCTTAATTAAGAAGGATGCTGAATTGCAGAGTTCCATCACCTCATACCATTGTCGTCAGAAAGGATTTCAAGAATAAAGACTTTTCCTGGTAGATTCAGTGGACTGTCGTGTGTGGGCGTCCACATAATGGAAACATTTAAGTCATTATTACAGATGATATAAATACATCCATTACAGCTGTTTTTTGGAAAGATTAGCACTTTCCAGGAGTACTACTGTTCTCTGAATGTGTTGACCTTGTATTTCTATCTCAACATCTTTGAAAATGCTGTCTTGTTTGTCAGTCATAAATTTCCTCTTAAGTCCTGATCTTGACTTGTTGACCTTCAGTCTGTCCTGTAATGTCCAGCTCATTTGTTACATCTTCAAAGAAAAGGGGTATGTATTACTCACACGGATGCCATCTCCTTCTCTTTTTTGTAACTGAAGACATTCTATCATTTTCTCTTGCCTGTTATCATGACATTATTTGTACAATATATGTTTTCCTTCTTAGAGCCTAAGGCTTTATGACTTAAGGGACCTCATATTATATCCTCGAGCTTATATCTCAATAGGATCCAGAGTGCTTTGCACATAGTAGATTTCCTGCCATTAAGCATTTATTCAACAAAGTTTTGTTGAATGTTTAACCCTATTGGCAATGTTTAAAGCACTGAGAATATCACTGTAAACAAGACATATAAGATCTCTGCCCCCTGAGCATTTACATTTATATGTGAATGTCTAGATTTAAAAAACGAGTTAATTAATGAATTGTGGGACTATTTAAAACAGTTTTCTTTGATTTGGGATTTGGACTGACTTAGATTCAAGTACTGGGCCTGCCATCTATAAGCTGGGTGAAGGTGGAAACACTATTAATTTATATGGAAACTTTAACAATAATATTTAGCTTATATATTATTTGGAAAATTAAGAAGTTTATAATTTGCTGGTTCACATTCATCATTTATTAAGTGTGAATTCCCTTCCAATTCCAACGAGATAAGAAATACTCTCATATTTATTTAGTAGTAACTTGATCGTTGGTTCTATGAACTATAAAGATATAAAATTTATTTAGAATACCGATTTCTATACCTTAGATTAAGGAAGATTAAGAAAATATTTATTGATTCAGTGAAAAATAAATTAGGTTTCTTTTTTCGGGGGGAGATGTAAATTCCTAGATAATGTTGTTTTGACATCCGTAATTTGAAATTTTTAAAATTAATTTAGGTTAACCCCAATAATTAAGATTAAGTCAAGCAATTTATTTACTCTTTGATTGATCTCAGGGGGAAAAAAGTCTTCTAGGTATTTAAAGCTTAATTAAATTTATGACATATAATTAATTTGAGGTAGTCTAATGTAGCCAACATCCCACTCTTCCACAATTTTGCTCCTATAATACTTAGAAAGCATCTGTAGAGAATGCATTCAGTTTTACTCTCTATTGGCAAAAGGAAAACAATACATATTTGATTCTTCTTTCTCACAAA
Organism: Enhydra lutris kenyoni; assembly: GCF_002288905.1. NCBI lineage: Eukaryota > Metazoa > Chordata > Mammalia > Carnivora > Mustelidae > Enhydra > Enhydra lutris. The sequence continues at coordinate 8,055,532 of NW_019154145.1, read as the reverse complement.
CACCTCTGCTTTGGATAATAACATCAATCCCACTTCAAAGGAGAAGACTACCACTTCAGCAATTCATTCAGGGTCGAAGCAGGAGGTGGACAACTGACCACCAAAACACACTCTCCCTTTGTTTTAGGGAAGATGGTTTTTCTCCCAGATTATGTTTTCTATCCTCACTTGCAATTAAGTATGGGCATGCGTTGGAGCTCGTGCCAGTGGAACAGGAGTGCAAGAGATGTGTGCCGCTTCCAGCCCAGGGCCTTAGGATGGGCATATCTCTTCCGCCAGCTGGAACCCACCGCCTACAGCAAGCAAGACTGACCAAGCAGACAAGAGCAATGCACCACCCAATTAAGGAGCAAAACAAGCCACTTCACTTAAGTTCAAATTAAGAATTATTTATAGTGGGTGCCTGGGTGGCTCAGTGGGTTAAGCCACTGCCTTCGGCTCAGGTCATGATCTCAGGGTCCTGGGATCGAGCCCCGCATCGGGCTCTCTGCTCGACAGGGAGCCTGCTTCCCTCTCTCTCTCTGCCTGCCTCTCTGTCTACTTGTGATCTCTCTCTGTCAAATAAATAATAAATAAAATCTTTAAAAAAAAAAAAAAGAATTATTTATAGTGCCTACGATATGCCAAGCACAAGTTTAGATGTTCAGAATACATCAACAAAATGAAACAGATGAAGAGCCCTTCCTTTGTGCAGCTTTTATCCCATGGTGGGTATGCAGGCGGCAGGCAGGATGGCCCATTAGTAAGTTACCGCCTGTGACAGACAAGGAGAACATGGAAAGAAACAAACAGCCATGCCAAGTGCGAATGGGCGGTGCAGGGGGTGCGGGGGGTGCGGGGGGTGGGGTACAAAGTCTTTCCAAACCAATCGAAGCAGACACACGTACCAAACAACTGATACGTATGCGCTGAAGATCAGCTCTGCTTGTAGACCGTATTAAATACAAATAGATCTTTTGTTTTTCTGTAAATGTAAGAGGTGGTGGCAATTTGGGAGGGTTCAGTTGGGTAGTCACAGAGCGATCCTAGGGGTCTAAAGCCTCTACCCGGCGTATGCTTGTCTTGGGCCAAATAATTCACGGGGACTGCTAAAAATGCCTAAACAAATGAACAAGCTCTTATTTCCCTTATCGGTCCCCTTCCCACAACTACGTGAGCTTTTGGGATATCATCAGTCTGACTTTTCCTCTTGAAACAAGGCCATGCTATTCAAAGTATATGGGACCAGGTAGTCCTTCTCAAGAAGGTGTAATTCCACCTCTGTGCTGGACAGGCTACGCGGCCGACTCTCGGAGGAGAAAGTGAAGCAGCTGTTGACGAAACTCACACACACAGTCATTTAGATGATATGTTTATTTTCCACCCATCTAGCATTCTGAGGCAGTAAGTCTGGGCTAGCCGGGCTGGTGGAAAATGGGCCGTGATTTGGAGACCCAGACTTGCATTGTGTATGCCACACTCGTGTGTGTAACCATGGCTAACTGGATCTTTTTAAGGTTAAGTTTCGAGTTAGAGTTTAGGATAGAGAGTATTTTCTGAATGATCAGCGCCTGTGTTTTAGTGATTGTTACATATTTTGGATATTATCCCCACTTCTAAGATCCTTTATAATATGACCAGGTCTTTCTTTTTGGCTTGGTCTGGTATAACCACTCCATGCCCCCTTTTCTCCCGTCTGTATTCCTCAGTTCACCTGCATTAACTCCTGCTTCTCCTGCGGAACGTGCATGAGAGGTTAGTTCTTTGGGAAATCACCTGTGGCTCCGTAGTACTCCCTTCCTCTCAAACTAGGCTGAGTTCAGTCTTTTCTGAGAGACAGGAAGCTTCCTAAGGGCAGGAGCTGTTTCTGTCTTCACTGTTTCTGTTTCTGTCTTCACTGTTTTCCTGTTACACCCTTATGACATTGAAGTGTGCAGACAATTCCTATAGGAGATTCTCAGCAAGTCTTTGTTGAATAAAGGAACAAATGAATGAGCTAGAATGTTCCATTGTCAGAAGTATTCTCATAATATTTACCCTATTTTCTGAGATAATTGACTTTTATTTGGCTTCTACGTAACTGACAAAAATCACATCAATCGAATCAGCATATAATTAATATGTAACGTTTGCCAAACATTGTGCAATGTGTTGAGAAAGAAATAGCGATGAATAAAGTGGGATCCGTTCTTGAAGGAAGCACCGATTTAGACATTTTTGGAGACAGGCTAGGAAATGCATGTTGTAAAATCCATACCAATATATACTATATATACTATATATACTATACTATAAAATCCATACCAACATATACTTAGTAAAATAAAAATTTCTGAATGGACATTTGAGGTTTGTTACCCTGATTTTTTTTTCCACTTCAGATTTTATTTATTTATTTATTTATTTGACAGACAGAGATCACAAGTAGGCAGAGAGGTAGGCAGAGAGAGAGGAGGAAGCAGGCTCCCTGCTGAGCAGAGACACCCCCCTCCCAATGCAGGGCTCGATCCTAGGACTCTGGGATCATGATCTGAGCCAAAGGCAGAGGCTTTAACCCACTGAGCCACCCAGGTACCCCTGTTACCCTGATTTTTAAGAACGGACACATTCAGTCAAATCTCAGGAACTCAGATTTAATTTTCTACCTTTGTTTGGTTTTCAGGTATGCATGTTGTTAACAGAGAGTGAATATGGCTGACTTTTGGTCCCCACCCCGCAGGTGTAATGGTAACAGAGGAAGGCAGCTTAACATGATAAGATGCACAGAGCCAAAGTAAATGGTCTGCTTGAAAGATTTTTGCCTTCTGGATCACTTTTCCCATCTGCACAATTATTAGATGAGACCAGATGAGCTGGAAGGTCTCGTGCAAACAGTCTTGCCTTTGATGACCCTTAGTGCCAAGAGCACAGGGAGGTTGACTCTATGACACGGCTTGCAGGGGGTTCTAGATTGTTTGTCCAAAAGCTAGGCTGTGTGTTGGAGAATGCGTTGTATGATACTGGAACTGGAAGTCACTTGTAGGCTCTATGATCTCCAATCCGAATCAGAACATTTCCATATCCAGTAGGAAGCTTGTCTAGATGAAATCAAACTTCCATTTGTAATTAAATCCCGTAGCTCCTGTACATACAGATTTATGAAAATAATAAATTACAGAACTATTACTTTTCTAAATTTTAGAGAAATCTGACCCATGCTTGAAACATATGCCCATCATTTTTAAAAAGCAGCTTTGCCATGCTATCACCAAGCTCAACAGTAGCACAAATTAAAATTAGCTGCCTGAGACAGGGGTTTTAATATCTTTAACTTAAAATGCACATGAACCCCTAACATTATAAACTTAAAGACGAGTGTTGTTAATTTATCATTTTCTTTCTTTCTTTCTTTTTTTTTAAGTACTGGGGTTTTTTTGTTTTTTTGTTTTTTTGTTTTGTTTTGTTTTCTTTTCTTTTTTGGCTTTCTGTTTTTGGTTTTTTAGGGTTTTTTGTTTTGGCTTTTGTTTTGGCTTATTCTCTCTCCCTCACCTCTGCTCTACATGTTTTGTCTCATTTTGTTTCATCACGCATCTGTTTTTCAGTTCCTTGCTCTGGTGACAGATTTTAATTTATATTTATTTTTTATTTCCAGAGCATTTATTCTATTTGTACCCACTGACTCACAGGCCAGGATGGTGATTGTTATACAGTAGTTTACTTTTAAAAGAAATAAGACTGCTCAAGCAGCTAATACGGGAAGATGTATCACCAGCCTGAATAATTGTGACAACCATAGACCGTATCAGTGTCTGTTTGTTTGCACAATACCCTCCTGCATTAAGAAAGCCGTCGCAGCTGTCTTGGGCTCCGGAGCCACCCATTTCATCACTTGACACTCTGGCAGATGTTACGCATTGATAACAGACTTCACTTCATTCACTCCACATCTAAGATTACCTCTGGAAAAAAAAAAATCTAATACATTATAACCCTCCCAGCCATTTGTTAAAAAAAGAGAGAGAGAGAGAAAAAAAAAAAAAAAGATCAGCAATTTATTCCCCTTTTTAGCATTAAATCGTGGGTTTTTTTTTTCCCTCTTTGAATCCCATACTATTTTAAAATGGGCATTTAACACATTCGTCGCATGGTTTTCTGTAGGCAGGACTATCGGTGGAGACAAGAATGTAATGATTTAATTGAATTAGGACCAGATCAGATTTAAGGTTGATGACTCACATTCCCATTATATAAGAAAGACGCTCTTTGCCTTGAATGATAGAGATAGGTGCTGCGTTCACAGGTTTTTAGAAAGACGTGCTTGTTGGTTTCCAGAAAACTGAAAAAAAGAGCTCAGTCCGGGATTGAAAAGGAGGTATAAAATTTGTATTAAGTTGAACAGATTTCTTAGCTAAGCAGCAGATTCTCCTCTTTAGTTTGGGAAATTTAAGGATTTCTGTAAACGTAATGCAAATAGGATTGACCGTTGCTTAAAGATCACTCGATGAAACAGTCCAAAAAGTGGGCATTTCCTACACTCAAAGAGATTTTATGGAAAAATGTAGATAAAAATGAATAAAAGACCTGCAGTGGGCCTTTTTCTTAGATGTGAAAACACTTTGTGCATGAACAGCGTGATTTTATTGTTCAGGTTGAGGGAGAGCATGGGATTGAAGTGCATTAGAAATGAAGTGTGGCGGAGAGGGCGTGGCCAGCAAGGATTCGGCATTGACTTTCTTGAGCTGGCATGAGGAGCTTCAGGTCTGCACTGTCCATTCAGGCGGTGGCTGTTGTATTACCTCTCTTTCTATTCTAGAATGAGCTCCTCAGGGCCACTGTGAGTGTGCGTATCCAGCCCATACCCGTGCACCACCACCCACAAGCCAGGTCAGCAAATCCAGAAGGAGAAAGAGGCACTCAGGGCGTGGTGGCCAGGATAGAGAAGAGTGGGGATGGACAAGTGGACACCACGTGTCAGGATAGCCTCCGTTAGAATGACCATTCCTGGGTGCCCGGGTGGCTCAGTGGATTAAGCGCCTGCCTTAGGCTCAGGTCATGATCCCAGGGTTCTGGGATCAAGTCTCACTTCAGGCTCCCTATTCAGCAGGAAGCCTGCTTCTCCCCTTCTCTCTGCTCGTGTGCTCTCTCTTGAATAAATAAATAAAAACCTTAAAAAAAATGATCATTCCTTTTCCTGCTCAGGTATGTAGCATCTTATAATTCACAAAGGGCTTTTGTGTTTATTATGTCATCTTTGTTTAGCTCCTTCAGAACATGAAAATGATGCACACAGGGCAGATATGGACCTCTGGTCTACGGGGGTCCTGAGTCTCAGAGAGATTGGAAGACCGCTATAAGGTCTCTCAGCTGGTCAATGACAGCGTCAGCCCAGGTCTTCCAGTGCCAATCATGCGTTCCTTCTCCATTGTGGTGGGCTCTAAGTGAGAATGACAAACATCATTTAAACAAAGTGCGTTCACCACATCTCCCATTCTCCTGAGACTGGGATGAGGAACAAAGAAGAGTTTCCCTGGTTGCCCTGTTTTTGTCTTTCTCCCTTGTCTCACCGAGGCTTAGTGAGGCATTGGCTGGGCTGATGGTGGTTCAGAAGCTGGGGCAACCAATGGGGAGAAGGGGTGTCCACGAGCCCCATTAGATGACAGCAGTGAAGGTCATGCACGAGGTAGGTCTAAGCTGATGCAAGAGAATTTTGTGCTGGCAGCTCAGTTTGGAATCCGCACTCAATGTAACATTGTACCATCCGTTAGAGGAAACTTGCCCTGGGAGTCTGAATGTGTGCAGGATGGATAAACTTTTTGTTTATCTTGTTGATGTTGAATCTTGGTCATGAGTTCTGAACCTCATGTGGATGGGCTGGGAAAGACGTTACTCTGGTCAGGAAAGTCGTCAGGTCTCCTAAAAGACAGATTATTTTCAATCTAGAAATACACAGTTTAACCTTGCTGGGAGTATTTCAGATTTCAAAGACTGCTCTGGAGAAGAGTTGGTCCCAGACGTGAGAATCCAGGAGCACAGCCTAGAAACTGAGGAGGAAGATTGACCACAGCTTGGATTCTGAGAGGTGCTGATCTCCTGGAGGAGAGAATAGGAAGTAGAAGCATGAGGACCACAAGTGTTTCTCTTCAGAGCAACCCAAGTCAAGTGCAGTCTTTCCAGCTCTTGGGCTGAAGGAACTAGCAAGAGTCACATGAATTCCACGTTTCCCACCAAGTCATGGACTTACTGTTGTATCCATGTTGTGTCCTCCAAAATTCAAATGTGGAACCCCCAGCTCCCAAAACAATGGTGTTAGTAGGTGGGCCTCAAGGAGCTAATGCAGGTTAGTTGAGGTCATGTGGGTGTGGTCCTCAAGATGGGCTTCGGGCCCTTAAAAGAGTTCCAAGAGAGCTGGCTTTCTCTGTCTGCTGTCTGCAACGTAAGGATACAAGGAGAAGCTGCCAATCTACAACACAGTAAAGGGCCTTCCCCAGAACCCGGGCATGCTGGCTTCCTGGTTCAGGACTTACAGCCTCCAGAACGGGGAGATATGAATGTGTTCCATTTATAAGCTGCCCATTTTCTGTTCGAGCGGCCGGAACAACCTAGGACACCAGCCTAGCTCTCACCATCCTAGATCCAGTAAGAGGCTGGCATGCCAAGTAGGAAAACACACAGAGGTGAAGTTGTTCAAGAGGAGGAAGCACTGTGATCAGTCAGGGAAAACAGTGACCTCTCAGGATGCGGATTCCTAGAATGAGCCTTGTGTATGGAAGCCAGATTTACTAGGATCCCACAACCACCAGGGGCAGGAATCATGAGGTACTCCCAGCTGGGGTAAGGTCACTTTAGAAATTAGGGAAGGCTCATTATAAAAGTGTCAGGAGTCAAGCTGATCCAAGACACTGTACCCTCCAAACAGAACAGGAATCCTACTCTCTATACTTTGCAAACCAGAAAATATTTGCTGCCATATTTCATCACCTGTGTATGACCGATGCTGTCACATTTTAACATCTTTGAAATGAGAGTACCTCTCAGAATGATCAGTGTGTTTTTACTTTCTTTAATAACAAAATAGAATTGTGCTTGTTGCAATAGAAGGTGTCTAAAATTTGATCAAGTGATTGTCAGGTGCCTGCTATTAAGTACATTACAGAAAAGAAAAAGAAATGAAGAAGAGAAAGAAAGAGAAGGAAAGAAAGGAAGAAAAGCTAGGAAGGAAGGAAGGAAGGAAGGAAAGAGAAAAAGAAAAAGGAACGAAGGAAGGAAGGCAGGCAGGCAAAAGGAAAAGAAAGGAAAGAGGGAAGGAGGGAGGGAGGAAAAAAAGAAAGGAGAAAAGAAGAAAAGAAAGGAAAGGAAAGGAAAAGACAAGACAAGACAAGACAAGACGACAAAAAACAACAGGAAAAACACCACAGGTGAGATACCTGGATCCAGCAGAAAAGAATCAAGCATCTCTAATGACAGCGGGTCTAAAAGGGAGACTCTAGTGAACCTTGGGGTGATAATCAGATGCAAAATAAAAGGATTTTGCTGAAGGAATAAAGCAGGATTTGAGCATGGTGGATACTTACAAATTGTCTCTCAATCTATAATTTGTACCCGTAAGAGATGAAAGTGAAAATGTTCTGAGTTGGCATGAGAGGAAGGCAGTCATATTTTCCTTTTGTGTCACGAAAATCTAATGTTTAATCCTCCCAAATAAGTTCTAATGTTTTCCATGCTCTTCTTAGGAACACTGTGATCTTTTCTTTCCTGGTCGCTTGCCAGCGAGTGATCAGTGACAGCAAAGAGGGCTTCCCTCCCTGGATTTTAGGGCTACCTACAAAGTCTCTGGGCCCTTTAGAAAATGACCTCATCTTTCCAACGTATGAGTTGCGTCCTGTCTTGAGTGTGACCATCCTGATTGCTGAAGAACTACTGGGGGAATAAGCCAGGGGACTGAATTATCCTCATAGATTTTGGTTTTGTTTCTTTTTACTTGGAAGAAGGCAGACACTCGCTCTAGGAGAAACTGGGAGCTAAGGCTCCTCATTTCCATATTATAGCACAGATGCAATGTTTTTCCATTTACTTCCTCCTCGATCTACACAGATCAAAACTGTTAGGCTTTCTACTACTTGATGTATCATGCCACTATGTGAACGACCTAACCTATAGGGGTGTGAGGGAGTTGCAAACCATGCGGAGACAAAGGAAAATTAGGACGTAGGTAAGTGTCTCTGTGACCTAAGGTGGCCAGTAGATCCAACTGGATTAGAGTGAAGAGTCAGATGGCAACTTTGACAAAAAAGAAAATGTAATGAGAGTGATCAAGTGGATGAAGTTAGCCCCTCCCCCACAACGAGTGCTTCTTGGAAAAGTGAAGAGACCTTTTTTTCCAAGTTTATTTATTTATTTATTTTTTAAAGTAATCATTTTTTAAAAAAGATTTGATTTATTTATTTGACAGAGATCACAAGCAGGCAGAGAGAGAGAGGGAAACAGGCTCCCCACTGAGCAGAGAGCCCGATGCGGGGCTCGATCCTAGGACCCTGAGACCATGACCTGAGGCGAAGGCAGAGGCTTTAACCCACTGAGCCACCCAGGCGCCCCCATTTTTTCCAAGTTTAAAAAGTAAGGAGAGAAACTGGGGAGGAAAAAAAAGACGTCAGTCAAATTACAAGATAAAGTGAAATAAATTTTCACAACACAAAGTGAATGCACAAGAGGCAAAAGAGATGGGAAGCTTTAGGAAAAGTAAGCAGTTTGGAGGAGAGGTCCCGGAAGTGCAAATAGGAGAGAAGTGTTCATAAAGAAAAGCAAGTGAAATAGTACAGTCCAAGTTATAATATGGTAATATGCCTTCAGCAAAAAAAAATAAATAAAAAATTTAAAAAATCAGAATTAAAAGCATAGGAACAGCACAAATGCCCATTGTAGGAGAGTAGTGATGTTCACTCAATGAATCATTATTCAACAATCAGTTAAATGGACTAAAACAAAACAAAAATTTAAATAATAGAAGCAATCTAAGCTATAGATCTCTACATAATGTATGACATCCTTTTTATAAATGTAGAAATACATAACATTTGAAATACATATATCTGCAGTAATGTATATTGATACAATAAAAGTTAATTAAGTGCTCACTTCGGCAGCACATATAAAATAAACGTTAATCAAAGAAAGCAAGAAAAAAAGAACAGATTCCAGATCATGCTGCCTTGGGTGGGAAGAAGTAGGGAGATGGGTTCGTAGGAGAACAGTACACATTAAATACACATTACACTAAATACACATTAGTGCCAAGATTGTAGGTTTTATTTTTTGTAGTAGTTTTGCAAGTTCTTGCTTTTTTATTATTTTTTAAATAGACAACATCAATATGCCATGAAGCAAAAATAAAACTTTAGCCAATTTTTTTGCAACTGAGGTCTTTTCCCCCCCAAATTTTAATTTTTTAAAAATTTTTAAAAAAGACTTTATTTATCTAATGGAGAGAGAGGAAGAGCAGAGAGGGAGAGAGGGAGGGAGAAGCAGACTCCCCGCTGAGCAGGGAGCCCGATGCAGGACCCTGAGATCATGGCCTGAGCCAAAGACAGATGCTTAGCCAACTGAGCCACCTAGACACCCTTACCCCCGAATTTTTAAATGAGAATTGGAATAGATTATATTAGCAAATGTAAGTGAAAAAAGACATATTGGGTGGCAGAATATGAAAAGTGGAAATACACTCCATGCTCAGAAGCATTATACAGGACGAAGAAGACAATCACATATGGTAATTACCACCACTCAACCATGACAATGGAATCATAAACTTTTGTGCACCAGACAACAAAGGAAAATACATATGGAAAGTAATCGTAAAAGACTGATGGATAATTTAACTATAAAAGTATAGAAGACGATGGCAATGTTTTTCTTTTCGAATGAACAGATTAAAAAATGAGACGGAAGATTTAAATAACACTACCAACAAGCTCACATAATAAATATTTACATCGAAGGCAGTGTAACAAGCAAAGAAAGAATGTTCTTTTCTTAGGGCACATGGAAGATTTGCAAGAATTGCTTATGTATTTACGCTCCAAGAAAACTTGAATAAATTCCTTGAAGTGGAGAGTTTCAGACCCACATGCAATGAATGTATTCCCAGATAAAGAAATAAACAACAAAAATACCTTAAAACTTCTTAAATGCTTGGATTTGAAACAGGTCTCCAAAAGAACCCCTGGACATAGAGGAAGTCACAAAATCACAAAATATTTTCCAGGAAAATGTAATGGGGAAAAGAATGCTTCACATCAATCTTGGCATCACACAAGAGCGTGCAAATCAATGAAGCCTATAGAAGGTCAATGTCACCACAGGCAACGATGTAAACTAAGTCCGGACATCAGTTAAGGAGTAGTTTAGTGGCAGTCCTGTCACTTGGTCTTGCTTGAGGGGGGAAATTGTAGGGAAAGTTGTCAAGGACAGGTTCTGGGGCGGGGGGGGGGGAAGCCCACAAAACACAGCTTTTCAAAGCCATACTCAGAAGTGATTAAAACAGCTCAAAAGAAGAAACATGAGAACCCTTGGAGGAGAGCCTGGAAGACCTGAAGCCACCTTGGAAATGTGGGTGAGATGACAGGTCGCCATAAAATGTTAGATCCCAGGATTCTGGGGACGACAGAAACCCGTTCACGGGCAAGGCTGTCCTATCTCTCTCCCATCTGCTGACGGCTACTTTTTTCAAAGCCCCCGGAGCATGACCACGAGATAGCAGAATATTCCCCGTCTTTTTCTCTCTCCTTTTCCTTCTTTTTAATGAACAGCGTGGTGGGGACAATAACAAGAAACAAACAAGAGAAGCTGCACCCTGGGAGGCGGTGGAGAAGGAGATGCTTCCGTTTTTCCCCCCAAAATATGCCTTCCGTTCATTTGCTGAACGACGCCGTTGAAGGACACTTGGAAGGGAAACTCCACTTTGACTCTTACGATCCGCCGCGGTTTCCAGGTTGATACGACTGCCGCGGAGGTGCATTGTTGCGTCTGATAAAAGGATGTTATTGGAACAAAAAAATGTGGTTTTTTTCCCTTCCCATGTAATATGTAATAAAACTAGTCTGTGAAGTCTCAATGAACTCTCTCAATTGAGAAAAATACAGACAATTTTCATTATAAGTGAATGTCTCCAATTCATTCCTTTTCTATGGAAGGAAGACATGCAGCAGTAACTTACTGTAGGCCACATTTCATAAGATATAATCTATTCCATTATTCTTGTGTATGTTTCATATGAAAAATGTTATGAAGTTTTCTCCCCTCACAAAAATACATATTCCCTTATCTCATTAAGCCCTATCTCACACAACACCCATTCCCTTGCTACTGCCCAGCGCCTCCCCCCTCCCCTGGCCAAGGTCTCCCCAGATTGGATTGCTATTTAAAAAGTATAAAAGAAATGCATGCATTTCCTCCACACACACACTCCATTATTCAATTTAAAATCTCGGGCAAGTCTGGATGAAATCCTGAGAATGAAATGAACCTGGGTTTGGTTGACTGGTGAGATTTGGCATTATTTCCCAAATGCTCTGACCGGTGTTTCTTCCTTGTATGTCGAGTGTAACATTTGTTTTCAACGACTTTAGTATTTTAGCCCAGAAATGACCACATGCTGGTCAGAGCTGTCTTTTTATCACTCTCATTCATCTAGTGCATAAGACTCCCGTGAGAAAACTCAGTCTGAGAGAGTATTACAGCCCTGAAAACTGCATTTTATCCAATACATTCAGCATTTTTGTGCACTTGTGTTTGATTATAAAATTAATGCATAGATATTTGTGAAAAATTGAACACTTTAGAGTACATAAACCAAAATTTCATCTCTCTTCTACCAATTTCCTCCTAGATATCCACTGCTAAAAGTTTGTCATGAATCCTTTACACATACACGTGCACACACACACACGTACATATATTCAAATGTGTAATTTGTATACTTTTTCCTCTAACAAAATAATATTGTACATGTTGATCTGCAAATAGTTTCTGCTTAGAATTTATGAATTGGTATGTCACAACCTATAGATCTATTTCCTTTTTTAAAATAGCTGTATAATATTTTGTGCTCAAAATCCAAGTGGCAATGAGCACCATTTTACATAAATATTTAGCTGTTGGATCAACAAATATATACCTTTTTTTTCAAATTTCGATAAAGTACGTATTTTGAAATGAGGTAAAATTTTACTTTAAAAATGTCTAAATGCCCTACAATATTATAGCAACTCACATTCTCCATTACCTACTCTCCTCGCATTACCAATGAATAAGGTAAAATTCTATTCTCTATGACTCACAAAATACAGATTTCTTAGTGCCATAGGCAAAAAATGTGGACTGCCTCATTTTAAGAAGACTTGAAACCCTGTTGAAATGGATTTTAGTCATAGCTCTGCCCATTACTTCCCTGTGCATATGACCATGGACACATTATTGAATCTCAACGTCTATGTTGTTCTCATGAAGGTAGAAGCACACGTGCTAGGTACTCACAGAATTGCAACAAATGTAAAATGACAAATACTGCAGGGACTATGTAGTCAGTTAAGAGTATAACCAAAAAGAAAAAAAAAAGCATCTAGCTACATGTAACATACATACCAACACACATAGAAATGAGATAATACCTTATAAATAATATCCAATCAGACCAAACTCATCAGTGTTAGCTCATACGTATTGCAGTGAGCTAAGGAAACCACTGTTTTCTCATTATTTGGATACTTAAAGATTTCACACCTTATCTAACATATGTTGGCCATGGAGACATGAAGGAGTGAGTGACAAACCATATGTAAATGTTGGTGACTGCGTAGACCTTAGTACAATAAAAAAGTTACAGCTGTGCTCATAAGAAGTCAGGATGACTTTCATGTGCAAAAGGCAGCCATTACTGATTTATAGGACAGCCCCCGATGTCTTAATGCATATGTTTATCTGGGAAACTTTGGCTCAGGAAATAAGATTAAAGAAAAAGACATATTTCAGTAAAGCATGGAACTCTTAATCTCAAAGTTGTGAGTTTGAACCACACACTGGGGGTAGAAATTACTGACAAGTAAAATCTTAAAAAAAAAAAAAAAAAAGACATCTGTGTTCTAGTACTATTAATTAATATAGTGCCAGCAGTGCTATGCTCGGTGAAAGAAGTATACTTAGATGTGTATTTGTATATAACAGCTCGCAAACACACACGTGTGTGCATGTACATAAAATTGAAGCCATGCTACAATTAAGAACATTTTTATTTCATGCTTAACAACCTGGATTAACCTATAGAGACATAGTGGCATGGTTTAACCACATTTATTTTTTCATGCTAATATCCAAATAGGTTCTCTCTAAAGGCCAATCAGTTAATATCATTCTTACATTCTTATGTTTATTTTGGAAATATTTTAAAATGTGTGCAAGAGCAGAATGAGGCACTTTCTTTGAGGAATCAAAAAAAATCATCAAGTTAGCTCTATTGTGTATAAGAAACTCAGTAGGCTTGGAAGACCACATAGCAGTCATATAGGTCTGGTAACTGAGTATCTGAAGAAAGTTGCTCAGCCCCATCACTGAAAATCAAGATGTACCGTAAGCCAGTATGGATAGTCAGCTGGGCAACAAGTAAGCTGTGAATTCCCACACATGAATTTCAACACACATCTATTTTTTTTTAAAGATTTTATTTATCCATTTGACAGACAGAGATCACAAGCAGGCAGAGAGACAGGTGGAGGCAGGCTCCCTGCAGAGCAGAAAGCCCGAAGCGGGGCTCCATCCCAGGACCCTGGGATCATGACCTGAGCCGAAGGCAGAGGCTTAACCCACTGAGCCACCCAGGCGCCCCAACATCTATTTTCTTAGCAGCTTCCTTTTTTTTTTTTTTTTAAAGATTTTATTTATTTATTTGACAGAGAAAGATCACAAGTAGACAGAGAGGCAGGCAGAGAGAGAGAGAGAGAGAGAGAGGGAAGCAGGCTCCCTGCCGAGCAGAGAGCCCGATGCGGGACTCGATCCCAGGACCCTGAGATCATGACCTGAGCCGAAGGCAGCGGCTTAACCCACTGAGCCACCCAGGCGCCCTCTTAGCAGCTTCCTTAAGGTATTAATCTATATCGGGTAATAAGTCTGTGTTAATGACAATAATAATAGTACATGTTTTGGTGGCACTTACTGTAAGCCAGGCACAGCTATGAGTGTTACATGTATATTAATTAATTTAATCTTCCCGCAGTTTCTTACAGTTGAGGGAAAATGAGACACAGAGAGGTTAAACAGTCTTCTCAATGTCACACAGCAAGTTAGTCTGGATTTAAATCCAAACTATCAGGCTACAAGTCCTTGTTGTCATCCAGAACATTATATAATCTTTCTTCTGTGCCTTTCTTCTGTGCCATGATAAGTCATGTTCTTTCAATATGCAGGAATTAGTTTTTTAGAGTACCAGTTTTTCAGAGAAGGCATATGTACAAATGTTAGATAGAGACACAACTGAACTGCTTTCCAAGAAAACAGTTGGATGGATTTTTTGTTTTTACCTCCCAATTCATTAATTAAGATCATCTTTAATATAAGGAAGGCTTTCCTAACTTAGTTATTAACGACCAATTAATTTTGTTTCTGATGACTATATATGTGACATCAGAATCTATATCCTTCTTAGAAAAATACAATAAAAGATTGGGAAACCCATAATTTAATTTGTGTGGAAAATACTGTTATGAAGAAGGAGATGATTCATAGAAAATATAACAGCAATTACTATATGCTTAGAAATCGGGTCCTCTTAGTTGGTATGGACACAAATCTGGAGCTGTGAGGCTTATCTATGTTAATTTACTAATGTACCCTGCAGATACTCCTATTAGATTCAAGATATTCAAGAATATCTTGAGAGTTAAGGTCACTCATATCATTATCACTTATCTTGGTAAGCTTCTTTAGAGTGTATTTTATTATAACGCATCAAAGATTGATTATTGAACCATCAGATAGGGCTCTACCAATTAGCCGAATATTTCTCTCTAATCCATTTGCAGAATAGTGAACAATAGAGAATCAATATGCCGGGCATTATGGTAAGCAGCAATGTCTTCTTTACCTGTGTGGTCTCTGCTGTAGCACCAAGTCCAAGATCACGTCATGGGTATCCATTCAGTAACAGTTGTCAAACCGCATTATAAAAAGAGGAATTTAAGATACGATCCTGAGTTTCAGAGCATTTATAATTTATGTGAAGAGACAAATTTAATGTATATGAAATAATAGGAAAAAGAGCTAAATGGAAAGAAAGAGAGGCAGAGGAATGCATTTGGACAGTAAACACATTGAACTGCACCAGGTCCCAAACAAATCAGTGAATAGCAAATCTCTGTAAGAATCCAGAAGGCCAAAGTGTAAGGCTTCCCCCCAAAAAACCTTCTTGTCTGAAATAAAGAAACAGTGACCAGTATGGAGATTTGACTTCTTGCACTTTCCTCCCCTTATAGAAATTAGGGAAGAAAAGCAAGTGTACAGTGACTGCAGTCTTAATTAGTGGCTCAGACCCTATGACACACTTCGTCCTAAGCCATCCTGTCAACCGTGGCATTCCTGTCAACTGACGCTCTCATATCTCCCAGCTCCATCGATGCGCCATCTATCTCCTCGGGTTAGTTCCTAAGTCTTGTTCTTTTCTCCTCACAGCATCGAAACATAAATGGCACTCACATATTCACCTATCCTAGGAAACAATCATATTCAAGGTCGAAACCAAGTGAAACCACTTACATCTCTCTTCCAGTCTCCCTACCCGTCTCTCCAGGTTTATAATTGATCTCCATGAATTCTCTGTAGAGACTGTAGGAGAGTAATTTTTTCTAATTCCTTCTGTCACATGTATAACCATTCATAGGCCCACAGATGTGTATTGAAATGTATGTATATATGTGAAAAGAGAGACATTTTACTTGATGGTGTTTGTGTGAGAGAGAGAGAGAGAGAGTGAGAAAGAGAGAGAAAATTTTGGCATCAGATATGGCGGCAACTGAGGCATTTACCAGGTAATTCTAACTGAACGTCTGGAATATCTAAATGACTTTTATCATAGTTACATAATTCACTTAGGTATTATGTCATTTTTTCATGCTTGGATAAAGCCTAAGGATTGGGTCACTCTCTGGCCAGAGAATTTTCTTCTGTGGGAGTTTTAAGAATACAATAAGGCCACCATCACCTCAACCTGTGAAGAAATTGTGTTCTCAAACAAGCCAGTGCTTGTAGAAAGGAGAACGTGGTGCTTGCAGATTTTGTTAGAACTTTGTGCTTGAATCAACAGCCACCTAGAGAGACCAATTTCCCCTGCGTACACAAGAAGTTATAATACTTGTCTCCCCACCTTCCTTCCCTCTTTGCTCTCCCCTCAAGCCCATCTCTACTCCAGTCTGCACATCTACAGAATAGACTGAGTCCGTCATTTGGGGAGGGAGGAAACCATGTTTCATTCATCCATTTTGAATCTCCCCAGCTTGAAATACAGTAGATGTGTAATCAATGTGTACTGCATTACGTGGCCAAATGAAGACTTAGATCATCACATACAGCAATGGTTTTAAGTGAAAATGCACTGTGAGGAGATTAGGAGTTCCAGGGTTCCAGAGGACAAAAGGGACAGGAAGTCACTAGATAACGTATTCCTCTGTGGACCTTCGTGCAGGCCAGTCTGACTCTTCACTTCAGCCTCTGGCCTTGTGTTTGCTGATCCCACATATTCTACACACACCATTTCTCCCAATGCTAACTACTCTACTGCAGCTAGGAACTACTATCCACATGCTACTTCCAACAAAGTGGCCAGCGGATGAATTGCACTCAATAAAAACCATCCCTCTCATCCAGCCATTAAACAGTTTTCTGTTTAATCCCAGCTCAAAGTGATTTCTCTGCTCACACAGGATATATAGCTCAGGTGTCATCGCTATTCTTTGCGTTCCCATCCAGCCTTGAAAATATCTTTTCTCACAGCTCCGAGAGGTTCCCTCAGAAATAGGAAAACTGGCCTGACACCTCAGAGTTTTAAAGGCATGTTCCCCCGTGACCCTTAGATACATGGATGGATGGAGAGAAATTTGCATATGCATGATACGGAAAGATGGAGAAAGATGGACAAGGATTTCTAAACATTTCTTCCCACACCCAGGTCCCCGTATGACTGTGGCTCCTGCTCAGATGTGTGCTTGGATCTGTTCCTTGACCTCATACATTGTCACATGAGTGGTTTAATTCATACTGCTCTGGTTTCCACAGGTCAGAGAAGTAAAAGCTAAGGCAATGAGTGACCCCACATTTCGATTTACTACATTACTCTCCCTGAACAATTTAATGTAATGATTTTTCTACACCAAGTTAAACTTTACAGAAACTCTGAGTTCACCCTGGAAACACCACAGTCTAATTTTCTGCTTGAAAAACAAACTAAATCTAGCAAATTCAGGAGCATGTGTTGTCCCCTTGCATCTTATGTTTCATTATCCTATTAAACCTAATTGAGGTGAATGAGTTCTGTATTTCTTTATGACCTAATGAATTGCGTCTCTTCTTTATTTCACTTTTTTGACATGTACCTGATAATTCCATATTCCGTATGTGGAATTTTGAGAAAATTATTCCCTACCTACAAATAATGTAGAATATTTTAGCAATTCACCATATAGATTTTAGTTTGAGGTGAATATTCAGGGTGAGTTAGTGTGTATGCTGTTCAGATTCAGATGATGAATCTATATGATGGTCTTGTGATGGAGAATAAACCCCACCTGCTGGGCTCTCAATTCACCTATTCTGTGTAAGTAAAACTCTGTTGTACTTTTTCAAAATAATTCAAAGAAACTGCCATCTTTAATCAGAGGTAACAGATTTATTAAAGGCATGGGGAAAAACATTTCAGGCGTTCCTTAGCAACTACAATTACTAATTTTTAAAGTTTGATGGTAGTTCATTCCACTAGGACACACAAACTGTCTGTAATGAATTCTATTATTAACTTTCTAACTTTTAGTTTTCTGAAGTGGTAACTATTTATTGACAAAGGAGCCTGCTGTGGCAAGAGTGAACAAAGACATAAGTAAATCCATTTCTTATACTTTCATATCTATCTGACTTCAGACAGGACCCATTGACCATTATCTAAATATAATAAACTAAATGCCCAGAAATAAATCAAAATCATATGGTTGATTAATTTATGACAAAGAACATACAATGGGGAAAAACAGTCTCTTCAAAAAACACTGTGGGGAAACTGGACATCTACATGCAAAAGAAGGAAACTGAACCACTTAATCACCCCGTTACCTAAATGTACAACCTGAAACATAAAAGTCCAAGAAGAAAATACAGGCAACAATTTCTCTGACATCAGCTGTAGCAACATTTTTCTGGATATGTCTCCTGAGGCAAGGGAAACAAAAGCAAAAATAAACAACTGGGATCTCATCAAAATAACAGGTTTTTTACAGAGGAGGAAACCATCCACAAAACAAAAAGACAACCTACGGAATCCAAGAAGATATTTACAAATGGTGTTTCCCATAAGGGTGAATATGCAAAATATATAAAGACCTTATATAACTCAACACCAAAATTAATGATGATGATGATAATAATAATAATAATAATAATAATATGAATTAAAATGGGCAGAGGACCTGAATAGATATTTCTCCATAGAAGATATATATATATATGACTAACAGACACATGAGAAGATGTTCACTATTGCTTATGATCAGGAAATGCAATTGAAAACAACGGTGTTCCTTGGATTATGCAATGAGTTATCACCTTGCACCTGTCAGAATGATGAGAATAAAAAAGACAAGAAATAATAAGTATTGGTGCAGATGTGAAGGAAGGGTGCACAGTTGGAGAACATAAGCTGGTGCAGCTACTCTGGAAAACAGGATGGAGACCCCTCCAAATGTTAAAAATAGAATGACCCTGTGATCCGGTAGTTCCAGTACTATGGATGTTTCCAAAGAAAACAAAAACGGTAACCCAAAAAGAAACATGCACCTCTCTGTTTATTGCAGCATCATTTATAATAGCCAAGATTTGAAAGCAAACCAAGTGCTTGTTGATAGATACATGGATAAAAAAAGATGTGGTATATACATTAAAGACATATAGGTATAGACAGAGAGAAATACCATATGATCACCCCTATATGTAGACTCGGAAAGAACAAAACAAATGAATAAAACAAAAAGCAGAAACAGACCCATTAAGTATAAAGAGCAAACCAACAGTTGCCAGAGAAGAGGGGAGTGGAAGATACAGGCTTTCAGTTAGGGAACGAGTAAGTTACGGGAGTAAAAGGCACAACATAAGAGCTAGTCAATGACACTGTGAGAGCCTTGCATGGTGAGAGGTTGTAGCTACATTGTGGAGAACACAGTATAATGTATAAATTGTGGAGTGACTGTGTTATACACCTGAAACTGATGTAACATTGTGTGTCAACTAGACTCCAATAAAAACAGTTAAAACAAAATGAACTGTTTGAGTAGTAAACAAGTGCGAGAAAAATGTGTGATAACCTAAGTGATACACATTTTCATAGATTTTTACATATGAAGTAAGCTGGCTCTGTATCATCTAGTCTGTATTTCCTACATATTAGTCAACTCCCACCTTATTTTCTGCTGCATATGGATTTATCTTTAAAAGACATAGTATTATTTGTGTAGCACCAGATTTACATTTCTGAAATTGCCTAATGATTTCAGATAAACATATCAAATATCTTATCATTATTTCTTGGAAAAGTAAGAACTGAATTACTTGAGCAAATTACCAATCTTCATCTTTTTAAAAGACCAGGCTTAAGTCTTTGCTTTTTTTAAAATTATGATCTAGCTGAGCATTGTGAAAATAGCAAAGAATTTTATGAGTTTTTAACATGGTTTCTATGTTAAGACATTTATTTTCTTTCTGATGGTACAAGATAAAGTACATTTATTAATAGCATTCATCTTTACTTCTACATTTGAAAATATGTAAACCTTAGCACATAACTGGAATTTCTTCTGTAACCCCTATAATGTCAGCTAAAGAGACTTGCATTTTCTATCACTGAAAAACCATTTTTAAGTTGTTGACTTTTCTTGCTTGCTATCTTATAATCTTACCTCCCTTCAAAAAACTTAATATATCTTAGTGATTTGGCATAAAGCACAGCTATAAAAATACCGTACAGCTTCTTTACATTGATTTTTTTCTCTCTAAAAAAATCTGGTTAATTTTAGGGTCACAAATATTGAGAGTATAATATTAAAAAAAAAAAGAAGTCAAGTATCACAAAATATAAATGAATGAACCAGTACTTAAGGAATGATATATAAGGAGAAGCTTGGAATTTTCAGCAGGCATCAGGGACCAAAGGCAGTAACAGGAACAAGGAAGAAATTCTGTCCTTAGAAAAACTAATTATTCTAAGTATTTTAATCTGCCAATCAGTTTAGTCCTTTGTATAGTAAAATTGTCAGTAATCTAGTATCTACTGAATTAAACTGTTCTAGAAGTTTGTAAAAACTGATGGTGTTGAGTACTGTATATATGAATAATAATGCTTGAATGCTTTAAAAGTCACCGAAGACTTGTCTCTTCCATAAAGATCTTCTGGACATTTATATTCATTCTTAGATATATGATGAATAATCTTTTCCTGATACTCATTTATTGCCATCTTTATTACATAATTTACATGTATTTCTCTTACCGACGTATACCAAAGATTATACATGTGTATTTGGACCCCAGTTTTCATCAGATACTTTAAATCCTATAATTTTGTAAGTCCATATTAGTTTCTTTAATGTAATTCATTCTTGTCTTCCATGAACATTTCTGGCATCTCTAATAACATTTCCATACATTAACCACATACAGAAAGCCCCCCACTTTGGGATGATCCAAAAATAACCACGACTGCTTCGAAGAGGTACTGCCTGATCAGGAAGACACACTTTGGGTTAGGAAAGCAATAATGCAATGTACAATATGTTTACACTAACATAGAGGAATATAGGAAATATTTTGTATAATCAGAGGGCATTATGATTCCTTATACTGAGATAAGCTGGAACTAAAATGGCTTCTGATTTACAGTTTGAAAGAAAATAACAAGAATTTGGTCATGTAGAAATATTTAAAAATTTAGGTAACAAAACAGATAAAACAGAAGTGACCCTAAGCTTAGACATGTAGATACCAGGACAACAAATAACTTGGCTTAAGAATTCGGTAGTAGAAAAGGGGGAGTAAGGGGACAGCGTGCAGAGACTCAGAATGGGTGAGATTTTAAAACTTCTTGAGTATGAAGATAAGAAATCTGGATTTATTGGGAGGTCAGCAGATAGCTAAGTGTCAGCTTTTGTGCATCTGCTGCCTCCTTAGAGCTGCCTGCTTTTTTGAGGATAAAGCTATAATTTTATACCTTCTGTGAGGTTTGCACATAGCACTCATCTACTTGGGATAACTCTGACCTTCCTCCAGGGAGGTAGCTAAAATGGTGGGGGTCTTGAGGATACCAAGCCCAAGGCTAGCACACAGTATTAAGCCATAATTGTCAGGTCAAACCTCCAGCAGTTGGTATGCCTGCCGAAGGTTTATCTAAATATATCCAGACACTTTGCCCTACAAGTTAACTTAGAAATCTTGATAGAGCAGGCTTTCTGGGAGATCGTTATTTCCTTTCTGACTTGCACAAAGTAGAATTTACTCTGAGAACGGCCTTTCACCTAGTATCTTGATATATCCCCTTCTGAAACTAGGAAGTCAGGGACATGTAGAAATACGGTTTTCCTTTAAATGACAGTGGGGCATTATTTAAAAATCAGAACAACACAACTAAGTAGCCTTGCTCTTTATTTCTTATTTTATCTCTTCATCCGTCCAATGTTAATTGAACATCTGTGTGTACATTGAGATGATAGGAATATGCTGGCCTCCAGGGGCTCAGGTCTGACGGAAGGTGGTCAGGATGAAACTCTTACAATAAAATTCAAACTGTGCCAAAACAGATACGACATCCTTGCCGAAAGCCTGAAGAACGTAGTTGCTTCTTCACACTGCATATGCTCTGTATTTTATCGAATGCTGATCCAATGCCTTTTAACTGTTTCCTATTTTTTTTCCTTTCCTTTTTTTCCCTTTTTTTTTAATGATAATAGTAATCAGGTCAAAGCAATTCATTCATATAAGCTCCCTAACCTCTGAGTTAGGAGGACAACAGCAATATGTCTTATAACCATGCAGGTTCAAAGCTCTTTCTGTTACATTATGAGGTCAAATAGGGATTCAAAAGGAACCCTCTGTTGTCTATGCCCGGGCCCCTATTTTTTCTCTCTGTAAAGGAGATTTTACACACTGCATGGTCTGTTGCCTTGGAGAAGTAAATTATGATGGGCGTATGCTTCAGACAAGGAAAGTTTGGGTTTATTAGCAACCTGCATTATGCATTATGAATTCTGATTGCCAGTGTCTATAGTACTGGACACAGTGCTTCATACAACCGTTACTGTGCATTTGTTGCAGGTTTAACATAATTCATTATTTTAATGTCTGAGTCCTTGTAAAGTCTAACTTAGAATTAGCAGCCCTAAAGCAACAAGAATTTAAGTGACTTTCCCCAGGTCAAAAGGCAGTCTTTATGAAAGTGGAATTCAAAATCTTAATTCCTCTATCAGAAAATGAAGTGAAACTCTGAAAATTTCTAAGACCTTCCCTTGTATGTTTTTCCTTACATTCGAGTTATATATATTTTTTTTAATTTTATTAAACTGCTGGGAGAATTTGGGTTAGGACTGAAATCTTTTGCTTATTCCACTTGAGTGATCCCTAGAATTGGCAAATTCCTAACATTATGATTTTTTCTTTTATCATTGACCCTATTTGTGTGGGTCTAACACACCTTTCCACAGTTAAAAAGATAACAACTACAGAAGCTGACACACAGACTCGGCGAGATGCTTATCTCTGCTGTGGTAATATGACTCTGCTGTGTGACCACCACTCTGGCAACCTTACCTCAGCCCCACATATCAACAAGATACTGGATCTTGAATAACAAATGAGGGAAATGAGAGTGAAAAGCAGAGAAAGCATTCTCTTCAATAATAGAAAATCGCTCCTCTAGAGAGACCTGCCCTCTGTGAGCGCAGGGGTCCCCTACGGGCCATCCCCTTTCATTTCATTTCGAGAAAAGCTTCAGCTCACTGTTTCTCTCAGCAGTCAAGGTCACTTCAGAGAGACGATCCATGATCGCATGTTCTTCTGGCTACAACTTTCTGCCCTGCTGTGCTCGCCGGGTCTGGGATGGAGCTCGGAAACAGACGGGGTGCCCCACAGGGGGTCCCCAAATCTTCCACCTTGTTATGCACAATTCAGGGAGCCTGTTCTCTTAGCTCTTCTGTCTGCTCTCTAACACTGTTCTTTTTAACTTCCTTTTCTTTCCCGCTCGGAGAAGCTATGATTCAAGAGTGTGGAATAAGTCAAGCAGAGAGAGTCAATTTTCATACGGTTTCACTTACTTGTGGAGCATAAGGAATAACACGGAGGGCATGGGGAGATGGAGAGGAGAAGGGAGTTGGGGGAAATCGGAGGGGGAGACAAACCACGAGATACTGTGGACTCTGAGAAACAAACTGAGGATTTTGGAGGGGAGAAGGGTGGGGGTTGGGTGAGCCTGGTGGTGGGTATTAAAGAGGGCACGGATTGCATAGAGCACTGGGTGTGGTGCATACACAATGAATTCTGGAACACTGAAAAGAAATTAAAAAAATAAATAACAACAACAACAAAAAAAGAGTGTGGAAAGAGGGAAAAAGCACTCTAGGCGAAGTTTTACAGGGTTTCATTGAGATTTTTCAGGCTGACTGATATAAAAGAGCCAGGAATTCATGGGTGGGGAATATCGGTTCACGTCAAAGCAATGTCAGACCCACGTCATGGGGTGAAAGTAACAGTGCTCTATAGGTTCCAGCTCGACAGCATACGATTGCCATGTATCACATCTCTGTATCGACAGCTTAGTTCTTCAATTAAATAATAAAATTAATTAGCTCTTTGAAGGAAAAGTGACTGTAGTACAGATCAAAGCATTAACACTTTCTGAATTTTTTAGGTTAATTGAATTCCACTTTTCCAAACACATTCCATGCCTCCTATGGTAACTTAGCATTTCATTATCAACTAATATCAATACACATATGTTCTAATCCAGAATTAATTTACTTAACCTATTAGATTCCTGGGCATATTATCATTAATCTAATTAAAACAAAGCAAGCTTTAGACATGAACCTATATCACAAAAATGGGATTTGGATTATGGGGAACAGTTCTGTGTATGGGTCACACATCTGTTCATGACATTCCATAGACTAAAGTTCTAATGAGACATCATTTCTTCTGTGTGATGTTTCATGTTGCCTGAATCATTGAAATGATTTACAGTGTAGTTAAAGGACAACCATACCATATATATGTGTATATATATATATACATACACACACACACACACACACACACACACACACACACGCACATATTTGGTGCAGGATCCTAGGAAAGTATATGCAAACCCCTAATATGCACATCAAGACAACAAAAATAACAGAAAATATTTATTTGTAGTCACATGTTTAGCCTTTGATATATGGTATACTGGAACCATACATTTTCTATGAAATCTCTCCATTCATATGCAGATAGCCTTTCTACTACTAGTCCTGGTAGATGGAATTCTTCCCTTTAAAATAGATGGCAATTTTCACACCTTTTTAAGGAACTACTGAAAAGTATCATCCTGTTAAGAATAGTTATGGAAGGGGGCACCTGGGTGGCTCAGTGGGTTAAGCCTCTGCCTTCGGCTCAGGTCATGATCTCAGGGTCCTGGGATTGAGCCCCGCATTGGGCTCTCTGCTCAGCGGTGAGCCTGCTTCCCTCTCTCTCTGCCTGTCTCTCTCCCTACTTGTGATGTCTCTCTCTCTCTCTCTCTCTCTCTCTGTCAAATGAATAAAAATTAAAAAAAATTTAAAAAAAATGAATGGTTATGGAAGGGAGGGGAGAATATGGCTAGAAAAACCAAGTCAGTATCCTTGAGGCTTTATCCTCATGTTCTCTCCTCTTCTCTCATGACATAAATATTAAATAGCATTTTTTAGTTTTCACTGGGGATGTGAAGGTAGAAGGATATGGTTTTAAGAAAAATACTATTCCCAAAAGAAAGTACCAAGGAACGGTGTAAACCCAATCAAGGCAGGAGTCAGTACGTGATTTCCAAACCCAACATCCAGAAGTCATGGCAAATAGAGTATGTATGGCCATGAACAAGGGAATGCCCTGTGCATTCACAAAACATATTATATGCCAGTTGTGTAAAAGGAAATTTAATATACATTAAACTCTTCTGAAGAAAGCAGGAATAAAATCCATTTTTATTTTTTATAATCTATTTTTGATGAGGCAGGAAGAGGAGATTTAATAAAAAAACGTGAAATTGGAAAAATGAAGTGATCATTTAAGAAATTTTATCTTACTTTAGACTTGTCATTTCCACTGAAGTGAAAATAAATGTGAGACATATGGCTCAGGTTAAGAGGTCGCAGGAAAACAAATTTAAAGTCTTAAGGCCAAAGTCTTCATGGCAAAAGGCTTGTTGAGTTCTGTTGAACTCAACATCCTGTAAGAAAGTTTTGGTGATCTGAAGGGGGCATGACGGCAGATGGCTCAGGTCACCAAAAAGGATGTTCCAGATTCCCCGTCACTGCCTGGATGTACATAGGGGAAGGTGGTTCTGTCATTTTCTCCCAGACTACTGGAATTTTTGGTCTACCAGTGCTGGTGGGGAGGTCAAAGGTATCCAGAGCATCCAGAAAGGTATCATAGAGTATCCAGAGCAAAAGCAACGTAAGGTAGTAGATGTTAGAACCCTGATCTGGTTTGATTGGACCCCATGGTTAAAGTATGGATCTTGTTCTGATTACAGTGGGAGCCCACTCTGGGTTTTAAGCTGGGAGGGGTATGTGGAGAGCAACATGATTCATTTTGCTTTGGAAGAATATAGATCTTGGTGTGATGGGAGAAGTCATTAGAATGGGACGGGTTTGGAAGCTGAATGACCACTTAGGAATCTGTTTCATAAACCCGACCACAGATGCTGGGCCCTTGAATCGTTGACAGGAAGAAGGCGAGGGAAACGTGAGACCGGAAACCCAAGGATGACTTCTGGATTAGATGTGAGGGATGAGGGCACAAGAGACTACAAAGATGAATCCTAGATTCCGGCTTCTGTTTCTGCCTGGGCGGTAATGCTGTTTATTGAGATGAGAGTCACATTGGGTTGGTGCCCAGGTGCGAGGACTAAAAATCAAGGAATATGTTTGGATATGCTCATTGGAACTGACTATGGATAATAAAAGAGTAGCTAATATTATCATGAGCCTTACCATGTGCCAGCCTGAGTTTTCATCAGTTTGAATTAACATATTTATGCTTACAATAACTTCGCTACCAGTCCTTTCCCCATTTTACAGATTAGAAAACCGAAACCTAAAAATGTGAGATGAAATTCTCCAACGTCATACCATGAGGATGTGGAGAAATCAGAATTCAGACATATGAGCTCTGACTCCAGAACCCTTGTTTCTAAGTATTTTATGTATACTACCTCTCCATTTACCACCTTGTTTAGATAAACAGACAATTCTATGTACGAGTCTGAAATTCAGAAGATAAGGCTTTGCTCCAGACGTATATTTGGGGGCCATAATTATGAGCAGTGACATTGGAGCAAATGACAACAGTGTGCATTCTGGGGGGAAAGACGAGGACACAGTGGTGGCAGTGTCCACGGATATTCCAACAAGTTGATCCCGAGAAGGACAGAAAGGGAATGAGCTTTCCTTCAAGGCCATGGAAATTAGGGAGGTTTTGTACTGATTTTGTTATTGGTGTTTGTTTTCAAAATGGACAGAACGTATTTTGTATGTGAATGAGAACAATTTAGTAGAATAGAAGAGGGCTGTAGAAGACAGAGAATAATTGAAGGAGTGAAACACTCCAAACAGCTTGCAGATGGAGATAGGATTGAGGGTCTCTGGGTAAAGTTCAGATCTAATTGCTTTTACTTATTTATTTTAACAATGAAGGAGGCAAGTCCATAAATGGAGAGAATGGGGTGAAAGACAGATGGGATGAGATCAGAGGTAAACCAGACTCGTTTTGGCCCCACTCTCTTTTGGGTGTGATTCAAGAGATCACAATTCCCTGAGATGTCATACTGGTGATACAATTGTATTCCACTCAGAAAACAAGACACACAGACACCCCCCCACCCCAAACACACACACCACGATATTACAGCATGGTGAGAAGCATGGCAAATTGTCACCTATAAAATGTACCACCAGAAAGTAAAAAAAATAAATAAATAATTTCTTAAAAGACTGTCAAATTGTACTTTAAAAAAAGGAGTGCTAATAACTTTTACACAATTCAGCTCTGGAAAATCGGGTTTTTCCTGCCACTCTAGGTACAGTTATCACTGGTTGAAAATGAAACGAACTTTCCCATCATAGAGTCCTTTCTTTCACTTTCCTCTTTCCAAAGATTTCTGTCCCATGGAGCAGAATGGATCCATCCACTTCTCAGGGTCTCCTGGAGAAGGCTTGCCTTAGCTCCCTAGTGTCTCTAGGAATAATGGTGTCCCACATGCTTTTATTCTCTAATTACATGTAGATAGCTATCCTGGAATATTATTTGCAAAGATCTACTGGCACTATCCACCCTTCATCACCACATTAAAAATTGTAAAAGGTAGATATGAGTTCTTATGATCTTACCACCTGCTGTATGCCAAATTTAATTATCCTTGAGTAGGTCACTGGGGCCTCTTGTGTATCCATATAAGCACAGCTGTGTGCAGAAAATCACAGCTATGTTGTTTCTAAGTGACAATGTTCAGTTTAGTGATTGCCTCTGTGTGTGTGAAAGAGAGAGAGAGACATGGTAAGAGATCTTTTTATTCTGATCCTTCAATAGTGTCAGACAATCACACTTTAAAAATATACATAGAGCTTATTATTTGGTTTTAAAAGAAATCAAACAAACAACAAATCAGTTCTAATACTAGAAAAATCGACAGCTTAGAATGAGGCATGTTCAAAATATCTCATTAATTTATCCCTTTGTTCAAGAATATCTTTTGGGTACTCAACAACATTCATATTTCCTTGGATAATTTTTATTATTTTAATGAATGAATAAGAGACATTTAATCATTCATTCTTTCAAGAAGAGTTTGTGGAACATGTTATGAGACATTTATTTCCTGTGCAAGGTTTGTGTACAGTTTATATTTCCACATGAATCAGATATAAACTTTACCTCCAAATATTAACCAAAATGACAAGAGATGCTCAAAAATAATTTTAATAAAAGTCAAAATAAAAAACACATCTATGACCATATCATTGGTCTGTTTGTTTTCTAATGTAGCTAATACATCGAACTCTACGTTAAGTGACCCATTCTGATTCCAGCTTCCGTAGACTTAAAATTCCACTGAGGTGACAATTTCTTTCTACCAAGATGTCCACTTTTTTTTTTTTAAAGATTTTATTTATTTATTTGACAGATGACAAATAGGCAGGGAAGCAGGCAGAGAGAGAGGAGGAAACAGGCTCCCTGCTGAGCAGAGAGCCTGATGCGGGGCTCGATCCCATGACTCTGGGATCATGACCTGAGCCGAAGGCAGAGGCTTTAACCCACTGACCACCCAGATGCCCCCCCAAGATGTCCACTTCTGACACAGTTTCTGAGAGCTGTCTTGTAATATCCAGAAGAAATTTTAGTTGTTCTCATTTATTACTATAGAGGAACAAGCAATGAGTTGACCCTCTTGGATCTATTTTGCCTCTGGAGATAAAAGATAGAAACTGGACTTTCCCTTGATCTTGGGATCAAGCCCACCCTTTGGCTCCAGTAACTGGATTCCTGCCCTCGTTTTAACCACAGATTCCTTTTCTCTTTTCGTATTTTCTACAACACCTAACTATGGATGAATCGAGCAGTTTGTAATTTCTATTCTCATGTCTTTACCTCTGACCTCTTTTCAAGGAAATCACCCAGCCTTCCCATTGACGCTACTCCTGACTGATGGCAGGGGACCCTTAATGCTATTACTCAACAGTTTCACTTTATGTCCTGGTTCAAAGTCCTCTGACACCTTCCTTATCATTAATGACAAACCTGACCTGCCCCCCTAAGGGCAGTCTGATGGTCTGCCCTCTCTTACTCTCAGCCAACCATCTTCCCCTGTATTAGAACCCCTCCAAGTTCACCCCCCACCCCACTAATGATGAACTATGTAATAGAAGAAAAAAAATCTATAATAAAGGGAACTCTGCTAAAATCTCCCCCTGATGCACACGCCTTGGTATTTCTATTTTTCTTAACTCTTTTGTCATCTGGGTGGAAGGCATGTCCTACTCTTGAAGTCTTACCCATTTATTTTCTTGACTCCTCTAAACATGACTCCATCAATTACTTTGGCTTCCCCCCATGCCAAACCTTTGTAAATACCTTCCACCTCTAAATCAAACTCTCTTAAACCTGTCTTTCTTTTAGCTGTATCTCTGACTAATTTCTACATAATTTTTCATGTCTCAGACTTGTGACTTCTGGCCTGAAAACTGTCACCTGACTTCTCTCTGCTCTATCTAGAGACACTCTGTTTCTCTCCCTCCCTCTCAATTTTCCAACTACCTCTGTTCACTCTATTACGCTAAAATGATCAAGTTTTGTATCTGTAACCTCAAATAGCCCATGAACTATTAGAGAAAGAATATTCATTACCGTGTACCCATTTTTTTCAGTCCAAGGCACAGCAGAGAAAGCATTACCTAAGTTCTACTTAAATTGAGCTACACAATTCCATGTGATAGTTTTAAACTTCTCTAATGCCCAAACTAAAACAAAATCAAATTTGCTCTCCTCCTTGTTGGTTCTAGTTTCAACATTACATCAACCCCCAAGGGAAGTAATTGATTCAGGGAAGTAGAAGTGACACAGCCAGAGGGAATGTCCCAACTTCAAGTAAGGAGGAAAATGAAGGAAAGGAGGAAAAAGTGGTGGAAAGACATCCATTTGAGAAATGCAAAGTTTGTAATAAAGAATTAATTTCTAGGATAAAGTGTTGGAAACACAAGAAGTTAATCAAATAAAGACCCTAAACAGATAGAAACAGGTCACAACCAACATGATGGGTAATTGGAGTACATTTGAGATCCAGCTCCCTGAACACAAGATTAAGCCTCAAGATTAAAATAGAGTTGCCTCCTTATTTGTGGTTGTTATTGTGAGTAGTACCATTATCCAACTAATTTCCCCAATCGGGCGTATGAATTCCTATATATTCCCTACCTATCCTCCTATATCTGATCAATTATTACATCCTATGAATCTAAATATTCTTTTTCTCACTTGAATTCAACACATATTTTATGACCACATGATAATTTCTTGCCTAATCTCCATCCCTCAGCTAATCCTCCCCACTGCTTCTGGAGAGGTCCTTCTAACACATACAACTGTGCTCAGAAAATTCTAGCAGCAGCTCTCTAAAACCTCGTGGGTATGTGTGTAAAATCTAAACTCTTCACAGTGACCAACAAGATCCTTACGTAATCTGACCCTACATACCATTTGGACCCACCTCTTGTCATTTCTCCCCAAGTACCAGGCTTCAAATTCTACCAAGACACTTGCTCTCTCCAAAATACATTATAGGTACTCAAGCTTTCTTTCTTTTTTCCTTAATGAAAAAAATGGCTTTTCCATCTTTATCTGCATAGAATGGCTTTTCCATCTTTATCTCTCCAGAAGATTTTTTAGCTCAATATCAAAGTCTCCTTTCAAGTTTACCACCTTCTTTAGGCCTTCAATCCCAAGTGAGATGTCATATTCACTATGTTCCCTTTGACTCTTTTACATTGCCTATGACACCACTTATCACTCTGTTTTCCATTGGCCCTTCCTGTGTGTCTCCCAGACTTGACAACCTGTCCTTTGAGGTTAGGGGCTCCCTACCATTACAAGTCTATGTCCACAATGTGATTATTATTCTTGAAGAATTTCTTCCTGAAGAAAGAATGAAGGAAAGAATGCATGAATGTCTTAATAAACCTGATTACTTCTGCATTAGGATTTCTTCCCCTCTTTCTATGAGTTCTCAGGGACTAAAGATTGATTTCCAAGGCTCTACCTAGAGATTGGGCCAATGTCTCTGTTGTTAGAGAACTTTGTGGGGATAACCATCTGTCTCTCTAGATTTCTACCTATTTATTTATCCTTAAGACTTTTCTCAACTCTAGAAAAGCTAATTTAATAGACAGCCAGTCTAAATCGGCACCATACATTTTCCTCCATGCTCTCTTCTCAGGCTAGACATCCTTCCAACTCTTCTCACTTCCCCCAGTCCCAAGTAACTTCCCGTGTCTATTTCTCTGAACTGAGTGACCCTCTTGACTGTTCTCTCTCACAACCACTGTTGCTTATGGTCATCACCTTAACTGAGATTTTCATTCTACTGCTTCATAATTCTTTTGAATGGAAAATAGTCCAAAAAAGTAGTATTACTTGGCATACTCCCTAGCTACTTTCCTGCTAATTCAGTGGGAAGAGAAGAAACACTCTCATTTCTTCACTGCATTCCCCCCTTTCCCCAAATGTAAGGAATCTTTCTCTGACTTCAAATACTTGCTTAGCCAGTTCTTGTGCTTTCTGTGATAATGTGTGGAATGACAGCCTGGAACACAAGATGGAAGGCTTTCCAAACTGTTCTGGCAAGATGCCAGAAAGGGGGAGAGCAATAGTCCATTAAAATAATATAGTGCTGTGCTATTTAGGCAATAGCATCAGAGCTGTACAGAGAAGCTAACTGGGTGTGAGGGTAGATAAACAAACTGGATCAAATGTCAAAGTTATATTTAGGGATAGCATTTTTAAGTATATATCCATACTATTATTTTTGCTCCTGAAAGTAACATGTGGAATTAATCACTTGAATTATTATGACCAAGAGCAGAATAATAACAAATAGAGAGTAAAATGGGTTCCTTTAGCCCCTTTTAGGAAGTTAAAAAATATTCCATAGTTGGCAGTGTAACAGTACATGTGGACTGGTAAATGCTAAATAATCAGGATTAAAGACGGACACACACAATAGGCTGGCTTGACTTCTCAGTTGATGGCTATAGATATCATATGTGGACAACTATCTGAAGCATTAATACATGACACGAGATCCATTCCCGAGGAACAAAATCTCTGGCCCTTATTTCTGATGGTAACAGAAGCTGTGGGGATTGGTTATGCTGGGTGGACCCAGCATTTTTTTAAAAGAATAAATACTTTAAAGAAATATTCTAGGGTGCCTGGGTGGCTCAGTGGGTTAAGCCTCTGCCTTCAGCTCAGGTCATGACTCAGGGTCCTCAGGGTCCTGGTATCGAGCCCCACATCGGGCTCTCTGCTCAGCAGGAGCCTGCTTCCCTCTCTCTCTGCCTACTTGTGAGCTCTCTGTTAAATAAATAAATAAAATCTTAAAAAAAAAGAAATATTCTAAGAATGCTAAATTTCAGCTCAATTTGTGTGTGTGTGTGTTCCCATTTTTTCTAATATAAAAGATTTCCAACACTGTTCCTATATCTGGTATTTAATTTAGTGGTGAGTGGAGACTGACTTTTGTTCATTCATTCCTTCCTTCCTACCTTCCTTCTTTCCTTCCTTTTCTTTCTTCTTTCCTTCCTTTCCTCCTTTTCCTCCCTTTCCTCCCTTTCCTTCCTTCCTTCTTTCCTTCTTTTATGAACCTCCATGTCATGAAGTTCTGATAAATATTTGGTGTCTTATATCTTAGGTAGGGCTTTCCTCAGTCAAAGATAACTTAATTCCAATCCTTTTGATTGTGTGGAAATAAATTTTATCTCATAGTAGAAACCACTGAAAAATAATTCTGGGGTAGTCTTTACAGTGAATGTTCTATTTTTTTCTTTGTCTCCTGCCATTGCTCTGCTAAATTCTGGTATGACTCCGCTTAGCTTTATTAAAATTTAAGACCAGTTTGATTGTTTTACCTACTCATTCATGAAATGAAATCATCCTATTTATAGAAAATAGGCTTTATCAATCATTAGGGACATATAGATTTTTCACCCTGCAATATCAGCCAGTAAATTACCACTGTGCTTTGATAAGTTTATTTAGAATAGCTATCGATTTCTACAAGTGTCAAGAATTAAAATGCAAATTTATATATTAATATGTACTTTAAAAACTTATGTAAGCAGAATTAGTATTAACTTTCTATCCAAAAACCTGGATTTGAAAATACTTTTGCTTCTTTTCAAACTATCTGCATGGGCTGTGGAATAGTGAATTTCTGAGATCTTCTTTCAAAGACCAATGTGAAGAAGAATGAAGCATTGAAAAGCTTGTTTTCAAATTAGAAAAAATATGTTAGTTTTATAAATTAGGAAAAAAGTCTACGTTTTTTCTGAGTCTGAACTCTGGTCTGAATTTCTACCATCAATGTCATTAGGTATTATGACTCAAGGTAAATGTTTGTCTTTTTCATAAGCTTTTTTGGCAAATATCCAGCACCAGATTCCTTATTAATACAGAGAAGAAAGTTTGTGTTTGTTTGGGAGGACAGGTATTTGCTTCATGGAGCCCCAATTAGAAACTTAGGTAGAGATCATAAAATTTTGAAATGACTGTGTTTGACAAACGTCCAACATGCTATATATTAAAGGAGAGAATAGTTTGATTTAATGTATTTTTTAAAAGTACAGACAGCAATGTCAAATCTAAATATTCCCAAATAGGAACTTTGTTTAAACATTCTAAAAAATTAATGGCAATAAATAAGAAAAGCAAAGTTTTAATGTTATGGGTGAGTATCTCCATCCATCTTTCTTTGTTAAAGTTCCACATACTACTATTACAATAAAAAGTATCCATTGGCCACAGGGTACTATTTTGGTAAGCACACAAAGACATTACTCTTTGGTGAGAAGGAAGTATGAAGGCACAAAATTGACTTTGTGGGTGAAAAGGGATGAAGTTTCTTCTTCTTCTTCTTTTTTTTTTTTTTTTCTGTGTAAGTGTCCCAATGACAAATTTTAAATGATGAGGGGTCTGGTAATCTTTGCTCCCATATTTTGTCTCCTTAAACTGTATTTCATAATGACATATCTTAAAACCTAGAATTCCAGAGGGAGTCAGTCTAAGTTTACTTATGTTTTTTTTGGATTGAACTCTTTCAATTGCCACACACTTAGTAGACCTACGTTAAAATAGATCAAATATGATAAACTTCTCTAATATTCTTCTTTAATAATTAAACTGTAATGAAATTGATTATGTAAATAAGTAAGGATTATAAAATCAATTTGCCTTAAATATTTAAAAACTGAATAGGTATTGTAAAGCTTCAAAGTACATAGTGGATTTTTTAATTTGAGCAATGTAATCTTATTTGAAATATGCTATTCTACTCGTCATCCATATGATCCATGACTTGACATTTGTGATGGATATAAGCAGCTATGAACTGTGCAGTCATCACAGATACATCTGGGTGGGTGAGAGCTGGAGCTTCCTGCTCGATAAAGGATGTATGACTTAGCAGAGCTAAGCAGCATTTTTGGTACATAACCCCAAAGCATGCTACTTTGGTAACTTTGGTTTACCATAATTTTCATAAGCTCATAAACAAAGTAGTGTTTTCATACTGTTATTTTATATCAGTGTTCAATGAACAGTTTGACCGAATTCTATTGTCAGAATATTCTTTCTTGGGGCACCTGGGTGGCTCAATGGGTAAAGCCTCTGCCTTTGGCTCAGGTCGTGGTCTCGACCTCCTGGGATCGAGCCCTGCATTGGGCTCTTTGCTCAGCGCGGAGCCTGCTTCTCCCTCTCTCTGTCTGCCTCTCTGTCTACTTGTGATCTCTCTCTCTGTCAAACAAATAAATAAAATGAAAAAAAAAAAAGAATATTCTTTCTTGACTTCCTAGCTAACAGCCACTAATGATTTTGCAGGCACAAAACAGTTTACGGCACACAATTAGAATTCAGAGGACAGAGTAAGGGAATCAAGAAGAGAAATAATTGTTTTCAGGAGGGGATTTTAATTCAATGTTGGGAGTACAGTGTTTTGGACAGCAATGAGACCTGCAAGTGGAGATGGGGTCAGGACTTGGGTATATGGGTATGAGGCTCCAGGAAGTGAGTAACGGGGTGTGGTCAGAATGTGAGCCCAGGGAGATGCGTTAGATTAGCCAGGAAATATGTAGATTGAGAAGAGCGATGGTTATGGAACAGGACTCAGGGATATGACGATATTTTAAGAAATAGTGAAAGAGTGAGAGGATCATCTAACCAAGGAGCCTGTCATATGTTTTCATAACACGACTTAGTCCTCATTCATAGGACTTGCCATATCTGAAATTAATGTTTTACAAGCCAGACTGTAAACTTCATGAAGAAAGGGATCGTGTGTGTCTGATCTGGGGCTCTGTTCTCAGTGCTCTGATTGGTGTCTGGCATACAGAAGAGCCTAATGAGTGTTTCTGAATGAGTGAGTAAATTAATGAATTTGTAAATAAGTGTATGAATGATGGATGAGTGAATGAAGGCCAGAATGGAGTAACAGTCACAATGAGGATGATGGTGTGTCCGTAGAATATGAAACATGAATTCCTAAGCAACTCAGTGAGAGAAATTTTGTTGAGTTGTGAGGCATAGGCTAATGGTCTGAGAATTGCTATATACTATGTGTAAATGCCAGATCAGTGTATTTCCATCAATAATGTTTAGAAGTGTTGATTTTATGAGACTGACGCGCTGCCTACTGCACTAAGGAGGCACCTTAGAAGTGTTGATTTTAGGTCGTTGAGAATTTTCACCTCATCTAATAGTAGCCCATATGGCTGTTTTATCACATGACAAAATGGTTACATTAAACCTGAAATACCAAGCACACCGAAGCATGAGATATAATCTTTATGTGCTATGGGGGGCTGTGTTATAAATTAGTAAGAACCCCAGAGCCTTGGGCTAATGTGGCCAGCAAGAACTTTGTAGTACGTCTGTAAAATATTGATGGTAGAGGGCAGTATTCTATCTTGCTAACAAGTCCACGATGTTTGCCAATAGCCATTTTACAGATATGGGGAACAAAGTATATAAAGACGGGATAACACTCGGAGGTCACACAACCCTTGCAGCTGAGTGAGAATGTTTCACAATCATATCCTGATCCCAAATCCAATGTGCTTCCTACTATGTGATACCATCTCTAATAGACTGAAATGAAAAAAGGAATTCATTTTTCCAGTCCCTCTGCAAATATGAACTAGAGAATGATACTTAATTTTTAAAGTATTCCATTTTTACAGGCACTGAAAAACATAAATTGTTGAATAGGATAAAATGAAGAGAAACCTACATATTTTGATACCTACTTGATGTAATCATAATTACTATCTACCCATGGATACACAGTGATTTGTTATTTTATACAGAGGATATAGCTATATTGCACACTGTACCTATTTCCTTCTGTAATTTCTTATTGACTTACATATTTCATTTTTAATGGAGTGGAATTTTCTAATGTGATCATTGTAATGAACAGCTATTTCAATAATTTACTTTACAAAACTGTGATGTTGATGTCTGGCAATGATATCTAAATGCTGTGGGTATCTGGATAGCAGAGATGATGTCCTTTTTTTCCCCTAAATATTGCTTAAAGCACCTAGATACATGTTTTTTGAATTTAAGATTAACTGTTGGCCCAATTCTATTTTGTTATAGAATTGAAGAGTTGCCCTACCCTTTTCTCATCATTCCTTCTTGCACATTTGGGAAATTGGTAACTTTTCTTTTCTTCATCTATCACTCTTGAAAGATAGAAATGATGTGTCCTTCCATGAATCTGCTGAAAATGATTTTGTGAACAGAAGATATATATGGGGTATATAGTGAAGAAAGATAAATTCAAATTATTTGAAATATTTGAAAACCAGTTTCTTTTCCTAATAATATGCTATTGTAGCAGAATAGTATACTATTATAATATGTTTAGTTTACGTATATTTAATGACTATTCATAGGGTTGGGTCTACCATCTTGTTCTTTGTTGTCTCCTTGTTCATCTGTCCTCCACTTCTTTCTTTTGGATTAACTAAGTAATATTCATGATTTCATTTTATTCTATTTGTTGGCTTAGTTGTTTTTTTTTTTTCTTTAGGGTTTGTACAGAGTTAACTTAATCAATCTTTAAAAATATTATACTATTTCAGGGGTGCCTGGGTGGCTCAGTCAGTTGGGCAGCTGACACTTGGTTTCAGCTCAGGTCCATGATCTCAGAGTCATGCGATCCAGTCCTGTATCGGCTTTCTTCTCAGCACAGAGTCTGCTTGAGATTCCCTCTAAAATCCTTAAAAAATATATATTATACCATTTCACATATAAAACAAGATACAACAATAAACTTCTATTTCTTCCTTCCTGGTACTTGTGAAATTGGCATACCTTTGACTCCTACATGTTATATACCTCCATTATAGTGTTACCGTTTTTGTTTTAAAGAATCAATTGACTTTTAAAGAGATTTAAATAAGGAAAAGAATGTATTAAACCTACCCGCATATTTACCATTTTTCTATTCCTGTGTCCCTCTGTGCTGTTTGTCTTCTACACTGAATACTTCTACGATTTTTCTTTAATGGTTGGTTTTAAGCAATTTTATCATGTGCCTTTGTGTACTTTCCCTCATGTAACCTGTGTTTGGGGTTCATTGAGCTTCTTAGATTTGTGAATTTGTAATTCTCATTAAATTTGGAAAAATGTGGTCATTATTTCTTCAGATGTATATTTCTGTTGCCATTCTCTCTCTTCTTCTTCAGAGACTCCAAATACAGGTACATTGAGTCACTAAAAATAGTCTACATTTTACTAGGATTGTGTTTATTTTTTAATCCTTTTCACTCCGTGTTTCACTTCAAGGTCACAAACATTTCTTTCTGCAGTTTCTTAATCCCAGTTGTAATGGTTTCTGTCACTGCTGTAACAAATTACCACAAACTTAGTCTCTTAAAACAGCACAAATTTATAATCTTACATTTTTGTACTTCTCAAGTCCGACATGGGTTCACTAGCCTGAAATGGAGGTGTGGACCAGGCTACCTTTACAAAGGCTCTAGGAGACACGTGATTTCTTTGCCTTTTGTAACTTCTACAGACCATATATATCCCTTGGCTTTTGGTCCCTTCTTCCTTGAAAGCCAGCAACATCGCCTGCCTTAGTCTCACCTGTAAACTCCTCTTGGTCAACCTTCTTGAGGTTACAAATTCACAGGCTCTGGGGACTGAGATGTGGACATCTTTAGGGAGACATTATTTTACACACACCAGCCAGTGTATTTTATAATGTGTCATTTTCAGCCGTGAAAGTTTGGTTCAGATTTTTTTATTTCTCCCATGTCTCTACTTAAACATGCTCAGTCTGTCCCCTGCCTTCTTAAACATATGAGATATAGTTACAATAACTGTTCCAATGTCTTTATTATCATCTGTGTCATTCCTAGTTCCATTTCTATTGATTGACTTTTTTTTTTCTTCTTCTTCTCATATCGGACCTTATTTTCCTGTTTCCTTGAATACCTGGTAATTTTGATTGGGTGCCAGAAACTGTGAATTTTATCTGTTTAATGCTAGATATTTGTGTGTTCTTACAAAAATACTGAGTTTGGGGGGCATCTGAGGGGCTCAGACGGTTATGCATCTGCCTTCGGCTCAGGTCATGATCTCAGGGTCCTGGGATCGAGCCCCACATCAGGCTCTCTGCTCGGCAGGGAGTCTGCTTCTCCCTCTCCTCTGCTCCTCGTGCTCTCTCTCTCTCTTTCTGTCTCTCAAAAATAAATAAATAAAATCTTTATTAAAAAAATATGGAGCTTTGTCCTGGGAAACAAATAAGTCACTTGAAAACAGTTTGAAACTTTTCGGTGCTTACCTTGAACAATTTTTGGGTGTGCCAGAAAAGGCTTATTCTAGAACAAAGTTGTTCTCCTCTATGGAGGCAATAGCCTTCTTAGTACTCTCAGAGCCAATGTCCTTTGGATTACAATGTATTTTCAGCCTGGATGACTAGAAGAAAAAAATAATAATTATTATAATTATATATAAATAATAAATATAATAAGTTGTTATTATTACTATTATTATTATTATTTGGTTTCTTTGCCCACCTTTGGGTAGACACTTCCCATGCTTGCACACTGATCTGCTCCGGGCTTTCCTGCTGTGCGTGTCTCTTCCCATCACTCTTCCAGGAAGACCACCAGGCTCACGCGTTCCTCCTTCCTGTGCAGCAGCCTGGAACCTCTCACCAGACAGTCACCTGGGGTAACCTTAGGGCTGAGTTCACCTGTTTCTTCTCTCTCTTGAATCACTGCCCTGTGTTGCCTCACATCTATGTCTGAAAAAAAAACAATTTTCTTGTATTTCGCCTGGGTTTTTGTTTTGTTTTGTTTTGTTTTGTTTTTATTTTCAGTTCTTTCAGGCTGATGGTAAACTCATTCCCTGATACTGCATCTCAGCTGAAAGTAGAAGTCCTTCTGCCTTTTCGTTCCAGTAGAAAGGAGCTCATCTAGGGGCGCCTGGGTGGCTTAGTGGGTTGAGCCTCTGACTTCGGCTCGGGTTGTGATCTCAGGGTCCTGGAATCGAGCCCCGCATCAGGCTCTCTGCTTGGCGGAGAGCCTGCTTCGCCCTCTCTCTGTCTGCTTCTCTGCCTACTTGTGATCTCTCTCTGTCAGACAAATAAATAAAATCTTAAAAAAAAAAAAAAAAGAAAGGAGCTCATCTTAAAGACACTTGACACACCATACCCTCTGAAGGAAAGGGTAACAGTGTGTATACTGTTTAGTGTCTTATGAGGATTTGATCCTGTATCAAGTAAATGTAATAATGTCACATACCGGGACAGATTTTTTTTTTTTTTTTAAGTTATAAATTCAAACTTTAAAGGAATGGCTATCAGGAAGATGACAGGCTGGACAATATGTGGGTTGGGGGTATTGATGTTAGAGATATTTGGATGCTGTTACTTTAAAGGGAAGCAGTGCAGTTGACCTGTTTGGCGCTGGGAAGACAGGAAGGAGGGGCTGCGGGCGGATGGGTGCCAGGGAGCCGGGAATTAGGACAGCTGCCCTTTTTGTTTAAACTGCCACCGGCCTTGCCAACACATGTGAGCCTCTCACAAATCATGCAAATTTCAGGTTCTTTATGATGCCACCTTTGATTCATGCAGGCAGTGTGAGGGAAACACGTGTGCGTGCATGCACACACATACACACACGCTTGCAGGATTTGGCAAGGATTTTGTAACTGCTAAATCATGTGAAAAGAGAGCATGGCTGCTCTCACACCACCAAGCCTGATGGCTCAAGGAAAGTGGACACTTTGCATTTCTCCTGCCAAAGGGAAGCAGAATTAGAGAAATGCATGACCTAGGCTGACCAGCTGTTCTGCCCCATTGGAGGATGCTGGAAATCCTCTCCTCAGGGATGTCTTCCCCTGACCATGGCAACACTCATTGATTTTCCTCTTCCAAATGCCTTTAACTCTTCGAGTCTGTCCCACGCAGTTTAGGACATAGCTGGCCTTTCTTTCTTTCTTTCTTTTCCTTCCTTCCTTCCTTCCTTCCTTCCTTCCTTCCTTCTTTTTTTTTTGTAGCTATTTCCTGTTGAAAATCTATTCTCTCTTCAGTCCGATTGAGTGCTGTCTCAGGACAGGACTTCTGGGTGACCCGTTTATGATGCCCCTGTACCCCAGCTACTGCCCTGATTGTGTACTCCCACTTAAAGATGAGTTTTGGGGGGCGCCTGGGTAGCTCAGTGGGTTAAGCCTCTGCCTTTGGCTCAGGTTATGATCTCAGGGTCCTGGGATCGAGCCCTGCATCGGGCTTTCTGCTCAGCAGGGAGCCTGCTTCCTCCTCTCTCTCTCTCTCTCTGCCTGCCTCTCCGCCTACTTGTGATCTCCGTCAAATAAATAAATAAAATCTTAAAAAAAAAAAAAAGATGAGTCTTCTGACAGCCTCTCCCTAACATGAGGTCTTACATCACACTGCAGTGAAAGAAAAACTCAGCCTGATTCCCGTCATCCTCCCTCTCTCTCCATTCCTTCCCCTCGTGTCTGCCTTTACCAGATCAAGTGTTTCCTAGCACGAATAGCTCCTAGTCATTGGTAGGTAAGCATTTGGGCCACTTTCCTGTGGGGTCTGCACTTGAGGCAAGAGACGCTTTAAAAAGGGATAGAATAAGCCCACGTGACTTCCTAGTTAATTTGGAATCTGCACAGTCAATGAATGCCCAAAAATAAAGGGAAGCAAGTTGATTTGATTGAGGACAAGCAAAGTGATCCACATAAAGGAAAACATTTGGGAAAAAACTCTTATCATCTCCCAAACTTGGAAAAGGGAGGAAAAGTCCCATAAAGCACAAAAACCAAACAAAGAAATAAAGGGGAGTTGTCGTTCATTGGGTATAAAGTTTTGGTTATGCAAGATGAGTAAGTTCTAGAGGTCGGTGGTACGACCCAGTGCTTATAATGAAGACTGCTATATTGTGCACTTGAAAAATTTGTTAAGGTAGATTTCCTTGTAAGTGTTTTTACCATACACAAATAGACACACACAAGAAAAAGAAAAAAAAAAACACAGAGAGGCCTTAGGAAACTTTGGAAGGTTATAGATCTATTGCATGGACTGTAGTGATGGTTCTGTGGGGGTACACATGTGCCCAAACTCATCAAATTGTGTTAAATATGTGTAGAATTTTTTTTAAAGATTTTATTTATTTATTTGACAGATGGAGATCACAAGCAGGCAGAGAGGCAGGCAGAGAGAGAGAGAGGGGGAAGCAGACTCCCTGCTGAGCAGAGAGCCCCATGCGGGGCTCCATCTCAGGACCCTGAGATCATGACTTGAGCCGAAGGCAGAGGCTTAACCCACTGAACCACCCAGGCTCCCCAATATGTGTAGGATTTTTGCATATCAATTATACCTCACTAAAACTGTTAAATGTGTATGTGCCTCTATGTGTAAGGATTTATAATATTTGATCATTTTCGTTTCAGAGAGCCTGGGTTTCCTTTCCAAAAAAGAATAATCATCACAATAATCATAGTAATAATGAAAAATTGATCATTTAAAAGCATATTAATGATTATTAAGCATACTAATGATTACTCTGGACTTCACAGAGTATTTACTTTTTCCTTTTTTCTTCTTGGATGTATAAATAAGGAGTGCTTGAGAGCAGACTCGAGAGCAGACAATTACACAGACTAAAAGATGATAGCCCCTCTTTCTATTGCTAGTGTGGTCCTTTTTCTCTCCAGTGTCCTGACTGGGAAGGAGCTGTCCATCTCTCTGTGAGTCTGGTAGAGGGACTCAGATTCAGTTGCCTTTGAAATTTACCCCCTTCCTGGTTGGAGCTGAACAGTCAAGGGTCGTAGCAGCTGAAATTCATTCCTGGTCTTACTAATTGCCACTGTTTTTTAACTAATAAATCAATTTCATTTTAAA
Organism: Enhydra lutris kenyoni; assembly: GCF_002288905.1. NCBI lineage: Eukaryota > Metazoa > Chordata > Mammalia > Carnivora > Mustelidae > Enhydra > Enhydra lutris. The sequence continues at coordinate 8,012,859 of NW_019154145.1, read as the reverse complement.
ACCAATTGTTATACACAGGAACCAAGAATAATGGTCTTTGCTCATTCTTAATGATTACAATGACCGAGCAAACATTATTGGAGATTTTAGAAATAGTGCTTCCAACATGGTCCTATGTTTTGGATCATACCAAAGCTCCTTGCATTTGCTCATTGTCTTTCAATACCATAAAAATATGTTAACTTTTCAGTAGAAAAAAAAAAACACGGATCAAAAACAAGGGAACAGATCATCATAGCTAAATCTATTCAATTTTCCAAATTCAAGGTATTTTAACGAATACTTACCCCATCCACTTGGGAGTAAAATTTTAGATTTCAGTCATCTTAATAAGCACTGGTATATATTTGTTGCCATTAAAAATTATACCACTTGAAGCTCTAGCCTGGTAGCTGCAGGTCAAGGTAGTATATGTAATTAATTTAAATATTCTGCTGAGAAAAGGCTGCTTGAATCTGTATTGTCGGTTTCAAGTTTGTATCTTACCGAACTCTGAGCGCCTTTCCCTCAGGAAATACTTCCTGCTTGGAAGTTTGGAAAAACCCTCTTCTGTTCATGGTCTGTTCACACAGAACAGTTAAGAAAGGGATTTACGCTTTGATGTGGGACCATCCTCACAGGCATTACTGTATCTGTTTGGTCTGAATCATGATGAGGTCACGTTATAAACTCTCGGCTGTTCTCGACAAGTCAAGTGGTGTGGGAAAGGGCGCCCATGGAGCCTCTCGCTCAGAGCCCGGCAGGGCTTCTCTCTGGCACAGGTGCTTGTCACTCCAGGAGCAGCAACTTCAAAGCCACTTTTCCCCGCTTATACTGGAGTGATCACCTTATCAGCGTCTGGGAGTATTCTTCTCCCGAAGCACAGGTGTTCAGTAATCAACACAACGAAAAGTCATCTAACATTTCCTCTCATATATGCAACATACATATGCGGAGATGATTTTCTTTCTGCCCACCTGCGGTTTCATCCATCTGCGATGTAAAGTATCTGCGGACAGGGACCCATCAGAGTCCCCATCTCCTCCCGGAGGCACCACGTCCTCTGTGCCATTTCATAAAATAATTTACCCCCCTAGCTCTTTTTGCTTTCTGGAAAACATGCACACACATACACAATCATGAATGTACAGGTAGTTTTTTCAAGGTTCTTGAAAATAATCCATGCCTCTTTTTGTTTAAAGATGTAACTTTCAAGAGTTCTTTATAATTTTGATCTCTGCTTTGACTTTTGAAAAAAAAAACTTTTTTTTTTTTTAAATTGTGGTTCTAACATTTAACATGAGTGAACTATAGGCACAGGATCACACACCAGATCTCTAGAACCTTATGCATTGTGTATAACAGAACCTTTATACCTCGAGCAGAGAGCCCGATGCGGGACTCGATCCCAGGACCCTGAGATCATGACCTGAGCCGAAGGCAGCGGCTTAACCCACTGAGCCACCCAGGCGCCCTCTTAGCAGCTTCCTTAAGGTATTAATCTATATCGGGTAATAAGTCTGTGTTAATGACAATAATAATAGTACATGTTTTGGTGGCACTTACTGTAAGCCAGGCACAGCTATGAGTGTTACATGTATATTAATTAATTTAATCTTCCCGCAGTTTCTTACAGTTGAGGGAAAATGAGACACAGAGAGGTTAAACAGTCTTCTCAATGTCACACAGCAAGTTAGTCTGGATTTAAATCCAAACTATCAGGCTACAAGTCCTTGTTGTCATCCAGAACATTATATAATCTTTCTTCTGTGCCTTTCTTCTGTGCCATGATAAGTCATGTTCTTTCAATATGCAGGAATTAGTTTTTTAGAGTACCAGTTTTTCAGAGAAGGCATATGTACAAATGTTAGATAGAGACACAACTGAACTGCTTTCCAAGAAAACAGTTGGATGGATTTTTTGTTTTTACCTCCCAATTCATTAATTAAGATCATCTTTAATATAAGGAAGGCTTTCCTAACTTAGTTATTAACGACCAATTAATTTTGTTTCTGATGACTATATATGTGACATCAGAATCTATATCCTTCTTAGAAAAATACAATAAAAGATTGGGAAACCCATAATTTAATTTGTGTGGAAAATACTGTTATGAAGAAGGAGATGATTCATAGAAAATATAACAGCAATTACTATATGCTTAGAAATCGGGTCCTCTTAGTTGGTATGGACACAAATCTGGAGCTGTGAGGCTTATCTATGTTAATTTACTAATGTACCCTGCAGATACTCCTATTAGATTCAAGATATTCAAGAATATCTTGAGAGTTAAGGTCACTCATATCATTATCACTTATCTTGGTAAGCTTCTTTAGAGTGTATTTTATTATAACGCATCAAAGATTGATTATTGAACCATCAGATAGGGCTCTACCAATTAGCCGAATATTTCTCTCTAATCCATTTGCAGAATAGTGAACAATAGAGAATCAATATGCCGGGCATTATGGTAAGCAGCAATGTCTTCTTTACCTGTGTGGTCTCTGCTGTAGCACCAAGTCCAAGATCACGTCATGGGTATCCATTCAGTAACAGTTGTCAAACCGCATTATAAAAAGAGGAATTTAAGATACGATCCTGAGTTTCAGAGCATTTATAATTTATGTGAAGAGACAAATTTAATGTATATGAAATAATAGGAAAAAGAGCTAAATGGAAAGAAAGAGAGGCAGAGGAATGCATTTGGACAGTAAACACATTGAACTGCACCAGGTCCCAAACAAATCAGTGAATAGCAAATCTCTGTAAGAATCCAGAAGGCCAAAGTGTAAGGCTTCCCCCCAAAAAACCTTCTTGTCTGAAATAAAGAAACAGTGACCAGTATGGAGATTTGACTTCTTGCACTTTCCTCCCCTTATAGAAATTAGGGAAGAAAAGCAAGTGTACAGTGACTGCAGTCTTAATTAGTGGCTCAGACCCTATGACACACTTCGTCCTAAGCCATCCTGTCAACCGTGGCATTCCTGTCAACTGACGCTCTCATATCTCCCAGCTCCATCGATGCGCCATCTATCTCCTCGGGTTAGTTCCTAAGTCTTGTTCTTTTCTCCTCACAGCATCGAAACATAAATGGCACTCACATATTCACCTATCCTAGGAAACAATCATATTCAAGGTCGAAACCAAGTGAAACCACTTACATCTCTCTTCCAGTCTCCCTACCCGTCTCTCCAGGTTTATAATTGATCTCCATGAATTCTCTGTAGAGACTGTAGGAGAGTAATTTTTTCTAATTCCTTCTGTCACATGTATAACCATTCATAGGCCCACAGATGTGTATTGAAATGTATGTATATATGTGAAAAGAGAGACATTTTACTTGATGGTGTTTGTGTGAGAGAGAGAGAGAGAGAGTGAGAAAGAGAGAGAAAATTTTGGCATCAGATATGGCGGCAACTGAGGCATTTACCAGGTAATTCTAACTGAACGTCTGGAATATCTAAATGACTTTTATCATAGTTACATAATTCACTTAGGTATTATGTCATTTTTTCATGCTTGGATAAAGCCTAAGGATTGGGTCACTCTCTGGCCAGAGAATTTTCTTCTGTGGGAGTTTTAAGAATACAATAAGGCCACCATCACCTCAACCTGTGAAGAAATTGTGTTCTCAAACAAGCCAGTGCTTGTAGAAAGGAGAACGTGGTGCTTGCAGATTTTGTTAGAACTTTGTGCTTGAATCAACAGCCACCTAGAGAGACCAATTTCCCCTGCGTACACAAGAAGTTATAATACTTGTCTCCCCACCTTCCTTCCCTCTTTGCTCTCCCCTCAAGCCCATCTCTACTCCAGTCTGCACATCTACAGAATAGACTGAGTCCGTCATTTGGGGAGGGAGGAAACCATGTTTCATTCATCCATTTTGAATCTCCCCAGCTTGAAATACAGTAGATGTGTAATCAATGTGTACTGCATTACGTGGCCAAATGAAGACTTAGATCATCACATACAGCAATGGTTTTAAGTGAAAATGCACTGTGAGGAGATTAGGAGTTCCAGGGTTCCAGAGGACAAAAGGGACAGGAAGTCACTAGATAACGTATTCCTCTGTGGACCTTCGTGCAGGCCAGTCTGACTCTTCACTTCAGCCTCTGGCCTTGTGTTTGCTGATCCCACATATTCTACACACACCATTTCTCCCAATGCTAACTACTCTACTGCAGCTAGGAACTACTATCCACATGCTACTTCCAACAAAGTGGCCAGCGGATGAATTGCACTCAATAAAAACCATCCCTCTCATCCAGCCATTAAACAGTTTTCTGTTTAATCCCAGCTCAAAGTGATTTCTCTGCTCACACAGGATATATAGCTCAGGTGTCATCGCTATTCTTTGCGTTCCCATCCAGCCTTGAAAATATCTTTTCTCACAGCTCCGAGAGGTTCCCTCAGAAATAGGAAAACTGGCCTGACACCTCAGAGTTTTAAAGGCATGTTCCCCCGTGACCCTTAGATACATGGATGGATGGAGAGAAATTTGCATATGCATGATACGGAAAGATGGAGAAAGATGGACAAGGATTTCTAAACATTTCTTCCCACACCCAGGTCCCCGTATGACTGTGGCTCCTGCTCAGATGTGTGCTTGGATCTGTTCCTTGACCTCATACATTGTCACATGAGTGGTTTAATTCATACTGCTCTGGTTTCCACAGGTCAGAGAAGTAAAAGCTAAGGCAATGAGTGACCCCACATTTCGATTTACTACATTACTCTCCCTGAACAATTTAATGTAATGATTTTTCTACACCAAGTTAAACTTTACAGAAACTCTGAGTTCACCCTGGAAACACCACAGTCTAATTTTCTGCTTGAAAAACAAACTAAATCTAGCAAATTCAGGAGCATGTGTTGTCCCCTTGCATCTTATGTTTCATTATCCTATTAAACCTAATTGAGGTGAATGAGTTCTGTATTTCTTTATGACCTAATGAATTGCGTCTCTTCTTTATTTCACTTTTTTGACATGTACCTGATAATTCCATATTCCGTATGTGGAATTTTGAGAAAATTATTCCCTACCTACAAATAATGTAGAATATTTTAGCAATTCACCATATAGATTTTAGTTTGAGGTGAATATTCAGGGTGAGTTAGTGTGTATGCTGTTCAGATTCAGATGATGAATCTATATGATGGTCTTGTGATGGAGAATAAACCCCACCTGCTGGGCTCTCAATTCACCTATTCTGTGTAAGTAAAACTCTGTTGTACTTTTTCAAAATAATTCAAAGAAACTGCCATCTTTAATCAGAGGTAACAGATTTATTAAAGGCATGGGGAAAAACATTTCAGGCGTTCCTTAGCAACTACAATTACTAATTTTTAAAGTTTGATGGTAGTTCATTCCACTAGGACACACAAACTGTCTGTAATGAATTCTATTATTAACTTTCTAACTTTTAGTTTTCTGAAGTGGTAACTATTTATTGACAAAGGAGCCTGCTGTGGCAAGAGTGAACAAAGACATAAGTAAATCCATTTCTTATACTTTCATATCTATCTGACTTCAGACAGGACCCATTGACCATTATCTAAATATAATAAACTAAATGCCCAGAAATAAATCAAAATCATATGGTTGATTAATTTATGACAAAGAACATACAATGGGGAAAAACAGTCTCTTCAAAAAACACTGTGGGGAAACTGGACATCTACATGCAAAAGAAGGAAACTGAACCACTTAATCACCCCGTTACCTAAATGTACAACCTGAAACATAAAAGTCCAAGAAGAAAATACAGGCAACAATTTCTCTGACATCAGCTGTAGCAACATTTTTCTGGATATGTCTCCTGAGGCAAGGGAAACAAAAGCAAAAATAAACAACTGGGATCTCATCAAAATAACAGGTTTTTTACAGAGGAGGAAACCATCCACAAAACAAAAAGACAACCTACGGAATCCAAGAAGATATTTACAAATGGTGTTTCCCATAAGGGTGAATATGCAAAATATATAAAGACCTTATATAACTCAACACCAAAATTAATGATGATGATGATAATAATAATAATAATAATAATAATATGAATTAAAATGGGCAGAGGACCTGAATAGATATTTCTCCATAGAAGATATATATATATATGACTAACAGACACATGAGAAGATGTTCACTATTGCTTATGATCAGGAAATGCAATTGAAAACAACGGTGTTCCTTGGATTATGCAATGAGTTATCACCTTGCACCTGTCAGAATGATGAGAATAAAAAAGACAAGAAATAATAAGTATTGGTGCAGATGTGAAGGAAGGGTGCACAGTTGGAGAACATAAGCTGGTGCAGCTACTCTGGAAAACAGGATGGAGACCCCTCCAAATGTTAAAAATAGAATGACCCTGTGATCCGGTAGTTCCAGTACTATGGATGTTTCCAAAGAAAACAAAAACGGTAACCCAAAAAGAAACATGCACCTCTCTGTTTATTGCAGCATCATTTATAATAGCCAAGATTTGAAAGCAAACCAAGTGCTTGTTGATAGATACATGGATAAAAAAAGATGTGGTATATACATTAAAGACATATAGGTATAGACAGAGAGAAATACCATATGATCACCCCTATATGTAGACTCGGAAAGAACAAAACAAATGAATAAAACAAAAAGCAGAAACAGACCCATTAAGTATAAAGAGCAAACCAACAGTTGCCAGAGAAGAGGGGAGTGGAAGATACAGGCTTTCAGTTAGGGAACGAGTAAGTTACGGGAGTAAAAGGCACAACATAAGAGCTAGTCAATGACACTGTGAGAGCCTTGCATGGTGAGAGGTTGTAGCTACATTGTGGAGAACACAGTATAATGTATAAATTGTGGAGTGACTGTGTTATACACCTGAAACTGATGTAACATTGTGTGTCAACTAGACTCCAATAAAAACAGTTAAAACAAAATGAACTGTTTGAGTAGTAAACAAGTGCGAGAAAAATGTGTGATAACCTAAGTGATACACATTTTCATAGATTTTTACATATGAAGTAAGCTGGCTCTGTATCATCTAGTCTGTATTTCCTACATATTAGTCAACTCCCACCTTATTTTCTGCTGCATATGGATTTATCTTTAAAAGACATAGTATTATTTGTGTAGCACCAGATTTACATTTCTGAAATTGCCTAATGATTTCAGATAAACATATCAAATATCTTATCATTATTTCTTGGAAAAGTAAGAACTGAATTACTTGAGCAAATTACCAATCTTCATCTTTTTAAAAGACCAGGCTTAAGTCTTTGCTTTTTTTAAAATTATGATCTAGCTGAGCATTGTGAAAATAGCAAAGAATTTTATGAGTTTTTAACATGGTTTCTATGTTAAGACATTTATTTTCTTTCTGATGGTACAAGATAAAGTACATTTATTAATAGCATTCATCTTTACTTCTACATTTGAAAATATGTAAACCTTAGCACATAACTGGAATTTCTTCTGTAACCCCTATAATGTCAGCTAAAGAGACTTGCATTTTCTATCACTGAAAAACCATTTTTAAGTTGTTGACTTTTCTTGCTTGCTATCTTATAATCTTACCTCCCTTCAAAAAACTTAATATATCTTAGTGATTTGGCATAAAGCACAGCTATAAAAATACCGTACAGCTTCTTTACATTGATTTTTTTCTCTCTAAAAAAATCTGGTTAATTTTAGGGTCACAAATATTGAGAGTATAATATTAAAAAAAAAAAGAAGTCAAGTATCACAAAATATAAATGAATGAACCAGTACTTAAGGAATGATATATAAGGAGAAGCTTGGAATTTTCAGCAGGCATCAGGGACCAAAGGCAGTAACAGGAACAAGGAAGAAATTCTGTCCTTAGAAAAACTAATTATTCTAAGTATTTTAATCTGCCAATCAGTTTAGTCCTTTGTATAGTAAAATTGTCAGTAATCTAGTATCTACTGAATTAAACTGTTCTAGAAGTTTGTAAAAACTGATGGTGTTGAGTACTGTATATATGAATAATAATGCTTGAATGCTTTAAAAGTCACCGAAGACTTGTCTCTTCCATAAAGATCTTCTGGACATTTATATTCATTCTTAGATATATGATGAATAATCTTTTCCTGATACTCATTTATTGCCATCTTTATTACATAATTTACATGTATTTCTCTTACCGACGTATACCAAAGATTATACATGTGTATTTGGACCCCAGTTTTCATCAGATACTTTAAATCCTATAATTTTGTAAGTCCATATTAGTTTCTTTAATGTAATTCATTCTTGTCTTCCATGAACATTTCTGGCATCTCTAATAACATTTCCATACATTAACCACATACAGAAAGCCCCCCACTTTGGGATGATCCAAAAATAACCACGACTGCTTCGAAGAGGTACTGCCTGATCAGGAAGACACACTTTGGGTTAGGAAAGCAATAATGCAATGTACAATATGTTTACACTAACATAGAGGAATATAGGAAATATTTTGTATAATCAGAGGGCATTATGATTCCTTATACTGAGATAAGCTGGAACTAAAATGGCTTCTGATTTACAGTTTGAAAGAAAATAACAAGAATTTGGTCATGTAGAAATATTTAAAAATTTAGGTAACAAAACAGATAAAACAGAAGTGACCCTAAGCTTAGACATGTAGATACCAGGACAACAAATAACTTGGCTTAAGAATTCGGTAGTAGAAAAGGGGGAGTAAGGGGACAGCGTGCAGAGACTCAGAATGGGTGAGATTTTAAAACTTCTTGAGTATGAAGATAAGAAATCTGGATTTATTGGGAGGTCAGCAGATAGCTAAGTGTCAGCTTTTGTGCATCTGCTGCCTCCTTAGAGCTGCCTGCTTTTTTGAGGATAAAGCTATAATTTTATACCTTCTGTGAGGTTTGCACATAGCACTCATCTACTTGGGATAACTCTGACCTTCCTCCAGGGAGGTAGCTAAAATGGTGGGGGTCTTGAGGATACCAAGCCCAAGGCTAGCACACAGTATTAAGCCATAATTGTCAGGTCAAACCTCCAGCAGTTGGTATGCCTGCCGAAGGTTTATCTAAATATATCCAGACACTTTGCCCTACAAGTTAACTTAGAAATCTTGATAGAGCAGGCTTTCTGGGAGATCGTTATTTCCTTTCTGACTTGCACAAAGTAGAATTTACTCTGAGAACGGCCTTTCACCTAGTATCTTGATATATCCCCTTCTGAAACTAGGAAGTCAGGGACATGTAGAAATACGGTTTTCCTTTAAATGACAGTGGGGCATTATTTAAAAATCAGAACAACACAACTAAGTAGCCTTGCTCTTTATTTCTTATTTTATCTCTTCATCCGTCCAATGTTAATTGAACATCTGTGTGTACATTGAGATGATAGGAATATGCTGGCCTCCAGGGGCTCAGGTCTGACGGAAGGTGGTCAGGATGAAACTCTTACAATAAAATTCAAACTGTGCCAAAACAGATACGACATCCTTGCCGAAAGCCTGAAGAACGTAGTTGCTTCTTCACACTGCATATGCTCTGTATTTTATCGAATGCTGATCCAATGCCTTTTAACTGTTTCCTATTTTTTTTCCTTTCCTTTTTTTCCCTTTTTTTTTAATGATAATAGTAATCAGGTCAAAGCAATTCATTCATATAAGCTCCCTAACCTCTGAGTTAGGAGGACAACAGCAATATGTCTTATAACCATGCAGGTTCAAAGCTCTTTCTGTTACATTATGAGGTCAAATAGGGATTCAAAAGGAACCCTCTGTTGTCTATGCCCGGGCCCCTATTTTTTCTCTCTGTAAAGGAGATTTTACACACTGCATGGTCTGTTGCCTTGGAGAAGTAAATTATGATGGGCGTATGCTTCAGACAAGGAAAGTTTGGGTTTATTAGCAACCTGCATTATGCATTATGAATTCTGATTGCCAGTGTCTATAGTACTGGACACAGTGCTTCATACAACCGTTACTGTGCATTTGTTGCAGGTTTAACATAATTCATTATTTTAATGTCTGAGTCCTTGTAAAGTCTAACTTAGAATTAGCAGCCCTAAAGCAACAAGAATTTAAGTGACTTTCCCCAGGTCAAAAGGCAGTCTTTATGAAAGTGGAATTCAAAATCTTAATTCCTCTATCAGAAAATGAAGTGAAACTCTGAAAATTTCTAAGACCTTCCCTTGTATGTTTTTCCTTACATTCGAGTTATATATATTTTTTTTAATTTTATTAAACTGCTGGGAGAATTTGGGTTAGGACTGAAATCTTTTGCTTATTCCACTTGAGTGATCCCTAGAATTGGCAAATTCCTAACATTATGATTTTTTCTTTTATCATTGACCCTATTTGTGTGGGTCTAACACACCTTTCCACAGTTAAAAAGATAACAACTACAGAAGCTGACACACAGACTCGGCGAGATGCTTATCTCTGCTGTGGTAATATGACTCTGCTGTGTGACCACCACTCTGGCAACCTTACCTCAGCCCCACATATCAACAAGATACTGGATCTTGAATAACAAATGAGGGAAATGAGAGTGAAAAGCAGAGAAAGCATTCTCTTCAATAATAGAAAATCGCTCCTCTAGAGAGACCTGCCCTCTGTGAGCGCAGGGGTCCCCTACGGGCCATCCCCTTTCATTTCATTTCGAGAAAAGCTTCAGCTCACTGTTTCTCTCAGCAGTCAAGGTCACTTCAGAGAGACGATCCATGATCGCATGTTCTTCTGGCTACAACTTTCTGCCCTGCTGTGCTCGCCGGGTCTGGGATGGAGCTCGGAAACAGACGGGGTGCCCCACAGGGGGTCCCCAAATCTTCCACCTTGTTATGCACAATTCAGGGAGCCTGTTCTCTTAGCTCTTCTGTCTGCTCTCTAACACTGTTCTTTTTAACTTCCTTTTCTTTCCCGCTCGGAGAAGCTATGATTCAAGAGTGTGGAATAAGTCAAGCAGAGAGAGTCAATTTTCATACGGTTTCACTTACTTGTGGAGCATAAGGAATAACACGGAGGGCATGGGGAGATGGAGAGGAGAAGGGAGTTGGGGGAAATCGGAGGGGGAGACAAACCACGAGATACTGTGGACTCTGAGAAACAAACTGAGGATTTTGGAGGGGAGAAGGGTGGGGGTTGGGTGAGCCTGGTGGTGGGTATTAAAGAGGGCACGGATTGCATAGAGCACTGGGTGTGGTGCATACACAATGAATTCTGGAACACTGAAAAGAAATTAAAAAAATAAATAACAACAACAACAAAAAAAGAGTGTGGAAAGAGGGAAAAAGCACTCTAGGCGAAGTTTTACAGGGTTTCATTGAGATTTTTCAGGCTGACTGATATAAAAGAGCCAGGAATTCATGGGTGGGGAATATCGGTTCACGTCAAAGCAATGTCAGACCCACGTCATGGGGTGAAAGTAACAGTGCTCTATAGGTTCCAGCTCGACAGCATACGATTGCCATGTATCACATCTCTGTATCGACAGCTTAGTTCTTCAATTAAATAATAAAATTAATTAGCTCTTTGAAGGAAAAGTGACTGTAGTACAGATCAAAGCATTAACACTTTCTGAATTTTTTAGGTTAATTGAATTCCACTTTTCCAAACACATTCCATGCCTCCTATGGTAACTTAGCATTTCATTATCAACTAATATCAATACACATATGTTCTAATCCAGAATTAATTTACTTAACCTATTAGATTCCTGGGCATATTATCATTAATCTAATTAAAACAAAGCAAGCTTTAGACATGAACCTATATCACAAAAATGGGATTTGGATTATGGGGAACAGTTCTGTGTATGGGTCACACATCTGTTCATGACATTCCATAGACTAAAGTTCTAATGAGACATCATTTCTTCTGTGTGATGTTTCATGTTGCCTGAATCATTGAAATGATTTACAGTGTAGTTAAAGGACAACCATACCATATATATGTGTATATATATATATACATACACACACACACACACACACACACACACACACACACGCACATATTTGGTGCAGGATCCTAGGAAAGTATATGCAAACCCCTAATATGCACATCAAGACAACAAAAATAACAGAAAATATTTATTTGTAGTCACATGTTTAGCCTTTGATATATGGTATACTGGAACCATACATTTTCTATGAAATCTCTCCATTCATATGCAGATAGCCTTTCTACTACTAGTCCTGGTAGATGGAATTCTTCCCTTTAAAATAGATGGCAATTTTCACACCTTTTTAAGGAACTACTGAAAAGTATCATCCTGTTAAGAATAGTTATGGAAGGGGGCACCTGGGTGGCTCAGTGGGTTAAGCCTCTGCCTTCGGCTCAGGTCATGATCTCAGGGTCCTGGGATTGAGCCCCGCATTGGGCTCTCTGCTCAGCGGTGAGCCTGCTTCCCTCTCTCTCTGCCTGTCTCTCTCCCTACTTGTGATGTCTCTCTCTCTCTCTCTCTCTCTCTCTGTCAAATGAATAAAAATTAAAAAAAATTTAAAAAAAATGAATGGTTATGGAAGGGAGGGGAGAATATGGCTAGAAAAACCAAGTCAGTATCCTTGAGGCTTTATCCTCATGTTCTCTCCTCTTCTCTCATGACATAAATATTAAATAGCATTTTTTAGTTTTCACTGGGGATGTGAAGGTAGAAGGATATGGTTTTAAGAAAAATACTATTCCCAAAAGAAAGTACCAAGGAACGGTGTAAACCCAATCAAGGCAGGAGTCAGTACGTGATTTCCAAACCCAACATCCAGAAGTCATGGCAAATAGAGTATGTATGGCCATGAACAAGGGAATGCCCTGTGCATTCACAAAACATATTATATGCCAGTTGTGTAAAAGGAAATTTAATATACATTAAACTCTTCTGAAGAAAGCAGGAATAAAATCCATTTTTATTTTTTATAATCTATTTTTGATGAGGCAGGAAGAGGAGATTTAATAAAAAAACGTGAAATTGGAAAAATGAAGTGATCATTTAAGAAATTTTATCTTACTTTAGACTTGTCATTTCCACTGAAGTGAAAATAAATGTGAGACATATGGCTCAGGTTAAGAGGTCGCAGGAAAACAAATTTAAAGTCTTAAGGCCAAAGTCTTCATGGCAAAAGGCTTGTTGAGTTCTGTTGAACTCAACATCCTGTAAGAAAGTTTTGGTGATCTGAAGGGGGCATGACGGCAGATGGCTCAGGTCACCAAAAAGGATGTTCCAGATTCCCCGTCACTGCCTGGATGTACATAGGGGAAGGTGGTTCTGTCATTTTCTCCCAGACTACTGGAATTTTTGGTCTACCAGTGCTGGTGGGGAGGTCAAAGGTATCCAGAGCATCCAGAAAGGTATCATAGAGTATCCAGAGCAAAAGCAACGTAAGGTAGTAGATGTTAGAACCCTGATCTGGTTTGATTGGACCCCATGGTTAAAGTATGGATCTTGTTCTGATTACAGTGGGAGCCCACTCTGGGTTTTAAGCTGGGAGGGGTATGTGGAGAGCAACATGATTCATTTTGCTTTGGAAGAATATAGATCTTGGTGTGATGGGAGAAGTCATTAGAATGGGACGGGTTTGGAAGCTGAATGACCACTTAGGAATCTGTTTCATAAACCCGACCACAGATGCTGGGCCCTTGAATCGTTGACAGGAAGAAGGCGAGGGAAACGTGAGACCGGAAACCCAAGGATGACTTCTGGATTAGATGTGAGGGATGAGGGCACAAGAGACTACAAAGATGAATCCTAGATTCCGGCTTCTGTTTCTGCCTGGGCGGTAATGCTGTTTATTGAGATGAGAGTCACATTGGGTTGGTGCCCAGGTGCGAGGACTAAAAATCAAGGAATATGTTTGGATATGCTCATTGGAACTGACTATGGATAATAAAAGAGTAGCTAATATTATCATGAGCCTTACCATGTGCCAGCCTGAGTTTTCATCAGTTTGAATTAACATATTTATGCTTACAATAACTTCGCTACCAGTCCTTTCCCCATTTTACAGATTAGAAAACCGAAACCTAAAAATGTGAGATGAAATTCTCCAACGTCATACCATGAGGATGTGGAGAAATCAGAATTCAGACATATGAGCTCTGACTCCAGAACCCTTGTTTCTAAGTATTTTATGTATACTACCTCTCCATTTACCACCTTGTTTAGATAAACAGACAATTCTATGTACGAGTCTGAAATTCAGAAGATAAGGCTTTGCTCCAGACGTATATTTGGGGGCCATAATTATGAGCAGTGACATTGGAGCAAATGACAACAGTGTGCATTCTGGGGGGAAAGACGAGGACACAGTGGTGGCAGTGTCCACGGATATTCCAACAAGTTGATCCCGAGAAGGACAGAAAGGGAATGAGCTTTCCTTCAAGGCCATGGAAATTAGGGAGGTTTTGTACTGATTTTGTTATTGGTGTTTGTTTTCAAAATGGACAGAACGTATTTTGTATGTGAATGAGAACAATTTAGTAGAATAGAAGAGGGCTGTAGAAGACAGAGAATAATTGAAGGAGTGAAACACTCCAAACAGCTTGCAGATGGAGATAGGATTGAGGGTCTCTGGGTAAAGTTCAGATCTAATTGCTTTTACTTATTTATTTTAACAATGAAGGAGGCAAGTCCATAAATGGAGAGAATGGGGTGAAAGACAGATGGGATGAGATCAGAGGTAAACCAGACTCGTTTTGGCCCCACTCTCTTTTGGGTGTGATTCAAGAGATCACAATTCCCTGAGATGTCATACTGGTGATACAATTGTATTCCACTCAGAAAACAAGACACACAGACACCCCCCCACCCCAAACACACACACCACGATATTACAGCATGGTGAGAAGCATGGCAAATTGTCACCTATAAAATGTACCACCAGAAAGTAAAAAAAATAAATAAATAATTTCTTAAAAGACTGTCAAATTGTACTTTAAAAAAAGGAGTGCTAATAACTTTTACACAATTCAGCTCTGGAAAATCGGGTTTTTCCTGCCACTCTAGGTACAGTTATCACTGGTTGAAAATGAAACGAACTTTCCCATCATAGAGTCCTTTCTTTCACTTTCCTCTTTCCAAAGATTTCTGTCCCATGGAGCAGAATGGATCCATCCACTTCTCAGGGTCTCCTGGAGAAGGCTTGCCTTAGCTCCCTAGTGTCTCTAGGAATAATGGTGTCCCACATGCTTTTATTCTCTAATTACATGTAGATAGCTATCCTGGAATATTATTTGCAAAGATCTACTGGCACTATCCACCCTTCATCACCACATTAAAAATTGTAAAAGGTAGATATGAGTTCTTATGATCTTACCACCTGCTGTATGCCAAATTTAATTATCCTTGAGTAGGTCACTGGGGCCTCTTGTGTATCCATATAAGCACAGCTGTGTGCAGAAAATCACAGCTATGTTGTTTCTAAGTGACAATGTTCAGTTTAGTGATTGCCTCTGTGTGTGTGAAAGAGAGAGAGAGACATGGTAAGAGATCTTTTTATTCTGATCCTTCAATAGTGTCAGACAATCACACTTTAAAAATATACATAGAGCTTATTATTTGGTTTTAAAAGAAATCAAACAAACAACAAATCAGTTCTAATACTAGAAAAATCGACAGCTTAGAATGAGGCATGTTCAAAATATCTCATTAATTTATCCCTTTGTTCAAGAATATCTTTTGGGTACTCAACAACATTCATATTTCCTTGGATAATTTTTATTATTTTAATGAATGAATAAGAGACATTTAATCATTCATTCTTTCAAGAAGAGTTTGTGGAACATGTTATGAGACATTTATTTCCTGTGCAAGGTTTGTGTACAGTTTATATTTCCACATGAATCAGATATAAACTTTACCTCCAAATATTAACCAAAATGACAAGAGATGCTCAAAAATAATTTTAATAAAAGTCAAAATAAAAAACACATCTATGACCATATCATTGGTCTGTTTGTTTTCTAATGTAGCTAATACATCGAACTCTACGTTAAGTGACCCATTCTGATTCCAGCTTCCGTAGACTTAAAATTCCACTGAGGTGACAATTTCTTTCTACCAAGATGTCCACTTTTTTTTTTTTAAAGATTTTATTTATTTATTTGACAGATGACAAATAGGCAGGGAAGCAGGCAGAGAGAGAGGAGGAAACAGGCTCCCTGCTGAGCAGAGAGCCTGATGCGGGGCTCGATCCCATGACTCTGGGATCATGACCTGAGCCGAAGGCAGAGGCTTTAACCCACTGACCACCCAGATGCCCCCCCAAGATGTCCACTTCTGACACAGTTTCTGAGAGCTGTCTTGTAATATCCAGAAGAAATTTTAGTTGTTCTCATTTATTACTATAGAGGAACAAGCAATGAGTTGACCCTCTTGGATCTATTTTGCCTCTGGAGATAAAAGATAGAAACTGGACTTTCCCTTGATCTTGGGATCAAGCCCACCCTTTGGCTCCAGTAACTGGATTCCTGCCCTCGTTTTAACCACAGATTCCTTTTCTCTTTTCGTATTTTCTACAACACCTAACTATGGATGAATCGAGCAGTTTGTAATTTCTATTCTCATGTCTTTACCTCTGACCTCTTTTCAAGGAAATCACCCAGCCTTCCCATTGACGCTACTCCTGACTGATGGCAGGGGACCCTTAATGCTATTACTCAACAGTTTCACTTTATGTCCTGGTTCAAAGTCCTCTGACACCTTCCTTATCATTAATGACAAACCTGACCTGCCCCCCTAAGGGCAGTCTGATGGTCTGCCCTCTCTTACTCTCAGCCAACCATCTTCCCCTGTATTAGAACCCCTCCAAGTTCACCCCCCACCCCACTAATGATGAACTATGTAATAGAAGAAAAAAAATCTATAATAAAGGGAACTCTGCTAAAATCTCCCCCTGATGCACACGCCTTGGTATTTCTATTTTTCTTAACTCTTTTGTCATCTGGGTGGAAGGCATGTCCTACTCTTGAAGTCTTACCCATTTATTTTCTTGACTCCTCTAAACATGACTCCATCAATTACTTTGGCTTCCCCCCATGCCAAACCTTTGTAAATACCTTCCACCTCTAAATCAAACTCTCTTAAACCTGTCTTTCTTTTAGCTGTATCTCTGACTAATTTCTACATAATTTTTCATGTCTCAGACTTGTGACTTCTGGCCTGAAAACTGTCACCTGACTTCTCTCTGCTCTATCTAGAGACACTCTGTTTCTCTCCCTCCCTCTCAATTTTCCAACTACCTCTGTTCACTCTATTACGCTAAAATGATCAAGTTTTGTATCTGTAACCTCAAATAGCCCATGAACTATTAGAGAAAGAATATTCATTACCGTGTACCCATTTTTTTCAGTCCAAGGCACAGCAGAGAAAGCATTACCTAAGTTCTACTTAAATTGAGCTACACAATTCCATGTGATAGTTTTAAACTTCTCTAATGCCCAAACTAAAACAAAATCAAATTTGCTCTCCTCCTTGTTGGTTCTAGTTTCAACATTACATCAACCCCCAAGGGAAGTAATTGATTCAGGGAAGTAGAAGTGACACAGCCAGAGGGAATGTCCCAACTTCAAGTAAGGAGGAAAATGAAGGAAAGGAGGAAAAAGTGGTGGAAAGACATCCATTTGAGAAATGCAAAGTTTGTAATAAAGAATTAATTTCTAGGATAAAGTGTTGGAAACACAAGAAGTTAATCAAATAAAGACCCTAAACAGATAGAAACAGGTCACAACCAACATGATGGGTAATTGGAGTACATTTGAGATCCAGCTCCCTGAACACAAGATTAAGCCTCAAGATTAAAATAGAGTTGCCTCCTTATTTGTGGTTGTTATTGTGAGTAGTACCATTATCCAACTAATTTCCCCAATCGGGCGTATGAATTCCTATATATTCCCTACCTATCCTCCTATATCTGATCAATTATTACATCCTATGAATCTAAATATTCTTTTTCTCACTTGAATTCAACACATATTTTATGACCACATGATAATTTCTTGCCTAATCTCCATCCCTCAGCTAATCCTCCCCACTGCTTCTGGAGAGGTCCTTCTAACACATACAACTGTGCTCAGAAAATTCTAGCAGCAGCTCTCTAAAACCTCGTGGGTATGTGTGTAAAATCTAAACTCTTCACAGTGACCAACAAGATCCTTACGTAATCTGACCCTACATACCATTTGGACCCACCTCTTGTCATTTCTCCCCAAGTACCAGGCTTCAAATTCTACCAAGACACTTGCTCTCTCCAAAATACATTATAGGTACTCAAGCTTTCTTTCTTTTTTCCTTAATGAAAAAAATGGCTTTTCCATCTTTATCTGCATAGAATGGCTTTTCCATCTTTATCTCTCCAGAAGATTTTTTAGCTCAATATCAAAGTCTCCTTTCAAGTTTACCACCTTCTTTAGGCCTTCAATCCCAAGTGAGATGTCATATTCACTATGTTCCCTTTGACTCTTTTACATTGCCTATGACACCACTTATCACTCTGTTTTCCATTGGCCCTTCCTGTGTGTCTCCCAGACTTGACAACCTGTCCTTTGAGGTTAGGGGCTCCCTACCATTACAAGTCTATGTCCACAATGTGATTATTATTCTTGAAGAATTTCTTCCTGAAGAAAGAATGAAGGAAAGAATGCATGAATGTCTTAATAAACCTGATTACTTCTGCATTAGGATTTCTTCCCCTCTTTCTATGAGTTCTCAGGGACTAAAGATTGATTTCCAAGGCTCTACCTAGAGATTGGGCCAATGTCTCTGTTGTTAGAGAACTTTGTGGGGATAACCATCTGTCTCTCTAGATTTCTACCTATTTATTTATCCTTAAGACTTTTCTCAACTCTAGAAAAGCTAATTTAATAGACAGCCAGTCTAAATCGGCACCATACATTTTCCTCCATGCTCTCTTCTCAGGCTAGACATCCTTCCAACTCTTCTCACTTCCCCCAGTCCCAAGTAACTTCCCGTGTCTATTTCTCTGAACTGAGTGACCCTCTTGACTGTTCTCTCTCACAACCACTGTTGCTTATGGTCATCACCTTAACTGAGATTTTCATTCTACTGCTTCATAATTCTTTTGAATGGAAAATAGTCCAAAAAAGTAGTATTACTTGGCATACTCCCTAGCTACTTTCCTGCTAATTCAGTGGGAAGAGAAGAAACACTCTCATTTCTTCACTGCATTCCCCCCTTTCCCCAAATGTAAGGAATCTTTCTCTGACTTCAAATACTTGCTTAGCCAGTTCTTGTGCTTTCTGTGATAATGTGTGGAATGACAGCCTGGAACACAAGATGGAAGGCTTTCCAAACTGTTCTGGCAAGATGCCAGAAAGGGGGAGAGCAATAGTCCATTAAAATAATATAGTGCTGTGCTATTTAGGCAATAGCATCAGAGCTGTACAGAGAAGCTAACTGGGTGTGAGGGTAGATAAACAAACTGGATCAAATGTCAAAGTTATATTTAGGGATAGCATTTTTAAGTATATATCCATACTATTATTTTTGCTCCTGAAAGTAACATGTGGAATTAATCACTTGAATTATTATGACCAAGAGCAGAATAATAACAAATAGAGAGTAAAATGGGTTCCTTTAGCCCCTTTTAGGAAGTTAAAAAATATTCCATAGTTGGCAGTGTAACAGTACATGTGGACTGGTAAATGCTAAATAATCAGGATTAAAGACGGACACACACAATAGGCTGGCTTGACTTCTCAGTTGATGGCTATAGATATCATATGTGGACAACTATCTGAAGCATTAATACATGACACGAGATCCATTCCCGAGGAACAAAATCTCTGGCCCTTATTTCTGATGGTAACAGAAGCTGTGGGGATTGGTTATGCTGGGTGGACCCAGCATTTTTTTAAAAGAATAAATACTTTAAAGAAATATTCTAGGGTGCCTGGGTGGCTCAGTGGGTTAAGCCTCTGCCTTCAGCTCAGGTCATGACTCAGGGTCCTCAGGGTCCTGGTATCGAGCCCCACATCGGGCTCTCTGCTCAGCAGGAGCCTGCTTCCCTCTCTCTCTGCCTACTTGTGAGCTCTCTGTTAAATAAATAAATAAAATCTTAAAAAAAAAGAAATATTCTAAGAATGCTAAATTTCAGCTCAATTTGTGTGTGTGTGTGTTCCCATTTTTTCTAATATAAAAGATTTCCAACACTGTTCCTATATCTGGTATTTAATTTAGTGGTGAGTGGAGACTGACTTTTGTTCATTCATTCCTTCCTTCCTACCTTCCTTCTTTCCTTCCTTTTCTTTCTTCTTTCCTTCCTTTCCTCCTTTTCCTCCCTTTCCTCCCTTTCCTTCCTTCCTTCTTTCCTTCTTTTATGAACCTCCATGTCATGAAGTTCTGATAAATATTTGGTGTCTTATATCTTAGGTAGGGCTTTCCTCAGTCAAAGATAACTTAATTCCAATCCTTTTGATTGTGTGGAAATAAATTTTATCTCATAGTAGAAACCACTGAAAAATAATTCTGGGGTAGTCTTTACAGTGAATGTTCTATTTTTTTCTTTGTCTCCTGCCATTGCTCTGCTAAATTCTGGTATGACTCCGCTTAGCTTTATTAAAATTTAAGACCAGTTTGATTGTTTTACCTACTCATTCATGAAATGAAATCATCCTATTTATAGAAAATAGGCTTTATCAATCATTAGGGACATATAGATTTTTCACCCTGCAATATCAGCCAGTAAATTACCACTGTGCTTTGATAAGTTTATTTAGAATAGCTATCGATTTCTACAAGTGTCAAGAATTAAAATGCAAATTTATATATTAATATGTACTTTAAAAACTTATGTAAGCAGAATTAGTATTAACTTTCTATCCAAAAACCTGGATTTGAAAATACTTTTGCTTCTTTTCAAACTATCTGCATGGGCTGTGGAATAGTGAATTTCTGAGATCTTCTTTCAAAGACCAATGTGAAGAAGAATGAAGCATTGAAAAGCTTGTTTTCAAATTAGAAAAAATATGTTAGTTTTATAAATTAGGAAAAAAGTCTACGTTTTTTCTGAGTCTGAACTCTGGTCTGAATTTCTACCATCAATGTCATTAGGTATTATGACTCAAGGTAAATGTTTGTCTTTTTCATAAGCTTTTTTGGCAAATATCCAGCACCAGATTCCTTATTAATACAGAGAAGAAAGTTTGTGTTTGTTTGGGAGGACAGGTATTTGCTTCATGGAGCCCCAATTAGAAACTTAGGTAGAGATCATAAAATTTTGAAATGACTGTGTTTGACAAACGTCCAACATGCTATATATTAAAGGAGAGAATAGTTTGATTTAATGTATTTTTTAAAAGTACAGACAGCAATGTCAAATCTAAATATTCCCAAATAGGAACTTTGTTTAAACATTCTAAAAAATTAATGGCAATAAATAAGAAAAGCAAAGTTTTAATGTTATGGGTGAGTATCTCCATCCATCTTTCTTTGTTAAAGTTCCACATACTACTATTACAATAAAAAGTATCCATTGGCCACAGGGTACTATTTTGGTAAGCACACAAAGACATTACTCTTTGGTGAGAAGGAAGTATGAAGGCACAAAATTGACTTTGTGGGTGAAAAGGGATGAAGTTTCTTCTTCTTCTTCTTTTTTTTTTTTTTTTCTGTGTAAGTGTCCCAATGACAAATTTTAAATGATGAGGGGTCTGGTAATCTTTGCTCCCATATTTTGTCTCCTTAAACTGTATTTCATAATGACATATCTTAAAACCTAGAATTCCAGAGGGAGTCAGTCTAAGTTTACTTATGTTTTTTTTGGATTGAACTCTTTCAATTGCCACACACTTAGTAGACCTACGTTAAAATAGATCAAATATGATAAACTTCTCTAATATTCTTCTTTAATAATTAAACTGTAATGAAATTGATTATGTAAATAAGTAAGGATTATAAAATCAATTTGCCTTAAATATTTAAAAACTGAATAGGTATTGTAAAGCTTCAAAGTACATAGTGGATTTTTTAATTTGAGCAATGTAATCTTATTTGAAATATGCTATTCTACTCGTCATCCATATGATCCATGACTTGACATTTGTGATGGATATAAGCAGCTATGAACTGTGCAGTCATCACAGATACATCTGGGTGGGTGAGAGCTGGAGCTTCCTGCTCGATAAAGGATGTATGACTTAGCAGAGCTAAGCAGCATTTTTGGTACATAACCCCAAAGCATGCTACTTTGGTAACTTTGGTTTACCATAATTTTCATAAGCTCATAAACAAAGTAGTGTTTTCATACTGTTATTTTATATCAGTGTTCAATGAACAGTTTGACCGAATTCTATTGTCAGAATATTCTTTCTTGGGGCACCTGGGTGGCTCAATGGGTAAAGCCTCTGCCTTTGGCTCAGGTCGTGGTCTCGACCTCCTGGGATCGAGCCCTGCATTGGGCTCTTTGCTCAGCGCGGAGCCTGCTTCTCCCTCTCTCTGTCTGCCTCTCTGTCTACTTGTGATCTCTCTCTCTGTCAAACAAATAAATAAAATGAAAAAAAAAAAAGAATATTCTTTCTTGACTTCCTAGCTAACAGCCACTAATGATTTTGCAGGCACAAAACAGTTTACGGCACACAATTAGAATTCAGAGGACAGAGTAAGGGAATCAAGAAGAGAAATAATTGTTTTCAGGAGGGGATTTTAATTCAATGTTGGGAGTACAGTGTTTTGGACAGCAATGAGACCTGCAAGTGGAGATGGGGTCAGGACTTGGGTATATGGGTATGAGGCTCCAGGAAGTGAGTAACGGGGTGTGGTCAGAATGTGAGCCCAGGGAGATGCGTTAGATTAGCCAGGAAATATGTAGATTGAGAAGAGCGATGGTTATGGAACAGGACTCAGGGATATGACGATATTTTAAGAAATAGTGAAAGAGTGAGAGGATCATCTAACCAAGGAGCCTGTCATATGTTTTCATAACACGACTTAGTCCTCATTCATAGGACTTGCCATATCTGAAATTAATGTTTTACAAGCCAGACTGTAAACTTCATGAAGAAAGGGATCGTGTGTGTCTGATCTGGGGCTCTGTTCTCAGTGCTCTGATTGGTGTCTGGCATACAGAAGAGCCTAATGAGTGTTTCTGAATGAGTGAGTAAATTAATGAATTTGTAAATAAGTGTATGAATGATGGATGAGTGAATGAAGGCCAGAATGGAGTAACAGTCACAATGAGGATGATGGTGTGTCCGTAGAATATGAAACATGAATTCCTAAGCAACTCAGTGAGAGAAATTTTGTTGAGTTGTGAGGCATAGGCTAATGGTCTGAGAATTGCTATATACTATGTGTAAATGCCAGATCAGTGTATTTCCATCAATAATGTTTAGAAGTGTTGATTTTATGAGACTGACGCGCTGCCTACTGCACTAAGGAGGCACCTTAGAAGTGTTGATTTTAGGTCGTTGAGAATTTTCACCTCATCTAATAGTAGCCCATATGGCTGTTTTATCACATGACAAAATGGTTACATTAAACCTGAAATACCAAGCACACCGAAGCATGAGATATAATCTTTATGTGCTATGGGGGGCTGTGTTATAAATTAGTAAGAACCCCAGAGCCTTGGGCTAATGTGGCCAGCAAGAACTTTGTAGTACGTCTGTAAAATATTGATGGTAGAGGGCAGTATTCTATCTTGCTAACAAGTCCACGATGTTTGCCAATAGCCATTTTACAGATATGGGGAACAAAGTATATAAAGACGGGATAACACTCGGAGGTCACACAACCCTTGCAGCTGAGTGAGAATGTTTCACAATCATATCCTGATCCCAAATCCAATGTGCTTCCTACTATGTGATACCATCTCTAATAGACTGAAATGAAAAAAGGAATTCATTTTTCCAGTCCCTCTGCAAATATGAACTAGAGAATGATACTTAATTTTTAAAGTATTCCATTTTTACAGGCACTGAAAAACATAAATTGTTGAATAGGATAAAATGAAGAGAAACCTACATATTTTGATACCTACTTGATGTAATCATAATTACTATCTACCCATGGATACACAGTGATTTGTTATTTTATACAGAGGATATAGCTATATTGCACACTGTACCTATTTCCTTCTGTAATTTCTTATTGACTTACATATTTCATTTTTAATGGAGTGGAATTTTCTAATGTGATCATTGTAATGAACAGCTATTTCAATAATTTACTTTACAAAACTGTGATGTTGATGTCTGGCAATGATATCTAAATGCTGTGGGTATCTGGATAGCAGAGATGATGTCCTTTTTTTCCCCTAAATATTGCTTAAAGCACCTAGATACATGTTTTTTGAATTTAAGATTAACTGTTGGCCCAATTCTATTTTGTTATAGAATTGAAGAGTTGCCCTACCCTTTTCTCATCATTCCTTCTTGCACATTTGGGAAATTGGTAACTTTTCTTTTCTTCATCTATCACTCTTGAAAGATAGAAATGATGTGTCCTTCCATGAATCTGCTGAAAATGATTTTGTGAACAGAAGATATATATGGGGTATATAGTGAAGAAAGATAAATTCAAATTATTTGAAATATTTGAAAACCAGTTTCTTTTCCTAATAATATGCTATTGTAGCAGAATAGTATACTATTATAATATGTTTAGTTTACGTATATTTAATGACTATTCATAGGGTTGGGTCTACCATCTTGTTCTTTGTTGTCTCCTTGTTCATCTGTCCTCCACTTCTTTCTTTTGGATTAACTAAGTAATATTCATGATTTCATTTTATTCTATTTGTTGGCTTAGTTGTTTTTTTTTTTTCTTTAGGGTTTGTACAGAGTTAACTTAATCAATCTTTAAAAATATTATACTATTTCAGGGGTGCCTGGGTGGCTCAGTCAGTTGGGCAGCTGACACTTGGTTTCAGCTCAGGTCCATGATCTCAGAGTCATGCGATCCAGTCCTGTATCGGCTTTCTTCTCAGCACAGAGTCTGCTTGAGATTCCCTCTAAAATCCTTAAAAAATATATATTATACCATTTCACATATAAAACAAGATACAACAATAAACTTCTATTTCTTCCTTCCTGGTACTTGTGAAATTGGCATACCTTTGACTCCTACATGTTATATACCTCCATTATAGTGTTACCGTTTTTGTTTTAAAGAATCAATTGACTTTTAAAGAGATTTAAATAAGGAAAAGAATGTATTAAACCTACCCGCAT
Organism: Enhydra lutris kenyoni; assembly: GCF_002288905.1. Classification (NCBI taxonomy): domain Eukaryota; kingdom Metazoa; phylum Chordata; class Mammalia; order Carnivora; family Mustelidae; genus Enhydra; species Enhydra lutris. The sequence goes on along the minus strand of NW_019154145.1, from coordinate 7,987,735 downwards.
ATTTACCATTTTTCTATTCCTGTGTCCCTCTGTGCTGTTTGTCTTCTACACTGAATACTTCTACGATTTTTCTTTAATGGTTGGTTTTAAGCAATTTTATCATGTGCCTTTGTGTACTTTCCCTCATGTAACCTGTGTTTGGGGTTCATTGAGCTTCTTAGATTTGTGAATTTGTAATTCTCATTAAATTTGGAAAAATGTGGTCATTATTTCTTCAGATGTATATTTCTGTTGCCATTCTCTCTCTTCTTCTTCAGAGACTCCAAATACAGGTACATTGAGTCACTAAAAATAGTCTACATTTTACTAGGATTGTGTTTATTTTTTAATCCTTTTCACTCCGTGTTTCACTTCAAGGTCACAAACATTTCTTTCTGCAGTTTCTTAATCCCAGTTGTAATGGTTTCTGTCACTGCTGTAACAAATTACCACAAACTTAGTCTCTTAAAACAGCACAAATTTATAATCTTACATTTTTGTACTTCTCAAGTCCGACATGGGTTCACTAGCCTGAAATGGAGGTGTGGACCAGGCTACCTTTACAAAGGCTCTAGGAGACACGTGATTTCTTTGCCTTTTGTAACTTCTACAGACCATATATATCCCTTGGCTTTTGGTCCCTTCTTCCTTGAAAGCCAGCAACATCGCCTGCCTTAGTCTCACCTGTAAACTCCTCTTGGTCAACCTTCTTGAGGTTACAAATTCACAGGCTCTGGGGACTGAGATGTGGACATCTTTAGGGAGACATTATTTTACACACACCAGCCAGTGTATTTTATAATGTGTCATTTTCAGCCGTGAAAGTTTGGTTCAGATTTTTTTATTTCTCCCATGTCTCTACTTAAACATGCTCAGTCTGTCCCCTGCCTTCTTAAACATATGAGATATAGTTACAATAACTGTTCCAATGTCTTTATTATCATCTGTGTCATTCCTAGTTCCATTTCTATTGATTGACTTTTTTTTTTCTTCTTCTTCTCATATCGGACCTTATTTTCCTGTTTCCTTGAATACCTGGTAATTTTGATTGGGTGCCAGAAACTGTGAATTTTATCTGTTTAATGCTAGATATTTGTGTGTTCTTACAAAAATACTGAGTTTGGGGGGCATCTGAGGGGCTCAGACGGTTATGCATCTGCCTTCGGCTCAGGTCATGATCTCAGGGTCCTGGGATCGAGCCCCACATCAGGCTCTCTGCTCGGCAGGGAGTCTGCTTCTCCCTCTCCTCTGCTCCTCGTGCTCTCTCTCTCTCTTTCTGTCTCTCAAAAATAAATAAATAAAATCTTTATTAAAAAAATATGGAGCTTTGTCCTGGGAAACAAATAAGTCACTTGAAAACAGTTTGAAACTTTTCGGTGCTTACCTTGAACAATTTTTGGGTGTGCCAGAAAAGGCTTATTCTAGAACAAAGTTGTTCTCCTCTATGGAGGCAATAGCCTTCTTAGTACTCTCAGAGCCAATGTCCTTTGGATTACAATGTATTTTCAGCCTGGATGACTAGAAGAAAAAAATAATAATTATTATAATTATATATAAATAATAAATATAATAAGTTGTTATTATTACTATTATTATTATTATTTGGTTTCTTTGCCCACCTTTGGGTAGACACTTCCCATGCTTGCACACTGATCTGCTCCGGGCTTTCCTGCTGTGCGTGTCTCTTCCCATCACTCTTCCAGGAAGACCACCAGGCTCACGCGTTCCTCCTTCCTGTGCAGCAGCCTGGAACCTCTCACCAGACAGTCACCTGGGGTAACCTTAGGGCTGAGTTCACCTGTTTCTTCTCTCTCTTGAATCACTGCCCTGTGTTGCCTCACATCTATGTCTGAAAAAAAAACAATTTTCTTGTATTTCGCCTGGGTTTTTGTTTTGTTTTGTTTTGTTTTGTTTTTATTTTCAGTTCTTTCAGGCTGATGGTAAACTCATTCCCTGATACTGCATCTCAGCTGAAAGTAGAAGTCCTTCTGCCTTTTCGTTCCAGTAGAAAGGAGCTCATCTAGGGGCGCCTGGGTGGCTTAGTGGGTTGAGCCTCTGACTTCGGCTCGGGTTGTGATCTCAGGGTCCTGGAATCGAGCCCCGCATCAGGCTCTCTGCTTGGCGGAGAGCCTGCTTCGCCCTCTCTCTGTCTGCTTCTCTGCCTACTTGTGATCTCTCTCTGTCAGACAAATAAATAAAATCTTAAAAAAAAAAAAAAAAGAAAGGAGCTCATCTTAAAGACACTTGACACACCATACCCTCTGAAGGAAAGGGTAACAGTGTGTATACTGTTTAGTGTCTTATGAGGATTTGATCCTGTATCAAGTAAATGTAATAATGTCACATACCGGGACAGATTTTTTTTTTTTTTTTAAGTTATAAATTCAAACTTTAAAGGAATGGCTATCAGGAAGATGACAGGCTGGACAATATGTGGGTTGGGGGTATTGATGTTAGAGATATTTGGATGCTGTTACTTTAAAGGGAAGCAGTGCAGTTGACCTGTTTGGCGCTGGGAAGACAGGAAGGAGGGGCTGCGGGCGGATGGGTGCCAGGGAGCCGGGAATTAGGACAGCTGCCCTTTTTGTTTAAACTGCCACCGGCCTTGCCAACACATGTGAGCCTCTCACAAATCATGCAAATTTCAGGTTCTTTATGATGCCACCTTTGATTCATGCAGGCAGTGTGAGGGAAACACGTGTGCGTGCATGCACACACATACACACACGCTTGCAGGATTTGGCAAGGATTTTGTAACTGCTAAATCATGTGAAAAGAGAGCATGGCTGCTCTCACACCACCAAGCCTGATGGCTCAAGGAAAGTGGACACTTTGCATTTCTCCTGCCAAAGGGAAGCAGAATTAGAGAAATGCATGACCTAGGCTGACCAGCTGTTCTGCCCCATTGGAGGATGCTGGAAATCCTCTCCTCAGGGATGTCTTCCCCTGACCATGGCAACACTCATTGATTTTCCTCTTCCAAATGCCTTTAACTCTTCGAGTCTGTCCCACGCAGTTTAGGACATAGCTGGCCTTTCTTTCTTTCTTTCTTTTCCTTCCTTCCTTCCTTCCTTCCTTCCTTCCTTCCTTCTTTTTTTTTTGTAGCTATTTCCTGTTGAAAATCTATTCTCTCTTCAGTCCGATTGAGTGCTGTCTCAGGACAGGACTTCTGGGTGACCCGTTTATGATGCCCCTGTACCCCAGCTACTGCCCTGATTGTGTACTCCCACTTAAAGATGAGTTTTGGGGGGCGCCTGGGTAGCTCAGTGGGTTAAGCCTCTGCCTTTGGCTCAGGTTATGATCTCAGGGTCCTGGGATCGAGCCCTGCATCGGGCTTTCTGCTCAGCAGGGAGCCTGCTTCCTCCTCTCTCTCTCTCTCTCTGCCTGCCTCTCCGCCTACTTGTGATCTCCGTCAAATAAATAAATAAAATCTTAAAAAAAAAAAAAAGATGAGTCTTCTGACAGCCTCTCCCTAACATGAGGTCTTACATCACACTGCAGTGAAAGAAAAACTCAGCCTGATTCCCGTCATCCTCCCTCTCTCTCCATTCCTTCCCCTCGTGTCTGCCTTTACCAGATCAAGTGTTTCCTAGCACGAATAGCTCCTAGTCATTGGTAGGTAAGCATTTGGGCCACTTTCCTGTGGGGTCTGCACTTGAGGCAAGAGACGCTTTAAAAAGGGATAGAATAAGCCCACGTGACTTCCTAGTTAATTTGGAATCTGCACAGTCAATGAATGCCCAAAAATAAAGGGAAGCAAGTTGATTTGATTGAGGACAAGCAAAGTGATCCACATAAAGGAAAACATTTGGGAAAAAACTCTTATCATCTCCCAAACTTGGAAAAGGGAGGAAAAGTCCCATAAAGCACAAAAACCAAACAAAGAAATAAAGGGGAGTTGTCGTTCATTGGGTATAAAGTTTTGGTTATGCAAGATGAGTAAGTTCTAGAGGTCGGTGGTACGACCCAGTGCTTATAATGAAGACTGCTATATTGTGCACTTGAAAAATTTGTTAAGGTAGATTTCCTTGTAAGTGTTTTTACCATACACAAATAGACACACACAAGAAAAAGAAAAAAAAAAACACAGAGAGGCCTTAGGAAACTTTGGAAGGTTATAGATCTATTGCATGGACTGTAGTGATGGTTCTGTGGGGGTACACATGTGCCCAAACTCATCAAATTGTGTTAAATATGTGTAGAATTTTTTTTAAAGATTTTATTTATTTATTTGACAGATGGAGATCACAAGCAGGCAGAGAGGCAGGCAGAGAGAGAGAGAGGGGGAAGCAGACTCCCTGCTGAGCAGAGAGCCCCATGCGGGGCTCCATCTCAGGACCCTGAGATCATGACTTGAGCCGAAGGCAGAGGCTTAACCCACTGAACCACCCAGGCTCCCCAATATGTGTAGGATTTTTGCATATCAATTATACCTCACTAAAACTGTTAAATGTGTATGTGCCTCTATGTGTAAGGATTTATAATATTTGATCATTTTCGTTTCAGAGAGCCTGGGTTTCCTTTCCAAAAAAGAATAATCATCACAATAATCATAGTAATAATGAAAAATTGATCATTTAAAAGCATATTAATGATTATTAAGCATACTAATGATTACTCTGGACTTCACAGAGTATTTACTTTTTCCTTTTTTCTTCTTGGATGTATAAATAAGGAGTGCTTGAGAGCAGACTCGAGAGCAGACAATTACACAGACTAAAAGATGATAGCCCCTCTTTCTATTGCTAGTGTGGTCCTTTTTCTCTCCAGTGTCCTGACTGGGAAGGAGCTGTCCATCTCTCTGTGAGTCTGGTAGAGGGACTCAGATTCAGTTGCCTTTGAAATTTACCCCCTTCCTGGTTGGAGCTGAACAGTCAAGGGTCGTAGCAGCTGAAATTCATTCCTGGTCTTACTAATTGCCACTGTTTTTTAACTAATAAATCAATTTCATTTTAAAACCAATTGTTATACACAGGAACCAAGAATAATGGTCTTTGCTCATTCTTAATGATTACAATGACCGAGCAAACATTATTGGAGATTTTAGAAATAGTGCTTCCAACATGGTCCTATGTTTTGGATCATACCAAAGCTCCTTGCATTTGCTCATTGTCTTTCAATACCATAAAAATATGTTAACTTTTCAGTAGAAAAAAAAAAACACGGATCAAAAACAAGGGAACAGATCATCATAGCTAAATCTATTCAATTTTCCAAATTCAAGGTATTTTAACGAATACTTACCCCATCCACTTGGGAGTAAAATTTTAGATTTCAGTCATCTTAATAAGCACTGGTATATATTTGTTGCCATTAAAAATTATACCACTTGAAGCTCTAGCCTGGTAGCTGCAGGTCAAGGTAGTATATGTAATTAATTTAAATATTCTGCTGAGAAAAGGCTGCTTGAATCTGTATTGTCGGTTTCAAGTTTGTATCTTACCGAACTCTGAGCGCCTTTCCCTCAGGAAATACTTCCTGCTTGGAAGTTTGGAAAAACCCTCTTCTGTTCATGGTCTGTTCACACAGAACAGTTAAGAAAGGGATTTACGCTTTGATGTGGGACCATCCTCACAGGCATTACTGTATCTGTTTGGTCTGAATCATGATGAGGTCACGTTATAAACTCTCGGCTGTTCTCGACAAGTCAAGTGGTGTGGGAAAGGGCGCCCATGGAGCCTCTCGCTCAGAGCCCGGCAGGGCTTCTCTCTGGCACAGGTGCTTGTCACTCCAGGAGCAGCAACTTCAAAGCCACTTTTCCCCGCTTATACTGGAGTGATCACCTTATCAGCGTCTGGGAGTATTCTTCTCCCGAAGCACAGGTGTTCAGTAATCAACACAACGAAAAGTCATCTAACATTTCCTCTCATATATGCAACATACATATGCGGAGATGATTTTCTTTCTGCCCACCTGCGGTTTCATCCATCTGCGATGTAAAGTATCTGCGGACAGGGACCCATCAGAGTCCCCATCTCCTCCCGGAGGCACCACGTCCTCTGTGCCATTTCATAAAATAATTTACCCCCCTAGCTCTTTTTGCTTTCTGGAAAACATGCACACACATACACAATCATGAATGTACAGGTAGTTTTTTCAAGGTTCTTGAAAATAATCCATGCCTCTTTTTGTTTAAAGATGTAACTTTCAAGAGTTCTTTATAATTTTGATCTCTGCTTTGACTTTTGAAAAAAAAAACTTTTTTTTTTTTTAAATTGTGGTTCTAACATTTAACATGAGTGAACTATAGGCACAGGATCACACACCAGATCTCTAGAACCTTATGCATTGTGTATAACAGAACCTTTATACCTGGTGAACTCCAACTCCCCATTTCTTCCAACCACCAGCTCTGGAAACGACCTTTCTACTCTCTGTTTCTACGAATTTAACTCTTTTTTTTTTTAAGATTTTATTTATTTATTTATTTGACAGTCAGAGATCACAAGTAGGCAGAGAGGCAGGCAGAGAGAGAGGAAGGGAAGCAGGCTCCCTGCTGAGCAGAGAGCCCAATGCGGAACTCGATCCCAGGACCCTGAGATCATGACCTGAGCCGAAGGCAGCGGCTTAACCCACTGAGCCACCCAGGTGCCCCGGTGAACTCCAACTCCCCATTTCTTCCAACCACCAGCTCTGGAAACGACCTTTCTACTCTCTGTTTCTACGAATTTAACTCTTTTAAATACCTCACGTAAGTGGAAATTATGCATTCACCATCCTTCTGTACCTTGTTTCACTGAGTGTACTATCCTCCAGGTCATCCACATTGGCACATGTGACAGGATTTCCTTCTTTTTCTATGGCTGAAGAATAGCCCATTGGATATGTATATTACATTTTCCTTATCCATTCATCCGTTGATGGATGTTTAGGTGGCTTACATATCTTGGCTACTGTGAATAATGCTGCAATGAATATGGGATGGCAAATACCTTTTCAAGATCTTGATTTCAAGTTTTTTTTTTTTGAATGCGTACCCAGAATTGAGGTTGCCGCGAGTAAGCAGTATTTTGCAGTGGAAATAATTCTCTGTGCTTTCTCTGAAAAACTTCAATTGGTTTGCTGGAGAAACCGTAGCTATTTGCTAAGTTTATTTTAAATTAATTGTCTTCTGTGATTATTTGGTGAGCTATCATGAAATTCAATATTAGAAATAGACTGTGGGACAGTGCCCCGATACAATAAAATGCTCATAATTCATTCCACTAGTTCTTATGTGTACTCTTCTCTGTCTCTCTCTGTAGACAAGTATCCCAGTCACGTATTTGGTTGCTCCAGCATGGCAAATATTTTCAGTTGACAATAGAACATATCATAATGGTAACCATGAAAAAATATTTAAGAAATATAAGCAAAAGAGGCATTGAAAACATTGGTTTACTGATGTGAACTTTGCCTTGTATATAGCCTGTGAGCAAGGGTTAATTAACCAAATTGATCCTTTTACCTTCTGAGAAGCATTTAAATATATGAGTTATTAAGAGGTTTCTTCTTGGGGTGCTTGGGTGACATAGTCAGTTAAGCTGGGGACTCCTGGTTTCAGCACAGGTCATGATCTCAGGGTCGTGAGACCCAAGCCCTGCGTCAGGCTCTGTGCTCATCGTGAAGTCTCCTTGAGATCCTCTCTCTCTCTCCCTCTGCCGCTCCCCACTGAGCTCTCTCTTTTTCTCTAAAAATAAATAATTAAAAAAAAAAAAAGAGGTTTCTTTACAGGCATACTACTGTATCTTGGATGACTCCTGAAATCCCCATTATAATGAGGGTAGAGGAATAAAGTAGGTATAGAAAATAACTGAAAAAAAAATTTTTCGTAGTATTTTCAGAATATGAGAAGACACACACACACACACACACACACACATACACACGCATGCACAAAGAAAAAGAGCAAAAGAAAGAGATGGGATGCTGTGTAAAAGGAGCTCACAGAAATTAAATCACTAAACAAAAGCTTCTGACCGATGTGGAAGACAAATGCAAGAAACATAAACTGGGAAGCAGAGTCTGAGAATCCAAGATGAGAGGTAGGAGATACAGATGAACTTTCCGGGAGACCCACCTTTATTACACTACTAGGAATTCTAAAAAGAAAGCAGAGAAAATGCATGTTAAAAAAATTATAAATGAAATAATAAATATTGCTAGAGCAGAAAAGAAGCCTGAGAATTTGAACTACAAGGTCCTACTGAATACCAATTTGGATGAGTTGAGTGGATCCACATCACGCTACTGTGAACCGACTGGTACACCACAGAGAAGGTCAACGATATGCAGCAGTACATCCTAATATGTTACCCAGTAAGATGAGAAATAATTAGGTAAAGAAAGGCCTATATTCACATACAACACAGAAAAACAGGTTAATTATAGTATGTAAATGCCTCAAAATGGTAATTTACGTAAGTATCTGTGGTTGTTTTACATCTATTGAAAAGGCCCACCTTTGCCTAAAATAGTTAACAGTTTACATAAAACTTTAAATAGAGTTTTGAGCGCAACAAATCAATTTTTCTTATAATTTTCTCACAATTCTTATTGTGAAACACTGACATTTCATGCATACAAACTTTATTAAAAATAGCAAAAAATTTTCTTCAAATATATATGATGTAAATATTATATTATGATGAAAAATGGAACACTGAATTTAATAACAGCTTTTAAAATACCTTCTGGAGGCGCCTGGGTGGCTCAGTGGGTTAAAGCCTCTGCCTTCGGCTCAGGTCATGATCCCGGGGTCCTGGAATCGAGCCCCGCATCGGGCTCTCTGCTCAGCGGGGAGCCTGCTTCCTCCTCTCTCTCTGCCTGCCTCTCTGCCTACTTGTAATCTCTGTCTGTCAAATAAATAAATAAAATCTTTAAAAAAATTTAAAAAAATCAAATACCTTCTGAAATTCAGTTTCTTCATCTGTAAAATGAGAGAATGATGCCTATAACATATGGTGACTTTTGGAAATAATTGCACTAATACACACAACGTGGGACGATGCCTGGCACAGAGTAATTGCTCAGTGAGCCTTAAGTACTATTGTGAAGACATGGGAAAGGCAGTTGCAAAGGATATGGTTGTGGTAAAAAACAGAACCTCAAAGCATGTCGACAAATAAAAATGAATGTGTGAAAACTGGCTGATTATAAAGAACAAGACTGGGGATCATGGAGGACACAGTGTTTTTACCATTTACGTCCTTTTGTACTATTGGTAAACATATTTGTACATAGGTAAAAATAAAGTTTTTGAAAATTTACTTCCATTGTATGCATTTACTGATTCTGGATGTCTCAGGTCGGTACACAATAGACAGTAAGTAAACATTTGTTGATGAATTGATTATGAAGGAATAATCTGGAGAATCTTAATTATCTATCTCACTCTCACCAATGACTTTCAGTAGAAATTTCTACTATACTTTGAGAGCTTAGATTAGCAAACTTTTTGTACTGCAATAGGAAGTTAATCATTGTCTTCCTTACATCCATAATCAAAATGCTGAATTGGAAAATATTAAAATATGTTCATTTTAGGAAACATGTTATATATTGTTTGTTTCAGAATCTAAATCATCCTTCATTTTCCTCTACCTTTTAGAAGGCTTTCTGTGAAAGAAAAAAAAAAAAATATTGCATGGCTGGGAATGTGGTCATCGTCTCGGGTCCTGCCAAATACTGCGATCAGTTTCTGGTTTATCATTAGGTCACTCGCTAGTTTTGCCCATGATTTGGGAAATTAAGGGTAAGGCTCCTCTGATTACTGACCTCAAAGGAACATAGTGAAATTCTGCAACAGACCTCGGAGGAGAAGAATTGAACTGAAGTCCTGTGTTTATCAATTACCAAAGAGATAGAACTAAAAGTCGGTGTCTTCCTTCTCGTTGGAGATGGGTGCGGGAGAAGAAACATTATATTTACTCGAAACAGTCCTCATTGGCTTTCACTGACATAAGCGTACACAAGGGACTTGGAAACAAGTTCTACCCCAAGAGCAATATTTAGCCCAGACCTAAAAGAAGCAATGCCAACTAGTATTCTGCTTGGAAAAGATATAATAGTAAAATTTGAAAAGAAAAGTCACAGTCGTAATTATCATGCAGTAATAAACCAAGACTATCCCCTCTGTCATCTAACTGGTAGCAATGAATAATATGAAATAATAGTGAGACTATAAAGTGTAAAGTTTCATAAACTTGGTTGAGTAATCCATGAGGTATTTTGGCCGCCCCTACTCAATCTGACAGAGGGAAACCAAGAGGTAACATTCAGTGCATTTGGGGAACAAACAGTAAGCGTGAAGTAAAAGTTGATTAACCTGTGCTTATTGATCCTGAAATTATAAAGAAAGAAATAGTAACTCACCAAGGAATATTGTGACTTTGTGATAATGTACATTTATGGGTGCAGAGCTCCTTAGTGCAGTGCATTTTTAAAAAGTATGGTTCCAGGCTACTGTTTTTATAGATAAAATAAACTGATTGTGGCAAGATCCTTGGTCAGAATACATTCTAAGGGTTTTGTCTGGAAGAATAATTTTGAAGGACAAAATGAGGGGGGAAGAAAAAAAAAACGGGCTTGCAGAAAAAACAAAATCACAGTTTGCTACTTGTTCTTTCCCAAAAAGGAAAATGCATTCCTGCATTTAACCTGTATCTTAGATTATGTTCCTGAATGATCCTCTAGCTTTGGCTGCGACATCCACCAGATCAAACTTGAACCATTTAGTTTTCTTTCCCCACCTTGAAATGGCAATAACGACTCTTTTCCTGGGGGTAGGAGAGAGAGGTGAGGCTATAAAAGCTGTCTTAAAATAAGCATTTTATTTATGCTGTTTTTATTGAACCTAGAGAAGGTTGGAAGTGTTGAAAACTATTCAGGACCCCATGCCATCTGCTCTTATTTCATATGTTCCCTCGTATGAGTTGGAACAAAGGAGTGGGCTGGATGGAATTAAAGAATGTATATAAAAAAAAAAAAAGAAAGTAGTGATCAAACGGTACTGATAAGGCAAGCCGGTGTGCTCCTGGGTGATGTGTGTATTCAACTCCAGGCTGACTCCTCTTATGCTAATTCAGCCAATTTCCTCTTTTATTTCATTTCTGGAGCCTGAATCTGTGATCTCTGATAAGGTTCCCAAGGATACCGCCTTCACTCACAAGCCAGGAGGGGGAAGGGGAGTGGGTGATGGAGATGTGTGACTCGGGGAGAGCACTAGTGGATGAATAATTTAAAGCTCCACCCGGAGATTTGAGGCAAAATGCAGAGATAAGACACACCACAGGGTCCTCTCTGTTTATTCAGAGCTTAGTCTTCCAATGACAGCTGACCTCCAAGGTCAAGGGTATGATGGGAAATGGAACCAACAGTGGGAGAAGGTACTGCACATCCCAGAAGAAAGTAATGATTTACTTTGTGTCAAATGAAACATTGATCTTTTTATTTAACTACTTTTTTGTTGCTCTCCGTCGATGGAAAACCTGCAATTGAGGGAACTTTGCATAAACCGCGATATATCCCGGCGATGTGGAGACACTCCCCTGAGCTCCTTCTCAGCTTGACAAGTTTTAATACTCTGTTTAATAAGGGAATTTTTAAGGTCAGAATCAACCTGAATTGAGGACCGAAAGTGGACATGACTTAAGACCTCGAGTCACAAACACAATATTTGGATTCAAAGACACTTTGATCTTTCGTTTCTCTTGGGCCAACGATACGTTTCCTGAGCTTCCTACCTTTTTTAACTTTGCACCAAAAGAGGATCCGCGTCTTCCCCTCATTACATTTTTCTGGAGCCTAACATAATCCCTTTTGTGGCATAACACAACATTACATACGTTGAACCTAATCAAATCTTTCTGTTCTTACTAGTTGACTGCCTAAATCCCTGAATCTAATAATTTCTTGCATTTCGGAAAATTTGAAGCCATTTGTCCTGGCTGAAACCATGTTGTTAGTTTTAGGATCTTACAAATTCTGACAGTAAGACACGCACCTACGCAAACCCTGCTCCCCATTATCAAAACCGTCTGCTCCGTCGTTCCTATTTGTTTCAATAGACTACAACCATGACCTCTGCGGGGAGAGAGGCAATGTCAAATGTTTCCAAGGGCTGGTTTACATTTCCCTCATCGTCTTAAACTGCTGTTTCTGCTTTCCTCTGTTTGACTATTACCCATGTTTTCATTCCTGAGCAATCATACCTTTTATCTTTTTTAGATAAACATGAAAATATACTAAGGTCACTGCTGGGTGAGAGGTAAGATGTGCGTGACTGCCACCCAGCCTTACTGAGCCTTTTTTTTTTCCCCTCCCTTCCTTGACAAACACCCCTTGAGGGTTCCAGTGGAGTGAGACAAGTCACAAGCATGATTCACAGGCTGGCCACATCGAGTGCCCGTACGGGTTGTCCTTCCAAGCACCTCATTAGCATGGCGCCAGCCTGCTTGGTCTTCAGCACGCACTTTGCCCGTGTCCCCCTTTCTTTCTTTCTTTCTTTTTTTTTCCTTCAACATTCTTGTTTTTATGTTTAAAATCTATCAAAGCAAAATGCAAGGTGCGCTACCTTTTACTGCTTCCTGGGTGCATTGCATGCCTTTCTGCCAAGGCTTGAAAGAAAACTCTCCCCATTATTCTTGGCTTGGCTTTTTTTTTTTTCTTTTCTTCATCTTCCCCCTTTTTTCCCCTTTCTCTACTCGCTTTTGAGTAGCAGGAGGAGCAATGGGACAGCACACACACCCACTGGAATCCAAGCTAAAGTGAAACTCAGAGCCTCTGATCACAGTGGGCCCCAGACCGCTGGCATAAATGAAGCTAAAACACAACTTTTTGTCCTGCTGATGGAACGTGGGTCTTCAAGGTAGCCCCATGCAGCCCTCTTTCAATGACCTAGAAATCAGATACACGGCTTCATGTTGACTATGAGGATCATTTTCAAAACAACAAGGCTGACCTTCGATGAACCACTAGTGAAAATAGCAAGTTCCTCACTACCTTCCCCTTTCCTAGAGATTGTGGTCATATTAGCTTTTATATTTCAAAAAGTGCCACATTATTATAATCATCTGCAATTAACCGATGAGAAAAGTGCTCATTTGCTAGATAATATTTACTATGTTATGTTTCTAAAATGCAGTCCACAACATCACAGTGGCTAAATACCACATAGATCCCCACAATAGGTACTATTCGTTGGCTTCTAAAAAGGGATTTGTTTTTTAAAATTACTGGCTTCCTACGGGTGTGTTTCTACTCTTTTTGTTCCTGAACTATCATTGTTTATAATTTCTTTTATTTTTCATCTTTAAAGCACCTAGTGCTCAAATACGGGAAGTTCAAGTTTTCAATGAAAAGTGATATTCAAATTGAAAGAGGACATCAAAAATTATAAAGTTAGAAGCATAAATAAGGGAAACTCTAAGAAAAAGAGTCTTCAGCCAAGAGATTCTTCTTCTCAAGTCAGTTTTTAGAAAAATAGATTTCCTGTTCAAAACAGTAATTAGGACTTTGTCCATTTTCAGGAAGGTATCTATCGGTAATTATAACAAAGTAGACTTGGGCAGACATTGAAGATACCCAAGTACGAACTCTTTAAGAGAAATTAGTGATGAGGTTGATACTAAAGCCTTTATCTCCAGCTAGCCCAGTGGTCTCTCCACCCATTCGCAAATTACTTTTGTTAATACGATTTAGTGAAAATGCCAGTTGTCCCACATTGGATCTGAAACAAGGCCAGAATCCACTCGTGTTCTTAGACCCTTCAAATCCCTGAGCTTCTGATTTCTCTTTTCCAGAAACAACTGCTCCATTCAAAGCCCAACTTTGAAACGTCTCGGCCACATAATTCAGTGCCCAGGCCTGGGTCTCTTCGATAAATTGCCAAAGCATTAAGCTTTACGTTTTCTTTTTCTTTTTTTTTTTCCTTTTAAAATGTGTTAGTTCAAAAATAATGTATTTGAACAACAATGACAGCTGACGTTGCTGGTGACTGGGAGTACCATCATGTAGGAATGGGCGAATGAGAGGGAAATGGGCAGAATTATCGTATAGAAATTATGGACAGACATCTGTGCTTACCTGTTAATGCAAAATAATTAAATAAAAATAAAAAAGAGGAAAATGAATTTTAAATGGCAACAGGTATTATTATTATTATAGAGAAGACATTGAAAGTGAATCAGCAGGATGAACTAAATTCAAAAAATCATCAATGAGAATTTAAGCCCGTAGAGAATATTTCATTTAATTCATTTAAAATATGAAGTCCTGAGGCACTGAGAAATTAAGGGACTTGACTAGGACAGCATAGCTGGTTGGTAACAGAGTTAGGAACTGAACTCATGTCCCCTAACTCTCCTGTGCAAATGTAGACAAGATCCCTACGTGGACCTTTCTCTATATTCCAGTATCTGCTTGAAAATAGAAATGGATATTTTCCCTGCAATTTTTCCCACAAAGGCCTTTTTTTCTTTGCAATGATGGTTCAACATTCATCAAATCTCACAATCTGTGCATGCCTCAGTTTATCATAATTCCTCTTTTCTAGCCTCAAGTCAATGATCCTAAAGTGGGATCCTAAAGTGGAATATATAACTTCCAGTTTTAACAAAGATGTTTCCCTATAACATGGTATAACAAGGTCTTTGAATTTGTCTGTGGGTATATTTTTTAATTTAAAATTTAAGTTAGGGGCGCCTGGGTGGCTCAGTGGGTTAAAGCCTCTGCCTTCAGCTCAGGTCATGATCCCAGGGTCCTGGGATCGAGCCCTGCATCGGGCTCTCTGCTCAGCAGGGAGCCTGCTTCCTCCTCTCTCTCTGCCTGCCTCTCTGCCTACTTGTGACCTCTGCTGTCAAATAAATAAATAAAATCTTTTTAAAAAAATAAAATTTAAGTTAAATTTGGGTATATCTTAATTAAAACAAAACAAAACAAAACACCAGTCGAAGTCAAGCACACAAACAGGCATCAAGCCCGTATTGTCCTTTGGTGTAGGATTTGTTAACACCCACACATCACTCTATGTCTCTGAGTTCTGACATGGTTTAGATATGGATTCAGATTTGCTTAGGGCCCTCAGTTACAGTAGAGAAGATTCTGGAGCATCCAAGAAGCCTCATTTGTAGGTTTTTTATGACAGAGGCATTTTTCCCAAGTATAATGGTGCAAAGCACTTTACTCCACCTATGGGAATATTGGCAATAGGGTGTTCAGTCATTAAATTAAGGAGAACCACATTCCTCTCAGCTCTTTCCTGTGGAAATGAATCTGGCTGTCTGTGTCATACCCTGTTTCACTTCCCTTGGGTGAATTAATCCATACCTAAAACCAAATCTGTGGGAGTGGTTTCCCTCTTATCTCTACTGTTTGGATTTAGTTTCAGATTTGGGAAATTGGTTTGATCTAAGAGCTTAACTTTCAAGGTCACTTTTTTTTCTACAGTACTCAACATTGCTAACGCATCAATCATGCAGCACGGGTTGCTTAAAATCTACAGCTCCTTATTGATATTAATGCATTTGGATCACTTGTTATATCTTAGCCTTATAGAAGATTACTTGCATGTAGTTTTATGAAATATTGTTCCACACACAATTTAGGAGTGAATTTATGTCTTAGTATTTTGACAAACCTAAAAAAAAAAATAGTCTGTACCATTTTGTTCTTTGTAAACTTCATCTAGTGTTTACATGTAGTTTTACTTACACGGTATATGTTAGTTAAAATGTTGATTTCAGAGGTCAAGAAAGCTGGGAAAGCATGTTTTACCTTTAAATTCTGAGGTTTTTTGCATATGTTCTCTCAGTTGAACTATTCCACACACAACCAACTTCTTTCTCTCTCTCACAGAAAGAAAAAAATCTTAAATAAACATTGTTTTTCTGTCAGATTTTACTAGTTTCTTTCTTTAACTAGTCCTTTTATGATATACATTTATAAAGAAGAGATTAGCAGAAGTTCAGGGCTTTATTACTTAAAATAAAAAAATTATATTTCCTTTAAGGATAAATGCACATTAAATTGTTCAGAATTACGTTGTCGTAAGTTAAAATCAAGCTAGTGACTAAAACTAGCCTTCCGTGAACAGACATTTCCAATCTTTTTTTTTTTTTTCTTAATGTTTGGAAGAACATGACTTTAGAGAAATGTTTTTAATCTACCTTTTAAAAAAAGCAAGTATATTATAGCCTCTTTTTGTGAAATAGTATGAAAACGTGTCTTTCCATCTAGTTATGGATGAGTCTAAGAAGACAGCACCTTGACATGTCTTAACTATGACCTTAGTAGAGTTTCTTTTCATGAAACTATTCCTAAATTTGAGAATCCCTTGACTCTTCCTATTTTTCTGACAGAAAATGCATTAGTGCTGGTCAAGGCTGACAAGCTGGATGTGTATTTGTGTGGGGGCCTGTCCATTCTTAATTAGGAAATAATAATGCCCTGTGTGTGTTCTCTGACTAGGACTCATGTTTCATATTCACCGGCCTACGCAAACTGACACCTGTTCCTCAGACTCACATTTGGATGCCTTGGGTTTTACACAAGAAAGATTCACAAAAATCAAGTGATGCAATGATCAGAGGTAGAGCTTGATCTAAGGAAATATTAGTTTGCTCGTCAGGTAGGAAAAACACATGAGAGAGTTAGAAAACTGATTTTAAGTTTACCAGATAACATTTATGGAGTATAAATTAAATAGTGCTGGTTTTTTGAGTATCTTTAATATATTTTCAAAACTACTCATATGAAACCCAGAAGATATTTTACTAGATGGTATCGTGTTTTTGAACTAAAAGGAAAGTTTCGGTTTGCTAAACCTAGACTCTGAGCTTTCTGGGGAAGATAGCCATGAAGGGAACTGGCACTGAAACAGTCAATGCTACTTTGGACATACCTTTAGAAAATTGTGACTGTTTTATCTTGAAACACGCAGATAATTTCATGGAGCAACCGTTCTAACAAAATCAAACTATTTTGATAATATCTTCCCAAACTTGGTGTTTATCTACCAATTATGCCTTAAAGCAGTTACCTTTTGTGAGAACAGAAAAACTTGAAAATTCCTACTTAGGTACTTATGAGTAAAAAAATGCAGATCAAAACAATATAGTAGATAACCTGGAAAATATTTTCGTAACAAAATACTAACTGACAATTTTGAAGCACTGAAATGTCATGTATTGACAAATTAAACAATCTCCATGATTTCCCCCTTTTTGAAAACATCCGTAAAGGAAAAATACAGTCAAATCACACGTAATACTTTCCATTTTACATAAGAAGACAGCAAAGGAAGAGACCGGGCTTGTCCTGCACCTAGGTAACTGGGTATTTGCTAAAGCAATACAACTTTATTCAACATGTTCTATTTGGAAAAGCCTTACCTGCCAAATCACAGAGTTAGACAAAGAATTAGAAGACGAGAAAAGAGAGAGAGATAGCATTTTAAAGAGCAAACATTTAAAATACAGAACGTGAGTGCCTAATCCAGGGTTTGTTTAAATGTTATTGATCCCAAGATTCTGAATTAATATAAGGGGCATAAAATGTTAGATATTAAAAAGAACACTAATAATAAGAAAATGTTGGCCAATATTACTTTCATCCTTTTTCTCTGTACCAGTGGTTTTTTTTTTTTTTTTTACACACCCCAATGCCTTATTGAGTCAGTGTCATATCCTGTGTGACTGCACGACGCCTTTTTTTTTATTTGGTTCCACGGGACGCAAGACTGACATTCTGATGGCGCAGAGAAGATAGGGATTCATAACAAAGGGCTCAAAATTAGGGTGTTTTCTCCCCCATCAGTATTGCAATTACAGATGACACTCGGTTTTCAGAACAAAATTATCTGTAGTTTAATTTGATTCTGTAACATGTTTAGAGGCTGAAATTTAAGTTCACAGATAAAGTAACTTCTTGTGGATGAAACTTCAAGAGATGAAGAGAGATAAAATGCCCAGGGCAATATCAGCACAGAGCAGGTACCACTGACATAGATCTCAGGATGGAACAGAGACAGGGACAGGGACAGGGAGCTATTTTCAAGTCTCTTCCTTGGGATCCCACTCCCGTTCCTTAACATGGCATTGGCCACGTGTTCTTGCTTATGTGGTAATGCATTTGTGTTTGTTCAGAACAAATTTTATTAATGCAGCCTTAAGATAATGGTGTAGCACCTTATTTTCTGCTACCGATTACAGAAAGGTGGATTCCAGGAGCAGGTGGAAAAAGCCAGGTGGGATTTGAGGGGCTCAATAATTCTGTCCTAATTGAGCACCCAACCTCTGACCCTCAGATCGGTCAAGGAAGGACAAAGTGGACCATCAAGATTCCCTAGACCCTGAGAAGGAAAGCCCTTTGCACTGAGTCCTCAAAGGGCACGCGGGTGTTGAGGGAGCAAAGATGGGAAGATGGTCAAAGAATTGTCAACTAAATCACTGCCTTTCTGTCTTTCTTTTATCTAGATTCCAGCCTTTAGGACTCTAGGAAATCCGCCCTTTGTCTCTACAAATGAACCGAATCCAACCATCACAAAGAAGAAAACAGCATTCTCGAAGGTATAGTGAATTTTCCTTTGATTGCCGTTTTGTTGTCTTGTGTTTTCCTGCCTCCTAAAGCCACTTTACATTTGCACGGGAGCGCACTGAGCGCAGTCAACGTCACACGCGTCACGGTGATTTTCAGTACGTCCCTGTAAAACCCAGGACAGCGATAGAGTAATCCCGCTTAGGGAATGGAAGCAGGCAGACATCAGAGGCTCAGAAAACTTGGTCGTTTCTCACTCTGATCCTGGGTCTTTTCGTATCTCGGTCATGTCCTTGACCAGATGATCTTGGCTTTCTCTCTTTTCTGCCCTGGAGATCTTACCGCTTCCAAGCTTCGTCCTGGCTTGGAGCACCGCTCGTTTGCTGGTCAACGGTTAGCTGCTTTGACCACACACTGAGTTGCGTCACTTGCCATGTAAGTGTGCTGCTCAGACCGTCGGCATGTCAAACAGGTGTGTCTTACGTGACTTATATCTTCATCCAACAGAGGACGTTCAGCCTAAGTAAGGCACACACTGCTGCTCTGCTCAACGGTCATCATAGAACAAATGTGCGCCTTAAGAGGTTTAACTAGACCTGTTCACCAGGGAGGATTTATAGCTGCAGAAGTTACCACGTCTCTCCTGCAGTCATGGATGGAGAGTGGAGGGAGTATATATTCAGATATCAAAGGAGGGGAAGCTGCATTTCCTGGTAAACTAAGCTTAGGGTAACATTAAAAAAAATTAAAACTTTAAGATTGTAGAAATCTTATGCATCCATTCTTAAGAAATAAGACACCCACAACTAAATACATTTAAAATTGGAATTAAAAAAAAAAAAAAAGATGGACCTTCAGACTGTAGAAATGCAACTTACCACATAAAGAGGTAGGAGGTTAATATCCAACTGCTTGAATGGCCGTCTTCCTTACTGCCATTCAAACTACATTTGTTTTGGGGCGCCTGGTTGGCTTGGTCAGTAGCACATGTGAATCTTCATCTCGGGGTTGTGAGTTCGAACCCCACATGGGGCATCGAGATTACTTAAAAATAAAATATTTAAAAAAAAAGAAACTACACTTTTTCCAACCAATTTTCTTTTACTCAGATGACTTCTCCCCACCTCCCACATTTTTTTTCCTTTACTAATTCTTCACTGAAATTCATCCTAAGACCCATCTCCTGCAACTGGCTTGTCTTTTCTCACACCGAGTTCACAGCAAACATTTTCTCACTCTGCATTCCCACAGCACTGATTAGTGTTTGTATTGTACTCGCTTTGTTTTGCCTCTGTGTTCAGGGGTACATCTTCTGTCCCTTACAAGACTGTCTACTTCTCCAGAGTTCTCGGTTAATTTTTATTCCTAAGGACGTGGGTCAGCGTGACGGCTGGAGTGGCCACTTGCGGTTGATGGACGAATGCGTGTGCTCATGAATGGGCCAACCAGATAGAAGAATATTGGCATGGAGAAAAAAAATGCTAAGAATCAAGTTGGAGCAATGAGTGTTATTAATTATCTCAGCACTGACTGGCTTGCATTAAGATGAGGAGGCTGGTGTGTGTTATGATCTGGTAAAGGATTGTTTCCTAATTCAATATACGCATCAGCAAACGAGGAAGGAGACTGCTTAATTTGTGATGAAGTATTGAAAGGGACGTGGCTGGATGTCTAAAGATAGGGAAATCCCGCTCTCTGAACTCACAAACTCTTTAGTTTGCTAAAAAGGATGAGTGTTGCGCAGAAAGAGATGTAGAAGGGACAAGGTTTCCACTTATATCTGGGGAGCTAAGTATACAAACAAAATAATTTCCAGGCAAACGGAAGAGTTTTATGCTTTCTCTTTTCATGAATCCATTCAAAAGCAAGAGACAACTACAGATTATTTCTACTGCAACTAACTACCCAACACTACCTACGTGTGCTTCTTGTGTCAAAAAAAGCATAAAGTTTACAAAAAAAACAAAAACACAAAAAACAAACAAACAACAAAAACCAGAGAGTGTTAGATGTAGGGGTTGTTTGTGTTTGTGAAGAGAAGGAAATAAAGCTAATAGTTCATTTCAATCAGCTTCAGTGTGTTCGTCACTCATTCGATAGTGGTCCTGCGTTTGGTCCCGTACGGAGTAAACTATGAAGCCATGACCCTCATTACCATGCGTTTATAATTAAAATGTGAAACTAACAAGCTGATACCAAATTTGCAAAGTTAAACAGTGAGCAAATACAAAAGGTAAAGCGCTTAAGTGCATAAGTGCATTCTGAGCAACGATGATTGACAAGGTAACAGCAGAAGTTGTATTTTTAGTTGGTGAGGTCAAGTGGAAATCACTACCTTTCTCCCCAGGAGTCAAGGAAAGTTGTATTTGTGGTTTGACACCTACTCCTGCCAGATGTCTAAGTAACTCTGTGTGAAATTGGGAGAAAAAAGAAAAAAAAAAAACAAAAACCTCCCTGCAAAGAAGCTCTGAGATCTCAATGGTATGTATGGTCAGGACGAAGACTGGTGCAGAGAACAAGCAGGAAATCTCTCCAAAGTCACGGCAGGCGAAGGCTTTCTTCAGATGGGGTCCTCCTGGGCAGTCTGTAGCTCTTATCACTAGACCACCCATACTCAGTGAAAGAATCACGTACATTTTGTAACTCCTCAAAGCAGTTTCTCAAGATGATGTGGTTATATCCATTTCATTTCAGAAGAGCGTCATTGAATCTATATCTCCAATCTATGTCTTCTTTTCCCTGTCCTGCACCCACACCTTTGTTGTTGGAGGATGGCTAATATCTCCCTATTTCAAGATCTAAGTACATTTTTTTTCTGATCAGAACAAATTCCTATGTGAGTAAAGCTCAACATCTAGTGTTCTTAGTCAAGATCACTATGTCTTCTGGGCACAGGGTGTTGGCCGTACTGGTTAACCTTATTAGCTAAAACAAATTTCATTTCAGTATCGATATATGACCGATTAGTTCAATGTTAGTTTAACACATGAAAGGTGATTCCAGTTTCCATTTAAATAGAAACACATTATGAGAAAGTCCACTTTCAAGCTATTATTGAGGAAACATCAAAGTCTAAAAATACTGCATTTGGAATTTAGTGTATAAAACCATTTTAATTTCTCAGAGCCACACCAATTCCCCTTCTAGCTCACATACAACATCCTCTTATTTGGGTCCAGATTTTGTAAGGAAATTAAAGTGCCATACTGGGAATAGGCCATATCAGGAGAAGTAGATGCAATGAATGTCTCCAGATAAAAAACAATTAAGGATATTAAATTGATTAAAGTAGATCAAAGGGAGTTAAAATAAAAGGGATAAAGAAAAACAATATTCCCAAGGACAAATAATTTGGGAGTGAGTCATGATCACCCTGGAGGGAGGAAAGTGGGTGGTTCCATGATAACAGAGCTCGACATTGCCAAAACTCAAATGAATTTGCTGCACACTGTTCCAAATAAGTTAGAAATCTGGCCTTGATGCTGCTTGTTTCTCATGATATTCTTAAGTAGATGGGTGCTGTTATCTCTCACTGCACCCCCCCTTCTCTCTCGCTCCCTGCCACACACAGTGTTTCTAAGGCAAAAGGAAGTTTAAAGTCATACAGAAAGTGCAGGAAATGGGACTACAGCCCATGTCACGACGGAGACTAATCTATGTCTACACTTGAAAAATGGAGGGAACTTTTGTTATTAACAGTAGATACAGATTTTACTGTTAGTCCAATAGCCACATGAAACTGTCCCACATGGGGATGTTTGGAGACTATGTGTCGATTATAAAGACTCCTGACCAACAATCTCAGTTTCCTTCTGAAGTTCCTCACTACTATTAAGAGTACATTTGTGGCCACTGGTGCCATTATTATTATTTGTGAGGCGATTACTGCTGGGTAATGTCCCAGTTACACGAACTAGTGGCTATTGCCCACCGAAGCTGGGTGCAAAGGGACAGCACAAGAATCAAGAACGATCCTCTGGGCCCAGATCCAGTAGACATGGTGCTACCTGGTGAGTGTCCTGTTCCAGTCACTGCTCTCCGTGATCAGGAGTCCCTCCGTGCCCCTTGCGCTATGGCCCCAAGGCATAATATCTGTTCTGCGGAGCCCATGCTCCCTGAAGCCGGGACACGTTGTTCTATGGAGGTCTTCCATGTACCCTCCTGGTGTTAAGGTTGGTTGAATTTTGGTGCTTCATTGAGGCCGAGAGGGAATTCTGACACTTGGGCTTTGTGGTCACTTGCCCTGGGAGGATGGGTGAGGAACTGCTATCCTAGTCACTCCTGTAGAGCACATTGGTGTGGTGGGTCAAAATATGGCAAGTTACTGGGAAACTAGTTGCTTTTCAGATCTAAACAATATCATTTAAGAGAAAAGCCATGATAACTTTAGAATCTATATTTTTCCATATTCATACCCTTGAAAAAAAGATTTCTTCATCCCAGAGAATTTCACCAGTGTGCACATCAGTGGTAGAAATGCCTATAGTATAGATATATACTTTGAGGGAAGTATGATCTAATCTCACTATAAAATTTTCAGCTTTGCTCTAGAAAACAGCCATGGATCTGCCAGAACCATCTATGTGAAGTTAGTTCACAAACCCATTGGTTTTTTTCAACACCAATTCTTCCACAGCAGTACTTAAAATTTGACACCCCTTATAAACCATAACTCTCTCGAGGTAAATATTTTCTCCAGATCACTTAGGAAGGTGTTGAAGCATTAGAATATACAGCTAGTTCATGGAAACACTAGGGTTTAAGCCCAGGGCTGTCTTATTTCCTCAGGTGAGCTGCCCTTGAATGGGTGACACTATAAGGAACCATATTAGAAGTGCCAGACTAAGCAATTCTTGTGTTCTTGCACAAAATAGATGCCCCTTGCTATAATACTTCAGTAATTTGAAATAACAAGGCACACTCTTACTTCTCCACTCCCTACTTATACTTAGTCACACGTCTTGCCCTCCATCCATACTTCCTCCCCTGCCTTTGGCTCAATACACCTTTCCCCAGCTGTCCTGAAAGGCATTCACATTCGGCTGCTCTCTACCGTCGTCCCTACCACCTTGATACGTTGACCACCGTGGACATAACTGTATATCTAGAGGTGTGATACCCTTTTGGTTAGTGCTGAGGACAAAATCCCAGCGAGCCAAGCTTTGGGGTTTGAAAACGGGTGCAGAGTCGGTCCCCTCCTAGTGGCCTCCAGTCCCAGGATTCTCACAAATGCCCGAGGGCCATCGTGGTTTGTAATCTTTCTTCGTGATCAACTTCAGTTTACACTTCATGCCCTTCTGCA
The DNA here is from genome assembly GCF_002288905.1 of Enhydra lutris kenyoni. Classification (NCBI taxonomy): domain Eukaryota; kingdom Metazoa; phylum Chordata; class Mammalia; order Carnivora; family Mustelidae; genus Enhydra; species Enhydra lutris. The sequence goes on along the minus strand of NW_019154145.1, from coordinate 7,963,941 downwards.
AGGGCATGATTGCTCTTGCATTGATTAATCAAATCCGTGCAGCGCTTTGGGTCCATTGTTGCATAAATTCAGTTTTCGATTTAACCGGTTGCTTTCCTAAAGTTTGGAGCTTCAGCAAGAAAGCTTCAAAAAGGTGTCTTAGTGTCTTCATTATCTCTAGTCCCTACGAGTCCCTGAACGGAGGACTGGCTTGGTAGGTTTTGGTGACTGAATACATCAAGTCGTGAACCATCTTCCTTCGGTCCCTGGACCGCTGTGGGATTCTTACGGAACCTTGCCCTTCAGGGTTCTTGAATTCCATAGTCCTCCCCAGCGCGCCTACAGACCAAACCAGTGGAGCTCTTCCCATGTGCCAGCACCCACGCAGGCTGTAAGGTTTTCTGATTAAAAGCGATATACCACAACCTCTTTCTGTGGTTTCATAACGGACAGCCTCGGGAACCGGCAAGGAGAGCCCCACTTCCTATTTTAAGGAAGCATCAGCTTTTCAGAGATATCTTAGTGAACCAATATCTGTACAGAAACAAAAGGTTCAAGTGTTATTTTTTTTTATTTTTTTAAAGATTTTATCTATTCATTTGACAGAGATCACAGGTAGGCAGAGAGGCAGGCAGAGAGAGAGAGGAAGGGAAGCAGGCTCCCCGCCGAGCAGAGAGCCCGACGTGGGGCTCGATCCCAGGACCCCGGGACCATGACCTGATCCAAAGGCAGAGGCTTTAACCCACTGAGCCACCCAGGTGCCCCTCAAGTGTTATTTTTTGACAAACACTTTCTTTTAAATAAAAGTACTCTGGAGGAGCTAAGCATGTATCAATATGTTTATGAAGGTTAATTGAATATAAATGTCTTTGGGAAAAGGGGATGAGGGTAAAGGATTAATAATGAGAGGAGGGGAGGGGAGGCAAGGTCTGCTGCAGAAATCTCTAAATGGCAGATATGAAGTGGCATGTGTCGACCAGGACGATGTCCAAAAAAGTCAGATATGCTGGAACAAGGCAGCCATCGGTAGACGGTGCTGGACGCTTAGTTCTGTTATTACTCCTACTACCATGACTACCCCACTGTTGCTACTAGTGCACGGCGGCTGGCTGGCCTGATGGCACGTGCACCGCCCAACGCTATGTTCATCTTCGCCTATAACGCTCACAATGCGTCGATTATTAGCTGCATTTTGCAAAGGAGGTTTCTGGAGCTCTCCTAAAGTCACAAATGTGGTAAGCTGTCAAGCTGGAATTTGAATCTAGTTTGTCCAAAATGTGAGGGTTCTTTCCGCTGCACCAGAAAAATTACACAGGTGACATTCTTTTTTTTTTTTTTAATTTTATTTATTTATTTTACAGGGTTACACCGAGAGAGAGAACACAGCACAGGGAGAGGGAGAGGGAGAAGCAGGCTTCCCGCTGAGCAGGGAGCCCGATGCAGGGCTTGATCCCTGGACTCCAGGACCATGACCTGAGCCGAAGGCAGCCGCTTAACTGACTGAGCCACCCAGGTGCCCCCACAGGTGACATTCTTACCCCAGTTTTCACTTTGTCAGTTCTTCTCCCTTCTACTTTGCCAAAATGCAGCGCTGCTCTTTCTGATTTTCTTTCCTCCTGGGGGCTAATGGTCTTTCTTTTTTTTTTTTTTTTTTTTAAGATTTTTTATTTATTTGAGAGAGAGACACTGAGAGAGAGCATGAGAGAGGAGAAGGTCAGAGAGAGAAGCAGACTCCCCGTGGAGCAGGGAGCCCCATGCGGGACTCAATCCCGGTTCTCCGGGATCATGACCTGAGCTGAAGGCAGGTGCTTAACCAACTGAGCCACCCAGGCACCCAGCTAATGGTCTTTCTAATGTCACCTTCCATCTTATCTAAACCTAACCTCAGGGTATATGAAATCAGTTTTATTCTGTGTATGTCCCAGAAACACTAGTCCATGGGGTGCCTGGGTGACTCAGTCGGTTAAGTTACCCACTCGTGATTCAGCTTAGGTCATGATCTCAGTGTTGTGAGTCAAGCCCACGCACTGGACATGGAGTCTGCTTGAGATTCTCTGCCCCTCCCCCATAGCTCATGCTCTCACGCTCTCTCTCTCTCTCTCTGTCTCTCTCAAACACTCTAGTCCATGTGCATATTCGCGTAATGAATCAACAAGTAGAAAAGATATAGGACATAGAGTTGTCAGACTCAGGTTAAAGAACTCTAAACCTCATGTATATTTCAAGTAAAAACCGCCCCAACCCGAGCTCCCTTATTTGTACAGTGAGGCCAAATGCATTTCTTCTGCCTGCCACATGGGGGATTGTAAGGAAAAAAAAAATGAAATCCCATATATGAAAGTGATATTTTATTGGACAGGGCTCTCCAAGGTAATTTTGCATGGGCTTATTTAAAAATTTAATGACTAATTAAAGGTTGAAAGGCTTTGACTTAATTAATTGAATTTCAGCCGCGAATGAAGAGGTGAGGAAAGTATCTTAGGTCAAAGGAGTCCTTTCTGATACTTGCAATCAGAAAAAGTAGTTATTTGCCTTTTCTAGGTATGCAGAAGTACAACCGCTAATTAGGCAGAATGAGAATGCTTGGCGCAGGGAGTGCAGCGGTGGTCTTGTTCCAGTGCTCTCACTCCACCGGGTCAAATGAGGCTGAGCATAAGGGTGGCCCTTGTTACCCCTTGTGGTTGGGTGTCCTGAGGGCCAGTGGGTTAGGACTCTGCTTCTTTAAGTGAGAAACTGAGTAAAAACACATCTGAGCAGACTTCTCGAGCTCTGAGGATAAGGGGTACAGCCTGAGCCATAGAGGCTGTTGGAAGAAGAGTTCACAACACTTATCAATTAAAAGAGACTTTCAGAGGCATTCCTACTTAAGGACTCATCATTTGGGGGCTTTAGTACCTTATGAATCATGACATAATAAAAAAGTGCAACTCATTTTCTTTGAATAAACTGTACTTTGAACCATTGGCAGGATAGTGTCTACAGTGTTTTGGCTGCCGTCGCTCACTCCACAGAGACCCAGAGATGCTCTCGCCATCACGGGCTCTGGCTCATATCTTATACATACTGTGGGGTTGGAGGGGTGGTCTAAGAGCAGAAGTAGTGTAATAAGCAGCATAGAAGTAAACAAAGAGAACAACAACAACAAAGGTGATCCTGAAAACACTCAAGACAGGTAAGTGTGAGCATGCTCTCTCCCAGGAGCAGTTTCACCAAATTGTCGCGCTATCCTCAGTCTCAGTTATAATCTGTGAACACGAGCATATGCCAACAGAGGAATTTCAGCCGAGGAATTCCCAGGATTTCTACCTTCCATGCTGATTCAGAATTAAAGGAAGATCGGTCTTTTAAAAATGATGTGAGTAACAGAAATGCTAAAAAGTATAATTCTAGTAATTTTTTGTTTATTTTTTTTTCATCCCCTGTTTGTTGTCTCAAACAATTATCCAAGGTAACAACCTTAAGGCCAGGGTCCATTTCAGGGTCCACTTCTAGCGGTGTCCAGAATCATCTGGCTCTCCCCACCTCAACAATTAAATGATACCTTCATTTCAAAGGACCTTTCAAAGGCCCTCCTAGCACTTGTAACTCTGTAATTCAGAGTTCCTTTCTACATTAGGTTGTATGATTATTTGGGGACCGTCTCTCTGTTGGATGGCATAAACCATAATGCCAGATCACGTGCATTCTTTCTCACCACTGCATCCACAGTGCCTAACACAGCTCCTGGTACATGGTGGATTTTCAGTGACCATTGTTTTGAATGAGTGATACAGGAATAAACACATAGTTGACTGTAGACATTCGGGTTTATTGAATTCAATTGGAAAAATTTAGTATCACATATCTCTGTTAAATTTTTTATATAATAAGCTTTGTTGGCCATTTCACAGAAATACCCATGATATGAAATTTAGCTCTCATGGGGGTGCCTGGTTGGCTCAGTCAGTTAAGCGACCGATTGGTGATTTCGGCTCAGGTCATGATCTCAGGGTCATTAGATAGAGCCCCATGTCTGGCTCCGTGCTCAACAGGGAGTCTGCTTCTCTCTCTCTATCTGTCCCTCCTCCTGCTCATGCATGATCTCTCTCTCTAAAATAAAAAAAAAATGTTAAAAGGAAAGTTAAGCTCACATAAATGAATTAAGCAGTGACAGTATTTTTGTACATGCTAGCATGAGAAATTTCCTTCTGCACTGAGACGACCTTCTCAAGTTCACATGTGTTGGAAACATTGCTAGTCGTCTACCTAGAGCCATCTCCATCCCCTATTAAGAGAATGATGGTTTTGGTTGAAGAGGTAATGAGCTACATTCTTTTAAGCACTTAGATTATCTAGTAACTAAGGGTGTCCTTGTGACATGGTCTCAAGTCCAGTGAGATGTGGTGCGCACAAGTGTATGGAAGCCTATCCCTCCAGAAACAAAAAGACGAAGTCTTTATTCAGAGAAACCTCATCAGTCATTTGCCCTGGATCTGTCGTCTGCTTGAAACGTGGACTTCAGTCTTGGAGACACAGCAGCCATTTTACGACCCTGAGGTAGCAGCATGAGGGCAGGGATTTAAGTAGTAAGGAAGTCAGAGGAGAGAGATGGGAAGAGTGTGGGTGTCTCCTGTTATCAATGGGCCACTATACCAACTTTGGGCCGCTGCCCCCATGCTCCCTGTTTATGTCAGGAATACATTTCTCACTTTAAATAAATTTCTTTCTCTTTGCGCAACTATTCTCGGGCATTATGTCTGAATGGATGAACAGAACAACTAAAGTAATAGACTTTTTAGAATTTGGTGTAAAATCATGACATTTTAAGCAATCCCATTGACCAACACACCAAATTAACCAAATAATTATTGCCATTTAAAACAATTCTGCATTTTGGTGAAACAAACTTCATAGTGTTTTTCTCAAGATTTGTATCTAATTTGAAAATGTATTTGTGTCCATTAAAAATTTTTTCTTTCCAATCTCTTCAGACTGCCTAGCCAGGTGGAATTTTCCCTGTAATTGGAGGATTTTTCACTTTGGGGTTCTTTAACTGCAGGATACCAGAAATATACAAATTATGTACTAAGTGCACTAAGTTGGTAGAATCGACGCCTTTATTAGGAAGTAAATACGCAGATCTGTGCTGTGCTGTACAGATAGAGAAGTTGCGACTGCAAGAGAAATAGGCACACAGTTACAACACGATAAATCTCTTTATTATGACTGTGGCTCTCCATCAATAACTTTCATTTATATGGAGAAACTTTTAGACTCTCAAGATAACCAAATCTGGATCAGAAATGAAAGGAAAAACATAAACACTATTCTTATCAGAAAAAAAGGATAAGGACAGCTACAAACAGTTCACAATCAGATTAGCAGTATTTTCCAGGAAATAAATGAAAACCTCTGTAGAACAGTGGAAACTTGGAGCCCACTCTCGTTTCCCAGTTCCCCTGACCCAGTCTAACTCCTCTCCCCTCTCCCCTCTCCCACACCCGGGCACATCTCAACATCTCTGCTGACTTTTCTGCAAACGGAAGAAGCAAGTTGTTTCCTGGCATCCAAAGTGATCTGCCAGACCTAGCACCCATCCTCCAGACTTTCAAATGTGTAGAACCGATGTCTGCTGTATATGTTAGTGCTGAGAAAGTGGGAGGCAGAGTCATGATGCTAGGAAGCGTGAAATCAGAATGGACTTGGAGAAGAAAGGGCAGGTGCGGCAAGGTAAACGTGGTATTGCATTCCCTGGTCCCAGAATTCTCCCTCCTTTTCCACATTCAATTCCTCTTTCTAGCCATTCAAAACTTTGCCTCTACTCCCATCTGGTATCTCTACTCTGTGTCATCATAGGACTCCAGATCGCCAGTAATGGCGACCATGATAACATACCCCACTCTTTGAACATCTACCATATTCTACATACTTCATACTTGTGATTTCCGATCCTCATGAACTTTCATGGGAGATTTATTCCTTTTCTATTAACCCACAAACCAAGCAACTTAAAGCAACTCATATTTATTATTCTATAGGTTCTGTGGGTCAAGAGTCCAGGCAAGCTTTCACTGAGCTCTCTGCTCAGGGTCTCACAAGACTGCAGTTGACGTGTGTGGGTCAGGCTGCCTTCACAGCATAGCTATCTGCTGCCTCAAGGACTGAGGAAAGTGTTTCTTTTAGGAAAGGAAGAGAAGGAAGGAGGGAACCAGACCCTGTTTTGAGGTCTTTCACCTGATTAAGCCTGGCCCACCTTGGATGATTTTCTTTTTTATTAACTTTGAATCAACTAATATGATCCATCTTGAGCCCATCTGCAAAATCGTTTCACCTTTGCCATACAATGTAACCTAATTATACAGTAACACTCATCATATTCACAACCCTCCCCCTCCCATACACATTCAAAAGGAAGGGATTATGCAGTTTTCCAGGTGGTGGGGATTTGGAATTCTCTCTACCACAGTCCACTTTCTCAACCCCAAGATGTACATCCCTTCCCCATACAAAATACATCCACACTTTCCCAAGTCAGTCTGTGAGGTACATCCCCTCAGGAAGAGTTCTTCTCCCTCTAAGAAGATAAGACATGTGTCCCCTACATATCAATAGTAATAGTAGTAGTATTTTCAACATACAAATCAAAGATATGAAACCCAAGGAAAGATGAGCATTTCAACACACAGAACTCAAAGTTATCAAAACCCAAGTTTACAGATTAATTTTTGCCATCGTCTCAAGGTATCACTCCACACACTTTTACTTTTCTCATTGCCCCCCTTTGAAAACACTCAAGAAGAAAACACACCGTCAGTTACTGTAAAAGGAGATGGAAATGGCTAGCTCACTCCTGGTAATTTGTTATAATTCTTTGAATGAATATAAGTAGAAATGCTTTAAAATCCTTAAATATTTAGAAATATTTTAACATATGTTAAATGGTCTATAACTTTGAGAATTTTACAAAAATACTTATTTCTTTAGTCTATACACTTCTTCATGTAATCCTAGCAGCAGCTTTAATCAAAATACTACCCCTAGATGTATAAGTACTTCATGAAATCAGCTGCAGGTAGTGAAGGACAGTTCTTAAATTATATCTCTGATCAAGTCATCTGCTTCAATGGGACTAACATTAGATGCATTTGGATTCATTAGTGCTAATTTAGGCAAATGATAATTACAGTGGTTATTTCTGGGGTCCTCAGCACTGAGTCCGATGGACCACAGAAAATTCCTGGGACCTCAGTCACTTCACTGCATCTGTTGGAAAAGTAGACATTAAAAGTTTTATTAAATGCATTGAAAACCTCCAAACTGAATAACGGTTCATGTTACTAAAGTCACCTCTTTTTGATTTTCATCTTCTGAAATGTTATTTGTATGAGCTATCATAGCATTCACTGTATCTAAATAAAAAGCTTATTTTAAAATAGAGGAGGTGCATAGTTTAGTCTGTCCCTTCCTATCACATCTTATTCTTTTCTATTTTGAATATAAGGTATGCATTTCTTTATTGCACAAAAAGACACAGACTTTCAGTTGTAATTTAAAAACTAAAGGCTGGTTTCTCACTGACTGAACCTATGTGTAGAATTTTTTTACATGAAATAAAATGGGTGACTAAATTAAATGCATTCAAATGAACAGAAGTGGCATTGATAACAATGTCTGAATCTATGTATTGGGGAAAATGATTGACAAAGTTCTTGTTAGTTTTAACTGTTTGATCACCAGTTTACTTTTAAGGCTACTCCCGAATGGCGTAAGTATGTGTGTGTGTGCATATTTGCATATAAGTTGATATCATTGCATACATATATACGTATGCATACAGATATATATACACAGACATATATATACCACAATGATACTGAGTACCTTGAATCTAATACATAATTATCTCTGAATCTTTTGGTTTGTAAAGTCACATTTCTGGTTTTCTGTAATTTAATTATATTTAATCATCACTACTAACTTCCTTTCATAGCCATTTCAATGAACTTGAAATTCTCAAATTTTCTGTCATTTCCTTTTTTTTCTCTTTTAGGAAAAGATGGGGGGGATGGCCTGTTGAGTAGGAAGCAATACAGATATGCTGCTCTAGGACACTCCTGTCTGCCAATTATAATAATATGACTTTTAAAATGCCTTCTTTCGAGTTAGGGCTATACCCTGTCTTCCGGCTGTCAAACCAGGAAATCACCTATAGGCAGGTCCATTAGAACAAGAAAATAAGAACCAGCGTTTCCAAGGCTAGTGCTGCTCTACCAAGTGATAAAGCCCTTCGGGGCAGGAATTATGTCTCTTTAACCCACTACAGAAAATATTTGGTGTACTTTGTAAACAAATAATCTAGATGATGGATGAGACTGTGCTGTTGGGAATTTGTGTCATTAGAAGATGGGGCCACAGCAGGACAACACGAGAAGCTCAACTGTGACTATTCTTCTGGAAAAATACTGGCTTCTGCTAGGAACGAAGGCAAGGTCCTAGAGTCTTTCCTGAATGAAAAGTTAACTCCTTGTTATTTTTCTTTATTATGATGCTTATAATGATCATTTTTTATGTTTGTATTAGCGTTTTTATTTATTTTTATTTTTATTTTTGGTTCACAGACATTAATTTATCTGGGACCACTACTGCCTTGCGATGTCTGCCCTCATCTGTATGTGAGTTTAACCAAAAGATGAGAACTTTCTAGTTACCGACACAGTACACATCACTCCCTAGTCTTGTTGTTTCAACAGTTTTACCTGAAAATACCTGCAGATTGGTTTCCATTGCCTAGCTTGTTCCTAATTAGCAGGTTTCTCCTGCAGGCAAACACCTGCACTGTCTTAGTCTTACCTGCCGGCCCAGGCACGTGAGAGGAGAAAAGTCAACGTGTACTTTGCAAAAAAGTCCCCAAACACGCTTTTTTGTTGTTGTTGTTATTGTTTTCACAACCACATATGCAGATGTGATATATATTGGAAGTGAAAAGTGGGACCAAGCATCCTCACATATTTCTTCCTGGAAAGTCAAAGGCAACCCAAATGCATTTCTCGAAAATCATTTAAAATATTAATAAAAAATCAACTACAGATTTGAAGAAATGAGTGGATTTTCCCCATTTGACAGCTTATCTGTAAGTTGTCGTTTAAAATGTTTTTTACCCAGGGAATGTAACTCAGTGATGATAGCATGTATAATTCATAAAGGAAAATAGATTTAAATAAGCCTGCTCAGTAGTTCCGTGTGTGAAAATTCAACAAGCTCATTTCTTTTCACTGTGACTGCAGTTACTTTTCCCCATGCAGGCTCCCCCATCCCACATTGTATTTACTTTTTGTATTTTGGATCATAATATAATTTGTTTCCAAATGTATATTAAAGAAAGCAACTTTGAGTGACACAAGAACAGCACAGTAAATGAAAAGGATGGCATTTTCATGTAAATCACATTTTATAAATATTTAAATTACTTTCTTTTGCAGAATAAAAGTGTATGAATACACTTTACATTTAAGCTACAAATTATGCCTAAGGAGTTTTACATTGTAGAGTTATTGTTCACAACAATGTATATTAAATTTTTTCTGTTCTTCCATAATTCTTCTAGACTTTTTACTGACTGAGGTCTTGAGAAGGCCAGAGATAATCCATCTGAACGTGATCAGAGTGTCATCACACGTAACAACTAAACAATCATTTATTCATCCTCAAAATTTTAAAATTCGATACAGAGTGACTATCAAAGCCACATTTTATTTGGAAGAGGGATTCTAAAATACGCGACTTAGGAAAATACAATCTAATCTCACTAATTCTGATCCTGCTAATTTGGGTTTTGCAATAATATGAAGAAAATAAATAGACATTAGTGGGGAAAAGTGGTTATAATTTAAAAGGAAGAGCGCCAGTGCATCAGATCTGAGGATTTTGAATGCTCAGGGAATGAAATGGTGGTAAAATAAAACTATCATTTATTATATACTTAGTACATGTCAGGAATTGTGATAGGGTTAGTGTAATTCTTCTATGTATATTCAAACACTTATGGAGTACATTACTTTATCCAAATTTCTCATGATGAAACTGCAGCCCCAAGAGGTTGATTAATTTTTCCATATCAATGGACTAAAAGTGATAAGGTCTAAAAAATACTTTAATACATTTGTTTTCAATTTTTGTTTTGAACTACTAAGTTTCCTGTGTAAAAGGACTTTTGTGTGGTAAACATTTTATTAATTGGTATAGATCTATTTTGAATTTTCATTTTCTATTACTTAAATCTAGGTCTATAATTTTGGTTGCTAATACAAAATGTACTTAAAAGTAATAAAGTTAGAAAAGTTAAATCATTCCAATTTCTTCCCCATTTTGTTTAATTAGTAAGTTTTACTATACTGAAGATGCATCTCTAAAAATAATTTAAGAAGTGGAATAGTTATTAAATAAGTTTCATGTTCTATCATCCTAAATGAAATCTGCACTAATTACTTAAAATTAGATTATTCTGCATCAAATTTGAAAAAAACAAACAGCAAACAGAATTTTATCTGGGCAGGTATTATTATCATTTTCCTATCTCTGAGTCTTGGGTAATAATTTATACTACATAAGAAAACAAATAAATGTCTTTTAAGTAGATAGATCATTATGCAATAGAACTCATAATAAAGTTTCAGGAATAGTAAGTTTTCAAAGACTTCTTTAAAACAATAAGTTTTGAAACGTTGTCCCTCCCCAAATATCCTCAATGGGTTGTTTTGTTTTGTTTTGTTTTACTGATTGAGATTTTAAGGTTTGGACAAAAGTGTCCTAACCCTCAATTTTCCATGTTCTTTCCCTGCAAAACCAGCCATCAAAATCAGTGAATTGATGTTCGAAAATGATAACGTAATAAACTACTTTGATAAAACGTGACTAATTCTTATTAGATATCAAATGCTGAAAAAATAATTTTTTCAGAAAATAAACTATAGTTATGACTATAACAGGTTCTGAATTGCCAAGGCAATCATGTTCCCTTTTTTGAAAATCTTTGCAGGCTTTGCATTTGTATGGTAGTTTTTCAGGTGAAAGTTTTTGTTATTACAGATCTGTGCTGTTTTACATTTGACAAACCTGTTAACTTTCTAGTCAACAATGGCATGATGATGAGACAGGAGAAACTGAACAATATTATGGCAAAGACCCAAAACGATAACGGCTTAAATAAAATAGAAGGTTCTTTCTTATTCTCTCACATACAAGTTGAGCTTCTGGGGCAACTCCACTCTGCAAAAGTTCTCATGAGCCCAGGCTCCTTCTTTCTTGTTACTCCACCATTTTAGGGGAATTACCTTCATTTCGAGGTCCATGGTCATTACCAGGCCTACTTTCCAGCCAGACAGAAGAGGTAAAAGGGAATGAAATGTCTTTCCACTCCCTTAAAAGTTATGATTTGGAAGTTGTACATTTCTGCTCCCTTCTACATCCTATTGGCCAAAACTTAGTCACATACCCTACCTAGCTACAAAGGGTTCTGGGAAATTCCGTCTTTAAATAATCTCGTGTCCTGAATGTTCTATTATTACCTAACAAGTGGTGAATGTGTAATTCGGCTGTCTCTGCCACATACAGTATTCCTAATGAAAGAAACAATGACCACCTTAAAATGAACATACACTACAATTTGTAAGACGGTGGTATCACAATTGTAGTTCAGAAAAAAAAATTGCTTGAGGACATTTTTTAAACTCTGTGTGAGTGTGTGTGTGTGTTTTGACCAACTAATTTTTAGAGCAGTTGTAGATTCACTGCAAAATTGAGTGGAAGGTAAAGAAAGTGCCCATATCCTCTCTGCCCCTTACATCTGTATTTCCCTAGGCCACATCACTGTATGTTCGTCCAAACACATAGAATGGACAATGCCAAAAGTGAACCCTAATGTACGCTATGGACTTTCGCTGATAACAAGGGGTCAGGGTAGGCTCATCAGTTGTAACCAATATACTACTCTGGTATAGAATGTTGGTGATGATGACATTTTCAGATTAAGTCAGGTTACTCAATTTGCCAGTCTATGGCCTCTCTGCTCCAGAGAAACTCTGCGTTACCCTATTTGTGCTTCCTAACCATTCCTCCCGGCCAGCTAACACCATAAAGCTTCTTCCTCAAGGGTACCAGAGGGAACTGCCCGGAGGAGGAAGGGGTTCTTCGTCCCGGTTCCGGTGTGCGCTCTCGCTCTCTCTGCAGGGTCCTGCAGTGTGTGGCAAGCAACAGGGCATGACATCCCCTTGAGCACAATCTTCCCCGACACCCAGAGGGAGGATTCCCAGTGTACCTTTCCCACTGAGAGATTCCAAGTGAGTTTCATATGGGTACCTCTCAATGGATGACTTCTCTCAGGCGCCTGAAAGGCATATTGCTTGTGAACCCTAGTGGTCTGGAAATGGAGCCGACTTCTCCATCCTCTGGGGTATAGCCAGGCTCTCTCCAATGAGCGATGGATCTCAGCCACGGCTGTAGCATCCTGTGTTAGATGTGTTCTTTCCTTGGGTGCTCCATTTCAGCCTTAGGGGTAGACTCTGTTCTTCATATATTCTTGACTTATCTTCACTTCTTAGTCTCCAACCTCTGTTACTCCTGACATTGGATGTAGTTAATAATCTTTTTTTTTTTTTTTTACACATTCCCTATTGAATTTACTGAATAAATTCTGTTTCCTGGTTAGATATAATAAGGAAAGCCAGCCATATGAACACAATTGAAAAGGATTCACCATCTCCTTTGTGAAATGTAAAAGGCAGTGGGGAAAATGGGAACACGATGGCGTCCTTCTATATCATTTCTGAGGTCTATGATCAGTGTTAATGCTCAGATATTGTCAGGAGAACATGTTCTACATATCAAACAAGATAGCAATGAACTGTTTATGTATTAAAACTTGGCATTCTGAAAGCGTCGAGAATTCGTGGGAATAGAATTAGTGTGGGTGTTTAAAAATCCAGTCGTGCTTTGATATTTTCCTTCTTTATCAAGATCAGATGAGAAATAAGCCTTTAGAGTTCCTCCAAATTTGTGTTTCTTCTCCTACACGGTATCATTTACATGTTTAAGGAAGAACATTCACATGCCATGTGAGAAAAATGTTTCATTTTGATAGGAAACTACCCTGTTTTCTGCATGACTTCATAATGATACATTGTTTTAGGTGGGTTTGTAAGCTGCTTTGTATCTCCCTAGCCCGGATGGGATCTTTGAAAGCTGTAGCTCTGGAAACGAAGTTAGATGTAAGACAGAAATTTAATAACCGAGCTTTTAATTGGAGTGGAATACCAAGAAATATTATGGTATTAATTTTTTTCCCCAAAGTACCATTTGGCTTAAGAGAATAAGAACAGATGTGTCAAGTCCTTGAAGTCAGGTGTATACTTCAGAAAAAGCATTTTCTTCCACCCAGTTACCATTCTTCTTGTTCATTATGAGTGTATGTTCAATAAAATTCTGAAAAAATCACTGTTTATTGGCTTAAATAATTATTTTATAATCATTTCAAATATATATATATATATATATATATATATATATATAAACTAAAAGTAATCTATTTCGGATTTACTAGCTACTTTTGCTTTGTATGTTTCTGGTAACTGACAAAGCATTCTTTATTTCAACTAAATTTTGTGTATTTCTAACACTGTCACCTGAATGCAGCTTTGGTAATATTACAGTTTCTGTTGCAACAACCACTAAAATGTAGAGAATTCTACTTTCAATGGATAATGTTTCATTGGTCATTTGCAGAATGAATCATGTTTATTTATATTCTTATTTTTCTATATTTTGGACCAACCATCTTGATGTTCTTAAAAGTTTCCTTTAGCAGTTGTTAGTAGAACAAATTTTCTCTCGGAGAAACGTTATGTAAAGTTAGGCAAACCTTCATTAATTTTATTCAGAACTGTATATAGGTAGCAGAAGGTTAAATTAAATGAATTTTGACAATAGGGTAGTTGTATATGGAAATTTGGACATATTTATAACTTATTTTCACAGTAGGAACTTTTTCTTTTTGGATTTTCGTATCATATATATGACTTAAGTATTCAATTCCTTCCTTACTTACTTATTTTAGAGAGAGAGCACGAGCAGGGAAGGAATAAGGAGAGGCAGAGGGAGGTAATCTCAAGGAGACTCTGGGCTGAGTGCCAAGTCCCCTGCAGGGCTCCATCTCCCAACTGTGATATCATGTCCTGAGTCGAAATCAAGAGTCCATAGCTTAACCCACTGAACCACCCAGGCCCCCCAAGTATTAATTTCTTTTAAATGCAGCATTCTCTTCTCTGAATTTGTTCTTTTCCTGCAAGAGATACCAAACTACGTTTTCAAATTATTTCTCTTGCTTCTCTTTCACTTTGGTCTTTGAAGTCAGTAAGAACCCCATGCGAAGGGTCAGATCTGAGTAAGGAATTCTAGGAAGCTGCTTCAGGTGAAAACATAGCGAGAATCATGGAAGGGATGTCTACAACCAAATTATAAATTATAAATTTAATTATAATATATATAATATATTATATATTATATATATTATATATATATTATATAATATATAATATATATAATATATATAATATAATATAAATTATAAATTTATAAATTATAAATCCCAGGACCTTCTGAGTAGGGTTGCGATGATGACTTATTTTTATACATGTCCCCACATTATCTTGCAATCGGTAACTTCTCAGCGTGTGTTTGTGGGGAGGACGAAGATAGTCTAGGTTTATGCATAGACCTTCCTCAACTTACCAGGGCGTTTTGTCTGGATTCACCCACAGCACGTTGAAAATAGAAAGAATAAAAAATACATTTAATGCACTGCACCTACTGAATACCACAGCTTAGCCTCGCCCACCTAAAATGTGTGTCCAACGCTTACATCAGTCTCCATTTGGGCAAAATCCTGTAACACAAAGCTTGACACAACTTGAAAATGAAGTGTCGACTGTCTCACGTAACATACTGAATACTGTATTGAAAGTGACGAAGAGAATGGCTTTAGGGGTACGGAATGTTCATCCATGTATTGGTTGTTGATCCTCAGGAATCACAGGGCCAACTGGGAGCCACTGCCCAGCATCACCAGAAAGTATGTACTGCGTATTGTTGGCCTGGGA
Source organism: Enhydra lutris kenyoni (assembly GCF_002288905.1). Lineage (NCBI taxonomy): Eukaryota > Metazoa > Chordata > Mammalia > Carnivora > Mustelidae > Enhydra > Enhydra lutris. The sequence goes on along the minus strand of NW_019154145.1, from coordinate 7,948,834 downwards.
AAAGATCAAAATTCAAAGGATGATTTCTACCGAATTGCGGTGTTTCTCACTGTCATAAAGTTGAGAAAGTTCTAAGTCAAACCATCATGAGTTGGGACCATCCGTATAGTGTCTTTAAAAATAGAGTTCTAGACTACCTCCTAACTCAGAACTTCAAGAATCTGAGTCAAAGCCAAACCTTGAAAAAGTTTTCAGTCGGAAAAGTATGAAAATGGCTTATGTCGACATCTAACATTTAAGTCAACAGCACTGCAAAATTCTGACCAACACTTAATACTGAAGACACAAAAATAGTTTCTGCCCAACGGCATTTTAGATGCGTTTCTCTGCGTCTGTCCTCACAGCTCCTATTATTTCTTGCTTCTCGTTCTCACTCCTTATCTCTCGCATTTGACCAAACAAATTCCTGAACTGTTCATATGACACCGGGTCTGGAATAGTAACACCAGTGTTCTACTTTATAAACTCAAATATTCTACAACAGCAGTTGAGATCAGAACAGAAATAGGTGTGGAATGCATGCATTTTTAATATGATTAGTAATAAATGACTAGTTAGTTAAACTAAGTAGATCCACACGAATACAGCTCAGCAGGCAGACTCAAGGCGCAAAGAGCCAGAGATGAACACGTGTAATGCAAATAAGAAAAAAAAATGCATTAGAGCTTCTAAGAATACAAGATTGTGTGCAGATTTTTGTTGCTGTAATTTGGATGGACTCCAGCTTTTCTAGAAGAAGACATTTGTTTACATTTTAAGCAATATATAACAGGAAAACAGAAGGTTAACAAATAGCAACTTCTTTTTCTTTTCTTTTCTTTCCTTTTTTAAAAAAGATTTTATTTATTTAATTGACAGAGATCACAAGTAGGCAGAGAGGCAGGCAGAGAGAGAAGGAAGCAGGCTCCCTACTGAGCAGAGAACCCGATGTGGGGCTCGATCCCAGGACCCCAGGATCATGTCCTGAGCCAAAGGCAGAAGCTTTAACCCACTGAGCCACTCAGGCACCCCTAACTTTTTTTCTTTTTAAAGAAAAACATTCAAACTGTTTTAACTGGTTAATATACATGAGGATGGTCTATTCAGTTATAGGTCTGATTCTGCTTTTTAAAAGTTCTTTTATTTGTTTTTAAATTTTTTTTTTTTAAAGATTTTGTTTATTTATTTGACAGAGAGAGAGAGAGATAGTGAGAATGGGAACACCAGCAGGGGGAGTGGGAGAGGGAGAAGCAGGCTTCCCAATGATCAGGGAGCCCAATGCGGGGCTCGATCCCAACGAACGACCTGAGCCGAAGGCAGACACTTAATGACTGAGCCACCCAGGTGCCCTAAAGTTTTCACTTTTTTTTTTTTTAAGTAAGCTCCACACCCAGCGTGGAGTCCAACATGGGGCTTGAACTCACGACCCTGAAATCAAGACGGGAGCTGAGATCAAGTTGAGCCACCCAGACAACCGACAACCGCATAAAAGTTCTTTTAAAATAAGAGTCGTTATTTGACGACTCAAAGTGTTAATACATACAATATATACATACCTTTTACATATGCTTTTAAATCTATATACTTTTTTTTTTTTTTAGTTTTGAGGCTTTGTTTAGCAAATCATGGTTTATTGAAAAGTCTGACATCACTAAGTCTAAAGTAAATGAAAAGTTATTTATGTGCCAGAGGACCTCTGTAGCCCGATTAGCAGGAACACTGAGGAAATCAATCTCAGGTTAACTGAATTTTTATTTCAGCTTTCTGGATTACCTTTAATGCATTGTAAATCTGCATTCACACGGAATAATATAGATATGTGTTCTACACACTAAAGTTATTCTCTCTTAGGTAAAATAATTCCACTCATAGAAAAAAAACACAGAACACAATCTTTCTAATAAGATCTCATTTCTCTTTATAGCCTGCTAAAAACAAATAACAAGGCAACACTGAAAATCAATGCCTATAAAATGTCAACAGATGCATAACACACACAAAATCAGGAATACTGTGAACTACGTAATAGGTAAGAGGGTGGATTAAAAAAAAATACCGAATTTCTCTCATTTGTCTAGGGTAATCCTACCGAAATCTATTAGAGACACAATTAATTGATACATGGTATCTAGACATCAGCTCTTTGAAGGCACCGGAAGACATGACTTTTTAAGGAAAAATACAATGCTCTTCTATTTTTATGAAAATTGCTGAAAAGTAAGACAATTTAAATTGTTAATAAATTCAAAGCTAAAGAGCCTCGGTCAGACTTCCTTTGAAATTTACCCAGAAGACGAAATAATCGTTTCTTACATAGACGCAGTAGACACTGAGGGCAGCAAAGTGATGGGAAAATATGACATATGCCTTGTCCCACTGAAACGAAGGGAAGAAAATCTCTGCCCTGATTCTCCTTTCACGGTTTATATGTTTATTAAACACAGATATGGGAAACTCACCCTTTGCTTTAATCTGGATACCCTTCACCAGTATGATCATGGCTTTGTTATAAATCATATCAGCACAACTGTGTTTTAGTAACGCTATGGAAAAGGAATGGCTAAACCATTGGATTTTTTAACCAGTGGTAATCCCCGATATTGTAAAGAGATGGCCATTTAGAGTCAACTCTAAGTACTTTACATATCCATTCAAAAACGTTCATAAGCATTAACTGGTTACCAATCTTTTAATCCTACACACCCTCCCACGAACCTCGAGACAAAATAGTAAAAACTCAAAGTTAAAATGAGAGAGAATTTAAAAATGAATTTTGTTTGCCTTTCAGATATCTTGAATTATTAAAATAGACGATAAAATAAGCAGTCATCGTATTTGATTTTGTATTGAAGAGTCAGGGCAGTCTGTCCATCCTCGTTGAGTTCCCCCGGCAACACCAGCGGAGGTTGGGTGGACATGCAATAACGCACATTGCCACTGGATGGCAGTAACAGCTTCTGTCTCTGAAATGCTCGCGGTGCCCTGGCAGCATTAGAGCGTCACAACTCTTCAGCAGGACATCGAAGTGTGAAAATGCACCGGGTGCGTCTCCAATGGCTCACAATCCTTTGCAATCCCTTGCCTTTGGCCCACTCCATCTTCGGAGAGCCAATAAAGCTTCCTTACTTGCAGTTACTTTTTACTAAGTTGATGATGTTCAACAGAATGCCTAGTTTGCAGAAGTTGTAAAAAAAAAAAAATGCAAAAGGCGGTAAGAAGGTTAAGAGGGAAACATACACGGAGGACCAGATTCCCTTCTACCACTGAATGGTGCTAAGCTTTCAGAGGACCACAATTCCTAGAATATATTTGTTATTTAATTGCTTTCTGGCAGATAGCTTAAATATCCCAAACTCTCTTCACCATATTATGTTTCAGATTACTTCTCATCACACACACACACACACACACACACACACACACACACACAGGAGCAAGCATACATGTCTCAAATAACTGTTTGTGGTTGGGGCAATTAACTGGTGACAGTTTAATTTTTTGGAGTGAATTGGCTTGCAATTGACAATGAGCAAAAAAATTACTTTGTAAAAAGTTTTAGATACAGGTAAGCTGACAAAATTTTTAGGAAAAAATTGTAGACTTAAAATATGTAAAAATCTGAATTTTCATCAATTTAAAGGTTACTGATAATTACGAAGGCGTTAGATATAATCAGAACTTGAGACAATGAATTAATGTGTTTTCTTAGGGAAGGAGGGAGAAGGGCCTTTGTTTCTGAACAGCTTTGCTGGTTATATGGATGAAAAAAAACCTCAGATTACTTTTCTGATGAGTGGTTTAGGGTGACTGTATTAGTCAAGTTAAAACAAAGAGAGATGAATTCTTTCATACATATACGGAATGAATCAATAGAGATAAATGTAATTACCCTTATTTCAGAGAACATACCTATTCGTCCCTAGGATTCCTATTTTAAATTCTGAGAAATGTGGCCTATACCATGTCGTAGCTTTCTTAGTAAATAAAGCTTAAAAAGTAAACTGTACAAATTAACATCTATGGGAAGTAACAATTTTTATTAAAGAAATTTACTATGTGTTTTTATTTGCTTTTAAAACTACTTCTATACCTCTTTGATGGAAGCCGAAATGGTTGAAAATATTACAGAAAAGGAACAGCAGCAACAGAAAACACCAGAATGGGAATTCTGGAGCATTTTGTAATATGGTTTGAATTTTGCAAGCACCAGAAAAATAAGAAATTTTTAATTACCAAATTTTCAATTAAGTTTTATTTTTATTTCTCTTAACACAGAAACACTAGCTGAGCAAGCAAATATTATTCAATGGAAGAAGTTGGGATATAAAAGGAACTTTTGGAATTACGATTTAAAAAGGTAGTTTTCATGTTATGTGAATAAATTTTGTTACTAAATGGAGAGATATACTTTGTATAGGTAGTGTAATATATATTTGCGGATCTACAAAAACCAAAACTAAAGAAGGTTTCTTTGCTTCCCACAAGGACTCCACATACATGCGCTAGACATCTGTACGTATAGTCCATAGTTAGAAGGCAACTAAAAAACAACAACAACAACAACAAAAAAAAAAACGAAGCACATTTGAGGAAAGAAATATTTAAGAACCAGGGAAGAACAGTCTTCTCTCTTTGCACAGATCTGTCATATTCTCACATAAAACTATGGCACAATTCACTAACATTCGGAGATAATCTAAACAAATCGACTTAGTGCTCTCAGATAACCAGACCGTGAACTAACTAGTTTCTGAAACTTGTTTCTGCTTCACAGCACAGTCAGACCTAAATGAATAGAGTCAAAGTACTTGAAATATCCTTTACCCTTCCATTTATTTTCTTTTATGTTGAAGTAATACATAGGCAGAATTTTATTACTGAATACCATGCGAGTATACAAAATGCATAATTGAATAACAGCTAAAAAAATTCCAAGAATGTGAAAAAAAAGTATTTGAAATGATAAAAATGTATCCATGAAAAAATATAAAATGTTGCATGCATATACAATATCTATGTGTGTGTGTGTATATATGTATATATAACATAAATGAATATTATAAAGTTGAGGTTGCACTGACCAAACTTCATATGAAGTAAGATACATTTGCAGCATTGTTCATGCATATACAGATGATTCAAGCCAACATAATTCCCCTGGGGACCAGCATATGAACAAACACTTGAATAATACCCTGCTATTCCACTTTTTATATTATTTAATGTGGAGTCTCAAGTTTCAACTTCAGGTATTTCAGGTGAAGTTAATCAAAGGCTTTTGTATAAATATCTTAAGGAATAAGAAATGGAAAGTGAAATCATGACGAATTATTTATTAGTATCTATTTACCTTACATCTGACATGTGACTTTAAAATTTCTGAGATAACGAGATCTCCTGATTCCAGGGGAAACAAATATCAGGGTTTCAGAAACATTAGAGGCAAGAATCTCTTCTTAATTTTTTTTTAAGATTTTATTTATTTGACAGAGAGAGAGAAATCACAAGGAGGCAGAGAGGCAGGCAGAGAGAGAGGGGGGAGGAAGCAGGCTCCCTGCGGAGCGGAGAGCCCGACCTGGGGCTCGATCCCAGGACCCTGGGATCATGACCTGAGCCAAAGGCAGAGGCTTTAACCCACTGAGCCACCCAGGCGCCCTCTTCTTAATTTTTGATACTTGGTTAGGCTATAAAAGACAAAGGGAGTGAAGGGTAACTTGAATTGTATATACATACATTCATACACGCTAGATGGGACCCGGGACTTCTGGGACCATCTAATTCAGAGCATGGCTCCGTGGTTTTGTAGCTTGATATTGAAATTTGGGAGCTGTTACTATACAAACATACCTAAGTTTTGCATGAGGTGGCATTTCCCCATATCTGTGTGTACGTCAGTTAATACACAATGCTGAACGTCAGTTGCATGTAATATAAGTCATTTCAGAGTAGACTATTAAAATTTATGCCTACATGGTGACTTTGTGGCTTGTCTACACACTCCTCCAATTCCTTCCCAAAAGAAGATAATACAGAGAGAACTCTGATGTCCTAATATCTTAAAAATAAATGCAGTGCTCACTACAGCAGTGCAAATACTAAAATTAGAACGTTAAAAGAAGATTAGCAAGGTCCCTGAGCAACGATGGCATACACATTCATCAACTGTCTTCTATATTTAAATACGGTACAATTTTTAAAAAAGATCTTTTAATCTGTCTCTAGCCTACAAAATTTTCAGGTAGAAAAAAAGACACTTCCCAAACTTGGTCATATCTGTGAGTAAATATTTTTTCACCAAATCTGGACACTGTGAATATATGCATTTTACTGCAGAAATAGTCATGAGACCATTAACTTGAACTTATTATTCCCAGAAATCTATGATGATTAATAAGTAGATGGATGACTGATAGATAATCTTAGGTGCGAAAGGGAGGCAAGGGGACAATTTTTTTATTGAATGAAAGGTGAATCAAAAATTTTTATTGGGAAAAAAAAGACAGATTTTAACTATATAATAAAATCCTTAAACTTCTAACTCTAAAGTACACTTAAATTCAGTATCTTTATCATAAGGTCTTGATAAAGGTTTTGAAGTCATTGTTGGCTTAAACCTTTATGATTCTACAAAATAGTTCCAAACAACTAAACTTCAAATAACAAATATTTCATATTTTCTGCTCTGTCCTGAAGAAGAGAAAGAGGGTTAACATTCGCTGAGGGCTATCTTGTACCCAGTGTGAGGCACCGTACATCTATTATTTATTTGGTTTTAGACAGGTTCCTAAGCTATTGAAATAAAAATTAGGATCATTTTGCAATATTTCCAAATTGCTGTTGAAATTATGGGAAATGTTCAAATTAAAAATCAATTTTAGGGACTGGATATGTTGGAAAAACAAAAACCTATTTTGTTTACTGGAAAAAAAGAAAAAGGAGACGAGTGCGGGTTACATTTCCTCAATCCTGTTATCCTGGGCTGGGTGTGTGTTACAGGGGCACTGGTTGTCAGCGAGGGAAGGGAATTGTGCCAGACAACGTTTTAGGGAAGTTCTTTAGGAACAGAGAAGAAAGTAGGAGGTTGGATTTTTAAAAATTGTACAGGGTATTTTATGTTTTTAAATATTAAATATTTCAGAGATTAAAGTAGGACTTTAAATTCTGATGGAAATAAGTGATAAAAGTCAGGCACATTCTCACAGTATTTAACAAATAGGTATTCATGTCATGCGTTTATATCGCAGAGCCAATTTTCTCCACCCAACCCCTTCATGGTCCCCTAGGCATTGCCAAAGGGAAATTCTCAGTCCAATTAAACGTACAGGCACCATAATTTGCCTCTCTTCTTGCTTTGCCTTCTTAATACTTATTTCACTTGGTTAATATTTGTTCTCAGCACTTTCCTCATTCCCTGTGTTGAATCAAGTCTTCCCCAAAGTCCACTTTCTCTAGAGGTCTCCAAACTACATCAATAAAAATGTTTTTAACTAAGCTCATTAAAAAGTTCACAGAAATCCTTCCATGATTTTAAGAACAGTCCACAATTCAGACGTGAGCACCAGTGGAAGAGAGCGGCCAAATGGAGAGCCCGGGTTCTTGACTCCGTTTTCTTGTCTCACTTGTAAGTTAATACTCACTGATAAAATACTAAGATGCCAGGAAGCATATCAAGCATTTGAAGCAACGGAATGAACCACCAGAAGATTGGCAACAGAAGAATAGTCACGGATACAGGTGTTGTGTGACTGGAAGAAAATACCACAATGTATGCCTATTTTTTTCCCCCAATCTGGGTATTTCTGCACCGATCAGTCAAATGATATGAAAATGCCAACAAAATACTAACAAAAAATAAGAATTGCCGATACTTTCTCCAACTCACAAGTGTCTGGACTCTCTCTACTAGAAATGACCCAATTTGATGACTTTTAAGGAACAATTTCAGATTCTCTTTTTTAAACACGCAAATGGATTTTTTCAATAAAATGAAGATCATAAGAGGAATAGGGTAGAAGAAATGAAGAAAAGTTTATAGAGTGAGAAAAAAAATCAGTTTTAAGAAAAAATTTACTGTATTAAAAATTCAGAGAAGATTGAATCCGTTCTCTTTGGGTGGCATTTCCCTCCAATTATTTATTATTACTTATTCTTTAGCTTAAGTCAGAATATTTAAGCCTCCTATATGGTCAATTCCTAAATTTATATCTACAAGGTTTAAATACATCGTCATAGCTAAATACTATAGTATTGCTGTTTAGCCTGTTATGCAGGAGGACGAGCTCAAGATTGTATCAGTGTTTCCCTAGTATTGACATAGTTCAGGGCAGCCATCAGTTCTTTTGGATTACCTTAATTTTAAGTGAATATATGCCCATTTTTCTTACCAATATCCTTGTTATAGTTGTGTCTGTACTGTCCATATCCCACATTTCCATATCCTTCCACCAAACCCACTGAAAACTTTCTTGGGATAAAATATCCATTTTGGTTTTAGTATTATATTTCTCAGTTTCTAATACGGTTTCTCACGGACATACATTCCGCACGCAACAATTATTCACTGAGTGCCTACAGCAAGCCAGGCACTGTGCTTAGCTAAGGGGCTACAGGAAAGAATGACACGGGAAAAACTTCTTCTTACACAGCGTGTAATACACCTAGAAAGCAGTGTACACAGAAATAAGCATGCTGATTTTGTTCTTAGATCTGAGTTCAAATCCTGCTTAACTCCTGTGACTTATGCTCTCATGGCATGGTATTATTTCTGTTTCTATTTATTCATTAGTGAAAAGAGGGATAGCACTTTCCTAAGAGGATTACTGCAAATGCCAAATCAGATGATTAAAGTAACTCTCTGAATGTGATGCTGGGATATATAAACCTTATAATAAAAGGAACTTATATATTATTTAATATTTGTTAAATTGTGTCATTTTTTTCAATAACACAATTGAAACACTGTTATGACAATGTTCACTCAGAGATGATACAGAGCCATTGGGTAAAATAGTTATGGCATATCATTGTTTTATTAATGAAAACTATGCCACATATCTCCTTATTGATTTGGTAAGAGAAACGTTTATGGGCTTTTTCTAAGAAACATTTCAATATTTCATTTTGCAATTTTGCACTTTGTGAATTTTGCTGTTTTTACCTAAATGCTCTGTGACTGCTCCAGAACCAGAAATACTGTGGTTTATTTTCATCTTTTCTAAGATATATTTACTTTATAAATTTTAAGCTTTGTTTTACTTTAATTCATATTAAAGTATAAGATAAGAATCAGACTTCTGAACTATTTTCCAAGAAACCAACTATTGCAAAGTTATTTGATGACTGTGACATTTGCTCATATAAAGTTCATAATATATTCATGATCATACACTAAAATTTATGTCTACTAGGAATAAGAATTATATTGTTACTTATATTATTCATGGTATTATGTTACTACTTCTGTTAGTAGTATATATACAGCCTTATTCCAATGTGAGTCTCTGTGGGGGTTTTTTGCTAACCTTATACAAGTACACTTTAAACTAATAACAATCACTATACAACACAGTAATTTCTGATTCAAATATCTCCTTCTTTAACTTTTCATATTATTCATCTTCACACTGCTGACGTTTATTTTTAGGTAAAAATTTCAAGGAATGTATCCATGGACGGTTTATGTTTTGAATTCTGTAGATCTAAGCAGGGAAGTCATTCTGTTATTCCAGCACATTAGCTACTTTGTGTGTGGTCAAAATATATTTGGACCACAGTATCCTTCTCTCAAAACTCTGTTCTCATTGTTACATTATATCCTGGCACTCTGAGTTAAATAGAATCTGAAACTGGTGTAACTTCTTTTACTTTTTGCCCAAGTAGTTGTGGAATTTTTCATTTAATCTTGAAATTCAGAAACTTTGCCAAGTTTATTCTAAGTCCCTTCATTCACGTGTGTTGGGGGGACGAGTTTTTAGAGAACTTTGTGTCTCGTGTACACAGGTAATGTCTCTTGGTGTCGTGTTTTCACTAACTCCTGCAAAGTGTTCCCTTAATGAATGACTCCTTAGCTTCATTTACTTTAGTTCTCTCCCAGTGGATGAATTATTCACATATTTTATTTTTGTTTTCTTTCCTCTATAGGACCAATTAGTATTACTTTTCTGTATTTTTAGAAAGCTGTCATCTTTATGCATGATTTCTTTTTCTACAGTGTCAATTATGCTCTCTACTACAGCTGAAGCCAACTTTAATTTTTCCATCATTATAGCTTCTTCTCTCCCATATTCTTTTTATATCTTTGCCAGCAACATTTCCACTTCAACATTTGCCCTGTTCTCTTATTTTTTTCCATTTTATGTTTATTTGACATATTTACAACAAAGATTCTTTCCTCAGTAAAAACTGCTTTCAATGGCTCAAAGTCAATTTTTTTGCTTTTATTTTGGGGGTTTTATTTAACCTTGAATGAGGTAAAATCTACCACTGTTGTTATGTACAAAGGGCTTTACTCCCTTCAATCGCTATCGCTTTCTGTCTTAGTGTTTTCAGAATCTCATAATCATTGTATCTGCTCTCTCTGGAGATACGTATCTGCCCCAGTCAAATTCCAGGATCAGGCAAACATTTAAATAGCTTGGTTCCATAAAAGTTATGGCAGAAAACTATTCTGTGTCTCTTGTCCTTCCTAGCAGATAAGTTAGTTCCTGGGGGAATTTAAAGTATTCTGTAAATTCTCAGAATAGATTATTTTCAAGATTTTGCAGAAGTTTTCTAATTCCTCTTGCCTCCTTTCTAGCTGAGGGCTCAGTGCTCCTTGAGCCCGTCCGTTTTCAGTCCTGGACAAGGGAAAGTCGTAGACTTTCACGCAGTGGAGACAGATGATGGCAAGGTCAGGAGAGGGTGGTCCTAACAACCTTGAAATGACAACTAAGAATTAAAAGGAGCCTCAGACTTTCTCATTGGCATGCTGGTTTACAGTCTTTGTTGGATGTGATTTTTCTGGATGAAATCATTCTCTCTGTTGTATAGCTTTCCTACTTCAGATATTAAGACATAAATTAGCCTCTAATCATTTATTAACCAGCCTATATAATCTTTCAGTCCTTAGATTTAAAAATATCCTATCAGTTTGGTTTCCTTTGCTGGAGTAGCTTATTTTTCTGTATTTCCATGAGCATACCAGACATCTGGTACATGGAGGTAGCTATGATGGGAAGGTTACTGCATGACTTTCTAACACAACTTTCCAAGTCTTTCATAATAATGGGTAATGCTCTTTACTGTGCCTGTTGATATATTTGCTTTAATGAGTAAGATTTACCATGATATTAAAAACTCAAATAATGTAAAATTTCATGCCATTCCCTTCCAGAAAATTCCACGTGAATAGCTGATGATATATGCCTTTAAAAAAAAAACAACTGTGAAAATAATTTTTCTTGAACTTTGGAGAAGTGTAACTCGAAAGAAAAGTCGACTTTTGTTTTAAAATTCATATTTTTACGATTATGGAACAAATTTTGTGCAACTATATAGAAAAATATGAAATTCCAATTTAGAATTCCATCATGAAACTACACCATTCTAATTTCTCCATGCCACGGTTTGTTAATATTCCACAAAGTCCCAGGATGCAACTATAAGACTGCATTCAAATCTATGAACATGAGGCAGTCATGCTCAGCAGAGTATAACAATAATTATAATAGAGATTAAATAAAAATAATTAGAAAAAGTTCATCTAGTTTTGATGTATTAATTATTCTGACCCTGTTCTATTCAGAGTCTAATTATCTGGTTCAGTGAAAATGCCAAGATTTCTACGACTCATAAAAATTACATTCAAGTAATTATGTCAGCAAACTAAACAGTATTCATTTACCATGCCTTTTTATGCACACATTTGAATATGCTTTTTTAACTGTTTTTGCTCTTTGTTCCTATTCATGGGAAATAATACCTGTAGAGAAATTTGAAAGTCAGTTGCACTCCGAGCGTAATGTGCAATTCTCGCTGATACTCTTCTTTTGTAAGACTGCTGTAAGTCTCATATAACCTTTGTTTAAAAAACATGAATTAAAGTTCACTCTTCAGTTGTTTCAAAGAAATCTTTAAAACCTGTAGCTGTAGTTAAAAAAAAAAAAGTTTAAAGCGGTAATACAAAGCATCTCTTAGAAAGTTTGTTACGTTGGGTAGCTCAGAAGCTGGCTAAAATAGGTCTCTACAGTTATTTCTAGTAACCATATTTCCTTCAGAGACTTATTATGGCATCCTATAAAAAAGTCTAGATTTAGTGGGGTGCCTGGGTGGCTCAGTGGGTTGAGCCTCTACCTTCAGCTCGGGTCGTGATCTCAGGGTCCTGGGATCAAGTCCCCTTTTGGGCTTTCTGCTTGGTGGGGAGCCTGCTTCCTCATCTCTCTCTGCCTTCCTCTCTGCCTACTTGTGATTCTCTCTCTGTCAAATAAATAAATAAAATCTTTTTAAAAAAAGTCTAGATTTAGAAAAAAGTTATATATGTGTATATCAGTAAAGTGATAATGTATAGAGATTCCAAATCACTCAGCACTTTAAGCCACAAGAATTTTTACATCACTATAGCATAATTAGGAATTTCTTGATGCTAACAGCTGAGTAACTTCATGTGACAAAGACACAGACTTGCAAGGGCGAGGAATTCAATTTCCATTACATCGCTTATGATCTCTTTTACTATTTTTTTAGTAAAATATTTGGTGGACTTTTTGAGCAAAAATTTCTTGCCTTAAGTATGCAGATTATTGCTTTACTTCTGTTTTATTCTTTGTATGGACAGACAGACACAAACAGTTGAAAACATAACCTTCAATTACATTCATATTGGGAAGAATATATTAACAGTTAAGATCTGAATGCTTTCCTTGGTGTTCTAGTAATAAGATATATCTCTACAGATAGATGTGTATATAGTTATAGCCCATGTGTTAAAAGGGAGAAATCTGTGTTTCTTGGTTCCTAGTTTGTCGTTCAGGCACTACAAATTAGTTGTAAACTTTATCCCAGATTGAGAGGGGCAGAATGATCAAGGAGTGCCATTGAAATGGATGGAGTTGAAATGAGACAAAGATGTTAGAGAAATTTACATAAAGTGCACCGCAGCCAAGGCCAACAGGCAAGTCTTTATCCTGGCTGTCACTGCTCTGTGTTCATTTAACAGATCTCGTCTAGATAAAATTGAAGGGAAGCTAGTCATGGAGCTGGTGGTAGAGACACGTGGTCCCAGTGACACAATTCCTTTGTGCTTTGGGTACCCGTCGGAATGACGCTGCTGGGAACTTCACGGTAGAACTTTTTCTTAGTTTCCACTTTCACACATATGTTGAGGTGTTGGCAAAACCTAATGAAATGCCCTGAGACATGATAAACTTACAGAGAAAATACCCTTCTTGCAATTTCTCAGCTGCCTTCAGTTTCATAACATGTCCTAGAATATCAGATGTTGGAAATCAAGCACTAGCATTTCGTAAGTAGCATCTGCATCCAGACTCTGTGGAGAATGAGAATCTTCACACATCCCTATCGTCCTATGTATGTATCCACCTTCCCTCTACTCCTGAAATAGCAGCATCATGAGGAGTACAAATTTTTGTGTGTTTTGATGGAGAATGTCTCATTTTAACACCTGTTAAGCAGCCCCCTTGAACACACAAGGGGCTCTTATTTCTTACTGCTGAGAAACAGAAAATAAGATACTAATAGGAACATACACTTATAATTCACCGTCAAAATACATGGCCTGGACAAGTGAGTTTGCAAATGGGATTTTACAGAGGCTTCAATGGAGAGTAGCTCATCTTACTTGGTTTGGATGAACAGTCTTGCCACATACAATGCCTTTATTATTCCACTTGTATGAACAAAATTCCCCAAGATTGTCTTGGGGCACTCCCCTGCACTTTAATCAGCTGCTCCCCATGTGTGATATCGCAGGGCAATTGCTGGTGGCACTGGGAGGAGGGCTTTCAGACACTCCTCTGCTCAATTTGTCCACTGTGTTCCTATCCTGCCCCCATGGAACCTGACCTAGAGGACAGAACCTGCTTAAACCTGAGTTCTAGATGTCCTCCCAGTCCTCTTTTCTTCACTGTTGGTGAAGCTATCATTTTGGAACCACAGACATTGTTGTAACAGTCAAGTGTGGTAATTAGGGCCACAGAGTCAGACTACTTGCTTACAAATCTTTTTCTTAACAGCTCTATGACCTTGAGAACTCCTACTGTTTGTAATGTGGGAACAATGGCTTCTATGTCATAGGTTGTTTGAGATGAAATAAATGAATAGATATGAAGCTTTAGAGAAGTACCTGGCAAAGAGTTGGCAGCTACGCAACTTTTAGCTATAAAATGACAATACTATCTCACATCAAAAGGGTTCTAATTAATGGTTATTATTATTCCCTATTATTAGTAATTTACTTAATAAACCATGCCCCAAATCTGCCAGACTGGGTCTTGGTTTTCAAACAAATAATTTAGAAGGCCACAATTTTTTTTTTTTCTATGTCAAATGTGTGGAGTTTGCAGATGAAAAGCATTTGGATTTCGGATCATTATCCCTATTACATGTTTATGTCAACCTTCTTGAAATGTTTGATGGGATTTTTGTTTTAGGCTATGCCCCCCCTTTTATCCAAGGCCAGGGATGACCTTGACTCACCTCTGAAAGACCTCTAGTCAATACAAAGGAATATGAAAAACAAAAATAATCCCAGCTTAAAAATTATAATTTTATGTATAAATTTGTCCAATGTAGAAGTCTGATGACAGAGAAAAGGAAATTTTTATAGCTACCAATAAAGCAGGGGTTTTCTTTTCTGGAAATCTGTCAACATGAATTGTACAGATATTTTAGGGGCTTTCTCTTGTAGATCTCATCAATCTTACTCTTCTAGAGAATAGACATTATCTTCATGAAGGCAATGAAACTGATATTCAGAGAAGGTAGAGAATTGAGAGAACTAGTAAGTGCGTAGTGAGTAACAGCACCAAGGTTTAAATTCATGGTTTTTAGCCAAATGCCCGTCAAAGGATTAACAGATTAAAAAAAATAAATAAAAAAGGCGCGGTATATATACACAATGGAATATCAGTCAGCTATGAGAAAGAAGAATATTCTGTCATTTGGTACAACATATATGGACGTTGAGCACATTATGCTAAGTGAATTAAGTCAGACAAAGACAGGTATTGCCTGATAGCACTTCTATGTGGAATCTTAGAAAAGTCAAACCTGTGAAAAACAAAACAAAACCAAAGCAGTAAAACGATGGTTATTACCAGGGAATGGGAGGGGGAAGACAGTTTTTAAGGGTACAAACTTGTAGTGAATATTGATTAAACCATAGAGATCTACCTAATGTATAGCATATTGAATATAGACAATTATTCCATACCATAAGTATGCAATGTGAAAGATACCATTACAATGGCAATGTATTACACTGTAGTGTAACCGACAACCGTATTACACTATGTAAATGTATCTAACACACTATACATCTTAAATTGACACAATGTAACCTGCCAAGTTAATCCAATAGAAACACTTGTGTTTTCTAATGCTCGGTGACATTTCTTATTCCATAACTAACTATGCATTATTGACTTTCTGCTCAATGTCGGTCTCTCTTCCAACCTAAGCATTCTTCGTCCGGTCATCAAATGCCCTCATCCTATGTATTTTAGAATTTCAAATTTTAGTCAAGCAATGCATCCTACTGGAATTACAGTATTTTGTCTTTCATGATATAAGGAATTTATAAGTTTGTTTTTGTAATGGTTGGAATCATATTTCATAAGACCATTTTCTCCTATCCTTTATAAGAGAGAGAGTCAAAGAAGTGTTTATTGACATAATGCACCCTGGTTTTTAAACCATAGGCTTCAGGGAGGTGGTTCTGGTGTCTGAATGGGTTTGCTATCCCAAGACTTAGAGTCTGGAAGCTCTACAGATCTTAGTACTATTGACTTACTTATTTTTACCATATTAACTGTTGCCCAGAGGGTGCTCCTGGCATGAATCATGCATCCATGTGCAAACAGATTCCTGAAGGAATATGTATTCAGAAGGAAACTAAAAATGGCAATGGTGAAGAAATAAAAAATAGCATATAAAAACTCTGAGCATCATTATTTTTAAATAATTTTTTTCATCAAAGGCCCAACATTTCAAGAATAAGAAGCCATATTAAAATTTTGCATAGAAAAATTACCTTGGATCTGTATCTAAGCCTTACATAAGTTTTAATAATTTCCGTAGGGAGAGCAGATGCAAACCAAGATAAAAGTGTAACTATTGATAATATATTTTGGTTATTCCAAAATAATCAGCAGAAATAGATGAATTAATTTAAGCTTTTATAGATCACTGTTTTAACATGAAGGTAACCATCTGACTCATCTAGAAAGAGATAATTCACTTTCCTCAGCCTTCTGGCAAATGGCAGTTGGGGAAAAACTAAACTACTTTATGTAAGAAGAATAGCTTTAAAAAAATTTTTCAGCTATTTCCAAACTTAATACATACATGGTAACAAGTATCAGAAATAGCAGAGAGAAGGTAATAGTAAAGGTATAATTCCCATCTCTGAAGAGAACACTGTAACATTTTATTACTAGAATATTCTATACCAAATTCTCTAGAAGCAGTCTCATCTTTGAAAACCCCAAGTGAGTATACTTCATATATGATTAAACACATATATTCATAGTCATACTTCTATTGTTCTTAGGATTTATCTTTTCATATTGTGGTGATGAATTATCTTTCTTGAGAAGAAATGAAAAGGTAAAGCATAGATTCTTTTTAAGAAGATTAAAAGGAGAGATTTTGTTCATGTTCTCATAGTAAATTCTATGTCTTCTTTATCTGGACACATTAAAATCCTAAAGGTAAATGGATATTTGTCAATAGAAATACAGAATTTTAAATATTTTGAAGGGTTGGAAGCAGTGAAATAACAAAGAATAAAGGTATCTAAGGTTAAAAAAAAATCCTGGATTTATTAATTGAAGCAACTAGAGAGCAAAAAGGAGGGGATTAATCCTCTGAGGCTTTAAATTTTACCAGAGCACCTTATGAAATCTTAGACTTTCAACTTTTTCTAGACCTTAGATCTCTCACCTAAAATTATTAATGCACGTACCAGGCATTTAAGCTCCCTTCATGCTTTTTATTATGAAAATGAATTACATTAATTTGGAGCAAATCTTGAACACATTTTTTAAAACCATATTTTAAAAATTCTCAGTGCAAGGAAAACAATGTTCGTCATTATGATGCAGGTGAATTTTGTAAGCTAGTTTACACAACATGATTCTTCTCCATCTTCCAATGGAATGCTTTTTGATTCCACAAAATTCTATATCATCTCAAAAAAATTTTTGGCATTTCCTTTAGAAGCAGATCTTTTTTTCCCAGTAATGTGTAGGGGATGGATGAGACAGAGAGATCAGTTTCTCTCTGAATATAATCTTTAATTATGTCTTGCCTTCGGCTTAACCTCAATGAGGGAGAGGTTAACTTGGTAAGCTGGGAACTGATCTCAAAGTAGAAATTAATGTTTTGATGCATTTCAAGGTTGTAGATCTTTTTTCAGCTGGGGAAAAAAAATAGATGGATTCCTGAGTTATAATGTCTTACAACTTAACGAGGCCTCTCATCACATCCGGTGCTGTAAATGCTCGAGCCATTAGCTCAGCTTACCTCTTCGTAGCAAACCCACTCAACGATGCTTGATTTTTACCTGTTAGAAATGTTCATGTATGGGGCGCCTGGGTGGCTCAGTGGGTTAAAGCCTCTGCCTTCAGCTCAGGTCATGATCTCAGGGTCTTGGGATTGAGCTCCACATTGGGCTCTCTGCTCAGCAGGGAGCCTGCTTTCTCCTCTCTCTCTCTCTCTCTTTCTCTCTCTCTGCCTGCTTCTCTGCCTACTTGTGATCTCTGTTAAATAAATAAATAAAATCTTTAAAAAAATGTTCATGTTCATGGAATATCAACAAATAAGTAAAAATAAATAAATAAATAAAATAAAAAAATAAGTAACACATATATTATAGGAACTATTTAAAGTCTCATATCCTTCTCTTACTCTAGATACTCTACTGAAATAATTTCATCTTGTTCATATATGAAAGGAAATGAAATACACATTACCTCTAGTCTAATTTTTTTTAATATTAAAAATGTTAAATGCACATTTAAAAGTGTTAGGTAGTAGGTACTAGCATAGGCCCAAGCACACTTCATCCAGATTTAACAAGTGGAAACATTTTGCCTATCTGTTAATTTCTTTCTTTCCTCTAAAAATCAAATAGTACAAAATTCAATTTAAGCATTGTCATCCTTCCATCCATATTTCCTCCCTCCCAGACATACCATGATATTGAAGTTGGTGCTTTTCTTTCCTATCTATGTTCCTACACTTTCGCTTTATAGGTATGCATACATTATATGTGGTATTTTTGAGTGTTTTTAAAATTGACAAAAAGAATGCCATATTACATGGACATTTTTATAACTTGCTTTTTATTCCATGTGATATTCTGGAGATGTATATATATTGATTAATGTACACATGATTCGTTACTTTTAACTGCTTTATTACATTATAAAAATAGAAGATTTTTATTCCTTCCCTTATTGATATAATGTGATTTTTTGGGTAGTTTTTCTTGATTACATTACAATGTCCTACAGACATCCTAGCACATTCCTCACTGTGTACGTGTATACATTGTGTACATGCAGAGTTTTTTAGGTTGTGGACTTGGTAATAAAATTTCTGAAAGGTATATTACCACTTTTGTTTTTATTAGATATTGTCACATTCATTTCCAAAATGGTCAGCTAATTTCTATTCCCATTAGCAACTTATGAGAGATCGGGTTGGTGTTATCAAAGTTTATCTATCCATCCATTTACTCATGTATAAATGATGTTTTATTCTTTTATCAATTTGTATTTTCAGAAAATTAAGTTTAAGCATATATTTCTCTATTAGCCCTTGGTTCCTTTCTTCTCTGAATTGGGCTTATGGAGCAGGAGATACTGAGCAGAGATGGAAAAGAGTAAGGGAGAAAGCCATGATGATATCTAAAGGAAAACTTTCATAGACAGGGAGGAAAATATATACAAATGTCTTCGTGGAGAGTACTGGAAAGACAAATCAGTGGAACCAGAGAGCAATTGGCAGGTGAATTCAGAGGTTGGAAGTGATTAGGAGTGTATACTGGGAAAGGCTTTATAGACAATTGCAATGATTTTGACTTTTATTCTGAAGGTAATGGGGAGTCATTACACGATTTTAAGTTAAACAGTGGCATGAATAATTTAATTCTACCAAGATCACTCTGGTATGCAACCAGACAGTGACAAAGAGGGAAGGGAAGGAAGGGAACTAGAGACGGGGTTATTATAGAAAGTTAGGCAGGAGATAATAAGGGGTTGGATCAGGTGACAGAAGTGCTAAGAATTTGAATGTATTTTAAGACAGACCTAAAAAATTGTATTGAGAGATTAGATGTTGGCTATAAATGAAAAGGAGGAGTCAAGAATGATTCGAGCTCTATGAGTTGAGAAATAACAAGAATGGAGTTGCCGTGTACTGAGATGTCTCCAGCGTTCTAGGCACTTCAGAGAATTGTAATATGCCAACCAACATAGGTACAGTTGTAGCTGATTCAGTATTTGCTGTGGACTCAGAAAACTTCTGAACTTTGAGTGGAGACATGAAATGAGAACTTCAATGGAAGAGTCAACAGTTTCGGGAGAATTTCTGTATGTGGCAATGGGATATCAACCACCTGCCCCCAAGAACTATTAGGTAAACTGGGGGTGCAGGGAAGGGGGAGGCTTATGTATAAAATATGTTTGAAGTCACTGGAGAGCAACTGAGGGCTGGAAGGGCCAAGATTCCAAATGATGGTGACCCTATTCTTGACACTGGTGCTTATTTCAAGGTATTTTCTACTTCCCAAGAAAATACTGATACTTCAAGAAACTGTGCCAAAGTCACGAAGAGATTGGCAGGCTGAGAAGGGTCATTACTGGAGAAATAAACACTTGGGTTTCAGGACAAGAGAAAGGGGTGTCATGAACACTGCAGGGTTTCAGTTGGACCATGCAGTGCCCTTCCAAAGGAAGAAAGGGTGAAATAGAAATAGAATTGTTCTTAGAAGGACTGAAACCCTTCTTTAAACCACCTTACTCTCTAATAGACTGAGTTGGTTTGGAATTGTTAGTGCCCTTCGTCAGTCTGCACAAAGTAAAGGTAAATCCTCTCTAGGAGAAGGTAATGTAATCCCAGGTCTCACATTCTCTCTCTAAATTTTAATATATAATGGACAATATTCATTTTAAAATAATAAGGCACAAGGGAAAAACAATACCTGAATGAAAGCAGAGACAAGAGACAGAAGAAACAAACACATAGGAATCCAGATAATAGATTTATCAGATGCAGACAGTGAAAGGACAGGGAGTAATAGGTTTAAGAACTTAAGTGATAAAATGGGGAATTTCATTAACTATTAAAAACAAGCAAATGGAAATTCTAGAACTGGGAAATCAGTAAGTGGAATTAACCAAACAACAGGAGAGTCTGAGTTGTTAACTATGTATCCAGGTGGAAGCATAGTAAGGCCAGGTAATACCAAAAACAAAACAAAACAAAAAAACCCAAATAGACGGAAACATAAAAGACAAAGGGGTGTGATAAAAAAAAATAAAAACGGCCTATTATACGTACAACTGGAGTCACAGAAGAAAGGAAAAAAGAAAACAGTATGGGGAATCATTTGGAGAGGTGATTGCAATGAATTTTCCAAAAACCAACAAAAGATTCTGAGAGATAATCTTGAAAGTTGGCACACATCAAGCAGGTTAAAACAACAACAACAACAACAACAACAACACATTTAGATGAATTATAGTAAAATCTAGCTCAAATCAAAGAAAATCAAAAACAGCCAAAGAATTTTTTTTTTACTTCAAATGAGGAACAATAAGACTGAGGGCTGATTTTTAACCAAATTAATAAAAAAGACAATGAACTTATATCTTAAAATTGCAGGGATAATAAAATTCACAACCTAAAATTCTATATCTAGCAAAAGTGCCTTGCTAAAAATAAATAAGATGAAATAAAGACATTTTCAGACAAACAGAAACTGAATCTGTCACCAGCAAACCTGTGCAAAAGAAAATTCTTTAGGTAGAAATACAAAGGACAATAACCAAATGAAAAAGCACCAGGTATTGTATGCAAGTGATAAGTCACTAAATTCTACACCTGAAACTAATAACTGTATGTTAACTAGCTAGAATTTAGATCAAAACTTGAAGGGAAAGGGGTGCCTGGGTGGCTCAGTGGGTTAAAGCCTCTGCCTTCGGCTCAGGTCATGATCCCAGGGTCCTGGGATCGAGTCCCGTGTCAAGCTCTCTGCTCAGCAAGGGGCCCGCTTCCTCTTCTCTCTCTGCATACTTGTGAACTCTGTCTGTCAAATAAATAAATAATATCTTTAAAAAAAAAAAAAAACTTGGAGGTAAAAAAAAAAATTAAAAAAAGCCCAGAGATGAAAAGAGGAATGAAGAACATGTAGCATTAATATGTGAGTTAAGCTAACAAATTATATAAATGCTATATAAAACAATAATTATAGTGTACTTATGAAATTTGAACTATGTATAGGAAACTGAAATGTGAAAGCCAAAGCAGAAGCAAGAGGACACTAACAGAATTAGTGTTTTAAGGCTCTTGGAATATATGAAAATTAGTAAAAATACAAATTTATATTGTTCTGCATAGATCAAGAATGTACATTTCAGTCTTTAGGAGTTCTACTAATACATTTGTGAAAACTAATAAAACTAATTAATTACCAGATAGAAAAGTGGAATAGCAAAAAAAATAATTAATTGAACTAAGGTGAAAAAGTTGGGGGAGGGAGCACCTAGATGGCTTTGGTGGGGAGTCTTGATTTTGGGTGGGACACTTGATTTCAGCTCATGTCACGATCTCAGTGAGATCAGGCTCTGTGCTGGGCCTGGAGCCTGTTTGGGATCCCCTCTCCCTCTCCCTTTACCCCTCCCCCTTAGATTAGATTTACCCCTCCCTCCCCAAAAAAAAGCTAATGCATATAAGACACAAATTGAAATTACCAGGCTGCACCAAAGTTAAAAATAAAGGACAAAAATACACACAATATAAATAAAAATCCAAAAGAATCTAGTATAGCTATGCTGATATCATACTAAGTAGGCCGTAAGCCCAAAACGATTACTGGAGATAGAGAAGCACTTTATAATCATGATTATTATTACATTAGAAATTATAATCCGAGGTGCCTGGGTGGCTCAGTAGGTTAAAGCCTCTGCCTTCAGCTCAGTTCCCAGGATCCTGGGATCGAGTCCCATGTAGGGCTCTCTGCTCAGCGGGGAACCTGCTTCCCTTCCTCTCTCTCTGCCTGCCTCTCTGCCTATTGTGATCTCTGTCTGTCAAATAAACAAATAAAATCTTTTAAAAAAATTATAATCCAATAGGAACATTTGAAAATTTATAATTTATATACACTAATTGCACAATCTCAAAATATATAAAGCAAAACTAAAGTTTTCAAAAGAAACAAAGGCACTATCTATTTAAATGGGGGTTTCTAATCTTGAATAGATGTTGAACTTTGTCAAATGCTTTTAAATTTAATCACAATGATAATATTTTTTCTTCATCCTGTGTTTATGATAAATTACATTGTTTTATGATTATTTGAAGAAATGTGCATTCCTGGGATAAGCCCAGCCTAGCTCTACACTCATGTTACAGTACCATTTGGGGGATTTTGTTTTTGTTTTTACCTATTTGCCAGATGAGATTTGCTAATCTTTTATTAAGGATTTTTAAACTGTATTTATGGGAGTCTATAATTTTATTTCTTCTTCTACTTAATCAGGTTTAATTAATAAGGCTTTGCTAATCTTATAAAATGAGTTGGAAGTGATTATCTCATAAAAATTTGTGTACAATTGGTATTATTTATTCCTTAAATGAATTCATCTTAAAAGAATTTGTGTGTGAAACTATCTGAGCAAGAAGGTTTATTTTCTTCACTTTTTGTGGCCTCATTTTTTTTCATAAAAATTCAATTTATTTAATGTCTACTTCAAATTTGCTACTTCCTTTGTGCTAGTTTTTAAACAGTAAACAGTATTTCTCATCTAAGTTTTAAAATGTATTAGCATTTAAACAGTATTTCTCATCTAAGTTTTAAAATGTATTAGCATAAAATTGTGTGCTTCTTATGTCTGCAGTATCTATAATAACATTCTCTCTTTTATTCTTGCTATTAGAAATTTATATTTTTTCTTTCATTTTCCTCATCCGTCTTGTTAGAAGTTTATTCATTTTACTTATATTTTTCAAACTACCAGTTTTTGTTATATTATTTTATTCTATTGTTTTGCATTTCATTGATTCCAGCTCTGTTCTATAAGATTTCCTTCCTTCTGCTTTCTTTTAGATTGGTAATCTTTTTCTAGCATCTTAACCTAAAAACTAGACCTCAGAGCAGAAACCAACCTTCATTTCTACTAGAAGCATTTAAAGATGTTAAGTATTCTTCTGCACTCTTCTTAACCTGCTTTCGACACATTTTGATACAGTGTATTTTCATTGTCATTCAGCTCAAAACATTTTCCAAATTAACATGTAATTTCTTTTTTAACTCATGCATTATTTAGAAGTATGCTATTTGCCTTCCAATATTTGATGACTTTTTTTTACATATTTCTTGATTATTGATTTCTTTAAAAAAAATAAAGTATAATCAACAGTGCTATGCTAATTTCAGGTCACAATTTCACATCACAATATAATGATCAATCATTTCTATACATTAGTCAGTGCTCATCAAGAAAAGTATACTCTTAATCTCCTTTATCTATTTCACCCACCCCCCCACTTTTTCTCTGGCAACCAATCTGTTCTCTATTTAAGAGTCTGGCTTTCTTGTTTGCTGGATTCTTTGTTCATTTTTTTGTTTCCTATTTTCCACATATGAGTGAAGTCATATAGTGTTTGTCTGTCTCTGTTTGACTTACTTCACTTTGCATTATACCCTCCAGGTCCATCCATGTTGTTGCAAATAGCAAGATCTCATTCTTTGTTATGGCTGAGTAATATTCCACTGTGTGTGTGTGTGTGAGTGTGTGCATGCACGCGCGCGGGTGCACACGCACACACATGCCAAGTCTTCTCTATCTATTCATCTATAGGTGGACACTTGGGTTGGTTCCATATCTTATCTATTGTAAATAATACTGCAGTAAACAAAGGAGTGAATATATCTTTTCAAATTAATATCTTTGTTTTCTTTGAATAATACCCAGTAATGGAATTAGTGAGACTATGGTAATTCTATTGTTAACTTTTAGGACATTCTGTACTGTTTTCCACAGTGGTTGCACCAAGCTGATTCCAGTCAACCAAAAAACTCTTAAAAGAAAACATAGACAGTAATTTCTCTGACCTTGGCTGTAGAAAAACTTTCCTAGAATGTGTCTTCTCCAGCAAGGGAAACAAAAAACAAAATTAAACTATTGAGACTACACCAAAACAAAAAGTTTTTACACAGTGAGGGAAACCATCAACAAAATGACAGGTAAACCTACTGTAGGGGAGAAAATATTTGCAAACAATGGATCCAATAAGGATATAATATTCATTATTTCTTTCTTACTGAATTTCCTTTCAGTCAAATAACATTATCTGTAAACATAAAATCTCTGGAAATTTATTATGATTTGTGTTGCAGTCCATCATATGGTCTAAATCAGTGAACATTTAATCTGCATCTAAAATGATGTGCATTCTACAGTTGCTTGGTTTATATTTGAGAAATTTCATTTAGCTCAAGGTGATTAATAAATGTGATTCAGAACTTCTATATACTTACTGATTTGTCGTCTCATTCTACAAATTATTGAAATAAGAGTACTTAAATCCTAAATTATGAGTATGGGTTTATTTCTCAATTTTTGCTTCATGTGTTTCGTAGCAAAATAACTAGTTATTAGTCATTTCCATATTTACTATTATTATTGTAACAAATTATTGTGTTATTGTTATCTCCTTATATTATTATTTAACTTAAAATAATATTTTTATTATTTAACAGACTTCAGTTTTCTTATGCTTGTTTTTTGCATGCTATAACTTTTCTATTTAATCTAGCTGTGACTTATATTTGAAATGAATTTCTTTTAAAAATTATACAGCCGAATCTTGTTCTTTTCTTAAAATTTCATTTTAAAAGAGAACATTCTGCCTTGTAATGGTGATTTTTAGTCTGTGTGTACTTATTAACTATTGACATACTTGGTCTAAATCTACCATCTAATTATTTTCCTAATATCTTTTTTTTTTAAAGATTTTATTTATTTATTTGACACAGAGAGAGAGAGATCACAAGTAGGCAGAGAGGCAGACAGAGAGAGAGAGGAAGGGAAGCAGGCTCCCCGCCGAGCACAGAGCCCGATGCGGGGCTCGATCCCAGGGCCCCGGGATCACGACCTGAGCTGAAGGCAGAGGCTTTAACCCACTGAGCCACCCAGGCGCCCCTCCTAATATCTTTTTAAACATACCATTTTCCATTGTATTTTACTGGTTGTTTAGTTGTTATAATCCTTGTGATATCACCACTTAACCTGACATTTGGATTTGAAATTCCATCATTTCACATAAAAAATAAGATTCTTCAACTAAAATACCATCTACCCTTCTCTTTTATCTTGTTATCATATATGTTATATTTAAATATATTATCAACCTACCATATAGTGTTATGATTTCTGCTTAAATGTTCTTATGTACTACAGAAATTGAGAGAAGAAAAAAAAATGTAGTCTCCTTTATTAACCCATATACTTACTATTTTTGGTGTTCTTCATTCCTTTCCATAGCTCAGAATTTCATCTTGTGTCATATCCCTCCAGTCTGAAGAGCACTAACTCCTTTTAGCATTTCTTACACTGTATGAATCAATATATTCTTCCATTTTTTCATTCACATCCAGAAGTTATTATTTGCCTTTATTTTTGTGGGATAATTTCACTAGGTTTAGAATTTCTGGCTAACATTTTTTACAACATATAAAGATGTTGGCCCTTTGATTTCTGTCTTGCATTTTTTTCTGCC
The DNA here is from genome assembly GCF_002288905.1 of Enhydra lutris kenyoni. NCBI lineage: Eukaryota > Metazoa > Chordata > Mammalia > Carnivora > Mustelidae > Enhydra > Enhydra lutris. Next base: position 7,922,632 of record NW_019154145.1, on the reverse strand, counting down.
ATTGGTTTCCTATAAGTATTTGAGACAATTTCTGTATCTTTGAGTTTTAGCAATTTTACTAGGATATATGTAGGTATAATTTTGTTTCCATTTATCTTCCTTTCAGTTTATCTAAACGTCATTTATGTTTGAGAAATTTTTACAGATATATTTTCAAAAATATTTTTGCCATGTATTTTCTATTCTCCTGGAATTTCAAATACACATATACTATATGTTGTCTAATAGGTCATTGAAGCTCTGTCTTTTAAAATATCTTCTCTTCCTTTTTTTATTAGTGGTTTTCATTTCAGCTTTGTTAAGATAAAACTGACATAGAATATTTTAAAAGCTTAAAGTGTACAAAATAATGATTTCATATATATTTATATAGTGCAAAACAATTAGAATAAATTTACCATCATCTCACATAATTATAGTTTTTTTTTTTCCCTTGTGCTAAGAACTTTTAAGATCCACTTTCTTAGCAAACTTCAAACATACAATACATTGTTGTAAATTATAGTCAACATGTTGTATATTGCATTCCCAGAACTTATCTAGTAACTGGAAACTTTTAACATTTGACCACCATCCATTTCCTCTAACCCACACTCCCTGTCTCTGGCAACCACAAATCTGTTCTCTTTTTCTGAGTTCAAGTTTTTTGTTTTTGTTTTTTAGGTTTTACATATAAGTAAGATCATTATATTACCTGTCTTTCTCTCATTTTGCTTTTCTTTAGATACTTTCCTTCAGTAGAAATTATGTAACCTAAAACTTTACTGAATTTCAATTTCACTACTCTTTTCAATCTGTTGTTCTCTATCTAGTGAATTTTTTATTTTAGATATTATCACTTTCAGGTTGGGAATTTCTTTTTTCTTTTTCTTTTTCTCTCTTTTTTTTGAGTTTTCAGGCTTTTACTGAGAGTCCCCTTATGTGCCATAATTATGAAATATGTTTTTCATATTTCAAACGTATTTTTAGAAGATACAAAGAAGCTTTCTTCTAATTCCAACATTTGTTTCATCTTGGGGTCTATTTCTATCAACTATATATTTCTCTTAACTCAGGCCACTTTTGTCTGCTTATTTGCAATTCTAGAAAATTTTATCATATGCTGAATATGATAGCTAATATACTATAGAGACTCTGGATTCTTTTTTCTTCCCTTTAAGAATTCCGATTTTTATTTTAGTAGGCAGTTCAAATGTCTATACTCAAATCCCAAACTCTGTTTCCCCTGTTTCAGACAGCAGTTTAAATCTCTGCTCGGTTTTGTTTTGGGGTGTGTGTGTGTGTCTGTGTGTGTGTGTTTTGATTTCCAGCTTTTGATTTCTGTTGGCCCTGCACTCTTCACCATGTGTACACAATTCAGTTTACAGATTATGAAAATTTGGGGGTTAGTTTCTTTGTGTCTCCCTGTTTTCCACTTTCCCATTTTACACACACACACACACACACACACACACACTCTAACACTTTGTTAACCCTGAATTCTCTTCTTGAATTCCATAAATTAGTAATGAATTTGGTCATTCAGTTAAAGTCTCTGAATATTCTGAGGTAGAACCCCCCATAAGCTGAAATATTTCTCACTATATTTTCTTTGATCAATCATCTTTGCTATCTATGGTCACTCTCTAGTGTCTCCAAGTAACTGATTTTTTTTTTTTTTGAAGGTCTATAGTAGTTTATTATGATCATGACTTAGACTGTTGGAAAACTTAAAACTTATTTTTTTTATTAATTTTTTTAATTTTATTTTTTATAAACATATAATATATTCTTATCCCCAGGAGTACAGGTCTGTGAATTGCCAGGTTTACACACCTCACAGCACTCACCATAGCACATATCCTCCCCAATGTCCATAACCCCACCCCCCCAACCCCCCTCCCCCCATCAACCCTCAGTTTGTTTTGTGAGATTAAGAGTCACTTATGGTTTGTCTCCCTCCCAATCCAAGTAACTGATTTTTATTTTATTTTATTTTATTTGTTTGAAAAAGAGTGAGTGAATGAGTGAGAGAGATTACAAGCAGGGTGAAGGGCAAAGGGAGAAGCAGACTCCCCGCTGAGCAGGGAGCCTGATGTGGGACTCGATCCCTGGACTCCAGGATCAGGACCTGAGCCAAGTGTCCCAATAACTGATCTTATACTTTTTCTAGAAGTTATAATTGTTGCTTGTGGGATGTTCATAAAAAAGTTAGTCAGATACAGGTTACTCTGCCATTACCAGAAAGTGAATCTCTATTTTTTATAATAGTTTACAGTGCCTGGTGGGGTCCTCTCTCAGCATGGTTTTATAGCAAGCCCACAAAGACCCTTCTTTTATTCTTGGTGAAATACACAAAGGAAGGGGCTGATGTCTCATTGGAAAACTATTTATGTGTCTATTAAAATAGCAAGAATGGAACCTATCTGAGATCTTTGTGGGTAGAATTTAAACTTATGTCTCAATAGGATGTACAAACACAAGGGTATCCAGTGGAGAATAGCCTGGAGGTTGCTCTGTTATACTGAAGGATTTGTGGATTTAGTCAGTGAGCTTAAGCTGGGACTAATTTTCTTACTCCATAAAATGAGAGGAATTAATACAGACCTTCACCCAAAGGATACTACGTAAAGATTTTTGTCAGGTCTTAAATGTTTGAACTTCTTTAAGAAAAAGACTATGTAAATAGAAGATGTGTCTTAAAAGAGAAATCATTTTGTTCAGTCTTCTAAACAACTCCCGTAATGCCCTTTCTACTGATGCATAACTAGTAATGATAATAGTATTTGCATTTTAAATTACTTTGTGTGCCCTGGATATTTACTCTGATCACAAGAAGTATATTGCCTTGGGTTATGCTGCAGTCATAATTAACTTTTGCTTAAAAGTACTATATGATCTTAGAAAATAAAGAAACCTTGTTAACAGTGCCATATTTATTTTTCATCATACAGCAGAAAATTAATACATAATTTTCTCTTGGTTTCTTTTGATATTCTCCACCATTGCCTTAAACCAAAGATTGTATTTTCCTCAGTTATATGTTATTAATTATTAAATTAAAGACAGAGTATTTCTATGACCATAAACATAGAGAATTTGAGAGGCTTGCTGGAATTAAACCACTTCCTATCACTGTGTAACAACATAAGAATTAAAGTTTACAATTAGAGTAGTAAGTCCCCATTTACACTACTGCTTCTTTTTTCCTGAATAATTTTTAATAGTATCCCATTACACTATCAAAATTTTCTCTGTGTGAACAAACCATTTTTTTTTTTTTTGGTTACAAATTACAAACAAAAGTTTCCCCACTTACAGTATCTTGCTAATCCATTTGTGACATCAACGTTCATGAAGTAAAGCTATCTGTTGTATTTATTATTAGATTCTGTAAAGAGACACTATTATCTTTCTCAAAATTACCTATCTTAACTATTATAACATAAAAAGTCAGCTAGCGTTACAAAATAGAGACGCTTAAATAAATAGGAAGTTATTTTATCTGTATTAAAAAATAAAGAATTCTTAAAGTCACATAGCAATATTAAAGAAATTAATGTTTGAGAAAATGTGAAAGAATACATCATTTAGGATTAATGAAGAAGGGCGCCTGGGTGGCTCAGTTGGTTGAGCAACTGCCTTCAGCTCAGGTCATGATCCTGGACTTCCAGGATCGAGTCCCGCATCGGGCTCCCAGCTCCTTGGGGAGTCTGCTTCTCCCTCTGACCTTCTCCTCTCTCATGCTCTCTCTCACTCATTCTCCCTCAAATAAATAAATAAAATCTTTAAAAAAAGAAAAGATTAATGAAGAAACAAGCACATGCCTAACACTTAATTCAGAATATGAAGATAAACTAATCCAGTGCAGCTCAATCTCTGATTGATTTTTCCAGGTACATGGTTAACGTGTAGACTAATGTAAATTCACGTCATAACCTGGAGAGAGGAGTATCATATGCAATATTCCTTAGATTTTTAAAATTAATTTGGGTATGCTTTATATTTCCTTGGAACAGAAATATATGCTATAAGTTCGGTAGTGTTGCTATAGCATTACTATTTAAGCAATCGGATTTTATTTAAGATAAAAATTTTAAACCAGTTATGTTGTGTGGCATGCCACACAGAGTTGTCAAGTTGTCTCTTCCTTCAAACAGTGGCACAGAGCATCTGGTTTCCTATAGTTAATATTTTTCCAAAAGAAGAAAACATTTGACACATCAGAATCTCTGAAAAATTACTGTGTCTATTCACAAACATAAACAGTCTATTTTGGGTAAGGTCATGAAGCATCCTTCTTGTGGATCCTTGGGTAGAACATGTCCTTCTTATGCAAGTGCAAATATATATGGACTGGTGACCATATTGGGGGAAGATAAAATTAAAGACTAAATTAAAAATATAGGCTTTTTGTGATTTATTATTATCAATGGCTAGAGAAAATTTCCACATACTTAGTTCCCAATTACTTCATTTCAATTAAATTTAAAAGCTATACTAAGTACTGTTGTTTTGAAAGTCAATGTGCTGGCATGATAGAGAACCAAAAGTTAGCATCTGTCCTCTGGGAGTTTATATTCTTTACTTCCAGTTACAGAATAAGCCAGAAGTTGATAAAAGCCAGGAAAAAGGTACAAAGGGCTTTCTGAGGTACAAAGTAGGCTTTCTGAGAAGGACGTGAATGTATCTGTAATGACACTGGAAAAGTAATTTAGAACTGTATTTGGAAAGGTGTTGCTAAAATTTGGAAAGAATTTATAGACGAATTCAATAGTTCGAAGGATTTATTAAACAATGTTTGAGCTAAGAATTGACACCATATGTTCCTGATTAAATTTCAATATTCAGTCTCAATGGCTTTAATGTTACTAATTCTTGTCACTGAGGAGTTTCAGCAGAATGGTATTCAATGACTTTGATTCTAGACCTATAAAATTCATAGCAAAAGTATGCTATATTATGAACTGAAATGTTAACAATAGGAAATGTTCATTTAAGCTGAATGGAAAAAAGTGTTAAATACATTTTTTGGTCCAGTGGCTACACTAATAATAACAGGTAATAACAGATAATCAGTGAGTACAACAGCAAGGATTAAAAAAAAATCACACAAGGTCTGTAATCTTTTATCTGAGATATAAACCCAGCTTTTCAGTCTCTTATAACCTAAGACCATCCCATTGAACTCACAGTCGAGTGTCATTTCTATTTTTATCAATGATTTTCATACTACACGGAAATAAATCTTGCAAATATCTAGAACTCATCTTGTTATTCATGAACTAGAAACTTCCAGGCAGAATTTCATCATTATTTAGAAGTTTGTAATGAAAATCAATACGATTATTAGTATCAGTTTTGGCGTTGGTACCTGAGTGATTTTCTGCATCATGTATGTGTGCTTTGAACAATCTTTTTTCCATAGCATACTGATTGTTCACAGTATAAGTTAACTCTCACGTAAAAAGAGTTTAATTGTCAAATTATCTTGGGAAATTTAACATTAAATACAATTTCTAACTTGGTAATCAAAATTTTAGTTACTCCCCCCATAACTTTTCAATCAAGGATAAATAGATACGACATTTTACTAACCTGTGTAATCTCATGATTCGTTTCTGCATATGTAAAAAGGCACACACCTAGCTATATATAAAAATATTCACCAGAAATATTTTTAAACTTAATGTTACATACGGGTAAAGAGAAATCTGTTATGCATCCCTAAGAATTCAGTGGTGTTGAATTTTGATTTTTACCAACTCCTACCCTAAGCTGGCTCAGTTTTGTTTAAGCTAAAATAGCCTTTAAAGGAGGCATGTAGCTACAACATAGGGCAGGTACAGGGCTTGTGACCAAAATGAGGGCCAGTGAAAGGGAACAATCCAACTTCATGATTTTACATTCCGGCTTCCCGTCTCTCCTCCTCCAAAAATTCAGTAAAGGAAAGGTATTATCCTCCTTTTATGCTACTGGTTAAAAATATATTGTGCATGTTACTAGTTTCCCATACTGGCTGTGCATTTGGCCCAGTTGGAGAGGTTTCAAAAATTCCGATACCCAGGCCTTACCCATGCCAAATATTCAGGTAGCCCCTGGTCAAGGGCTCTAGCCTTGTTTTGTTTTGTTTTGTTTTTATTTTTGTTTTTGTTTTTTAACCTCTTCCTCTCTTTACGTGAATCAGTGATAAAAATGTAGAGCCAGGGGTTGAGAAGTACTGGGGTAAAGGTACCTACGATCAAGGGAGAAAGTCTCTGTTCTAGGCTTGTGGCCGTTCGTCAGCAGCTTTCCAGTAAGACACATGTATGAAGGAAACTCCTTCCACTGCGGGCTTTTCCGGCCAGAAGCCTGATCACAATCATGTATCTCTGACATCCTTGGGCTACTTGATCTTATATATAAAGTAAGTTAAAGGGAAATGGGCATTAGCATACAGAATTTTGTACTACGGAAACACTGTCTTTTACACATGAAGAACTCTGTTCAGTGCTTAAAAATCAAGGTCTTTGGGTCAACTGGACACTTGAAATTGTATTACCATGAAACAATTCCTACTCCAATTTGTTTATTTATGTATGTATGTATTTATTTATTTATTTTGCTTGTTCATTTCCTCTTTAAATGGAGCTGAAAGCAAGGGGTGGCTCAGTCAGTTAAGTGTCTGCCTTTGGCTCAGGACATGATCTTAGGGTCCTGGGATTAAGCCCCTTATCGGGCTCCCTGCTCGGCAGGAGGGTCTGCTTCTCTCTTTCCCTCTCCCTCTGTGCTTTCTCTCTCTCTCTCAAATAAATAAATAATATCTTTAAAAAAAATAAATGAAGCTGAAAGCAGCCCTTAGAGATGATCTTTCATATGAAGCATCTAGTAAACAGTACATCTTAGTTGTTTTAATCATCTTCACGTTAGCAAGTAAGTGTGTAAACATGCAGAGATTCCAGCATGATCTCCTTCCTAACAAAGTGGAAAGTCATCAGGATATTAGACAGAACTGCCTCCTCTCTGGGTTAGTTCCACAGTAATGGTTACTCCCCAGAGCAGACAAGAAGACTCTTAAGAGATCGAGCGCCAGGCAACCTTTCTGATTTTTCATTACACTCCTAAAGAAAACAAATCAAGACCATATAATATTGAACTATCATCATGACTGGCACATAGAATGCCTATTCCTCCCTCATACTCATTTCTCTGTCCATCTACATCCATCTGTGTGGATCCTAGTGATTGTTCAACATCCGTGTGAATTCCCAGCTTCCTCCGGGAAGACACTCCCCTACCTACACTATGTCCACTCTCTAGCTCTCGTAGCACTTGGGTTGTGTTTATACTATCTCTCAAATCAGTTAGTTCATAGTATAAAATGTAAGCAATATGCAAAAGAAGACACAAGACTTTCCTGGTCTGACTGAAAGAAAAGGTTATCTAAACATATTCTTAGACTATTCAGAGATGTATAAATTATGGGAATGGTATTTCTCCCCTTTCAGGAGGGAAATAGCTCTTGCTGTTATACTGGGGCAAAAATAGTCAAGAGGAATTTAAATAAATTATTCAAAATTGAATAGGAAATGGTGTAGGGACCCCATTTTGGTTGCCAAGAAGGATTATCCAAGTTGGATGAAAAGGAAGGAGTTTAGAAAATTTAAAAACATTTTCAAGCACTCTGCCCTTAAGGATTTCCCAACCCCCAACAATGGGAGTAGCTACAGATTTCCAATGGGATCATAGCGGCCGTAATCAAACTGAGACTAATGTCGCTGCTTCCGGGGCACAATAATGAGTGTGCTGTCTTTGGCTGCAATTTTTTTTTTTTTTTTGGTGTCTATACAAATTTCTACTCTCAGCATATGACTTTTAATCCATTATTTATCCTAAGAACCCAGCAGAGACTGATGGTATGAACTCTATATGCTACATTTAATTATGTTCTATTAGAAAGCTGGGGTACTTCACATTGTAGTAACAATAAGTTGATTCACAGGTTTTCTTCTGGGAGGCCAGCCCTAAACAAAAGTGTCATGTTAGTTTTCTTAACATAATGCCATGATACCACCTTTAACTGAAATTCGTATTATTGGAGTCACAAAAGCGTTAGATTGCAAAGGTGGGTCATTGTCTCCAAGAGCTACCATTGTAATGTCTGCACAGGGGAAATACACAGGAATGATAGCATTCTTGGGAAAACTATCAGGAAGACACATGTTAATGAGTAATACATATCAGAGAAAGGGCAGGGAAAATGTATGATCATTAGGCTGCTAAATTTACAGGTAAGAACTAGATGGTAAATTAACTCCATATAACAACACACACACAAAATTGGTCATAATTTTCCTTCCTTCATGCTTCGAACTCTTCACAAGTATTTCTTTAAATGATAACCAAGATTGCTTCTGTCCTTTAAATTCTAAGCTATGTGAAATTCAAAATTCCTCTGAAATCTAAAGATGCTCTCATTTATTTGTAGTCAATGATCATTGTAATAAAAAAAGAGACACATTTCTCAAGTTACAGCAGTAAGTAGTAATGCAGTGGCCAGATAGTAAATATTTTAATTTTTCTTCCTTGTTATACTTAGGGGGGAGACATTAGACTTGACCTTGGGAGTAGGAATTAGTCCAAATTCAAAGGCAAAGGTCGAATCTTTCTTTACGAAGTTGTATTAGGGAACAGGGTTTTAATTACCTCTTTTTTCCATGTTCATTCCATTTTGTTCAATTCTTACAGGGAGAAGCATCTATAAAAATATCACCCAGTAGCCTATCCGATCGCATATGACTCATGAAGCCCACTTCCGTTTGGCCCAGAGAGTGCCTTTTCCTTAACTCATTCTGGAGAATTACAATGACAACTCTCTAATCAAAACTTAAAAAAAAAAAAAAAAAGAGTGCCAAAGGCATCAGGCAATGTTGATGAAATGCAACACCTTTAAACCGGTTGCCAATTAATCTGTTTGACCAAGCACGGATTTGGGCAACCCGGATAGCCTAAGAGGAAAGAGCTACTCTTTCTTATATTGACGTGTTTTTACTTTTAATTTACATATTGATTGTTTTCCGTATAGAAATGGGGAGAACGTACGAATGCAAGATTTTTTTTTTTTTAAAGATTTTATTTATTTATTTGACAGAGAGATCACAAGCAGGCAGAGAGGCAGGCAGAGAGAGAGGAGGAAGCAGGCTCCCCTAGAGAGCAGAGAGCCCGATGTGGGGCTCGATCCCAGGACTCTGAGATCATGACCTGAGCCGAAGGCAGCGGCTTAACCCACTGAGCCACCCAGGCGCCCCCGAATGCAAGATTTTTTTGCATCTATGCCAGTTGAAAGAAGTCGGGCTTTCTTTTCCCATGATGGACCGGCACATTAAGTCACTTACATCCTTGTAAACCTTTTCCCCTCCACACTGGGATTCTCAGTTTCCCCTTCATTTCTAACTGTTGCTGTTTATATGCCATATTACATTCTCTAATTTCCTTTTATCTTTTCTTTATTTTGCAATGTCTCAGTATGTGTCTCTTTAAGACAAGTTAATTTAACCAATTACTCCAGTTTGCTTGAAGATAAAATCTTTAATTTATCCAGGCCTCCTTTATTCTTTCTAGGATACTCTTTTCATTAATTTCACGAAGCATTCTAATTCTCCAGTTTAGGGAAAAGCTAATTTCCCCACATACATGCACATGCACGAGCTCAGAGGCAAACCAACATATAAGGATACCGCCCAAACCGATTTTTCTCCTCCTTTTTCTAGCTAAATTTTTTTTCTTTTGCGTTTTCTATTTGAAAAGTGATAGATTTCAAAAAGAGAAGTCTGTATTTATTATGTATTATGTTATCCTTAAGCTGTTTTAATTCATTTATTGTTTTAGCAAAATGCAGTTTAATCTCCTCTTTTGAGAAAATATTTTGACAAAATAGAGAATAAGGACCCAGGATGCTTGGAGGAATGTCTGGGGAATTGTTGAGAGAGGCCAAAAGTGCATTTGAAAATAAAAGTGCCTTTTTTTTTTATTTGTCTATTTATGAAACACATTGCACATACTAGTTACTGTTTTAAGCATAAGGTCATATGAAAGATGACATCCCTGATTTTCAAGTTGGGGGAGAGAGAGGAAATACATAAAATGATGTGATACATGATAAATGAATATAGATAAGAAAGTAATCAACTTGATCCGGGGCAAGTTTCAAAAAGGAGGGATGTGAGGGATGGTTTGAAGATGGGAGGAACAGCTTGAAAGTGATTATTAGATGGATTTTATACTCGTGATGCATCATCCAAGAAAATCATTAACATAGACACTTCCTGTATAATTACACTTGTCCTCATTCTTTTTTTTTAAGATATTATTTATTTATTTGACAGAAATCACAAGTAGGCAGAGGGGCAGGCAGAGAGAAAGGAAGGGAAGCAGGCTCCCCGCTGAGCAGAGAGCCCAATGTGGGGCTCGATCCCAGGACCCTGGGATCATGACCAGAGCCGAAGGCAGAGGCTTTAACCCACTGAGCCACCCAGGCGCCCCTACATGTCCTTATTCTTAAATGTGTATGAACTACTTCTGCTTCTAATTCAGACGACCCGGAAGACATTGCGTCTGTTTCGGGGACCAGGTAATTTGCTCCCACATGTGCGCCCCCTGCTGCTTTCGTGTGTGAATAGGTTTGTTGTTCATAGCTGTGTAAACACAGCAGGAAAGGGATACACCCAAAATACAACTATATTGATTCAGATCGTAAGAAGATCATGACTACAGAAAGCGTATTAAAATGACTATATTTTTCAATGTCTGATTTTTTTTTTTTAATCTGTCGTGGGGCGCCTGGGTGGCTCAGTCGTTAAGCATCTTCGGCTCAAGTCATGAGCATCGAGCCCCACAATGGGTTCACTGTTTGGCAGGAAACTTGCTTCTCCCTCTCCTACTCCCCCTGCTTGTGTTCCCTCTTTCACTTTCTCTCTCTCTCTCTCTCTCTCTCTGACAACTAAATAAATAAAATGTTTTTTAAAAATCTGTTGTTTACAGTATTTATATACCTTCTCCAGCTCCCTTGCTCGCCTCTTTCCTTGCTCAGGTGCATTTCTCCCCTTCCTTTCCAGAGCCTGTACTTGAAAGTCCCAATAAATTATCAGCACTTTCTTCTCTGCCTGAGGCTCTACTTTCTAGAATGCCAAGGTCAACACTTGGTGCCTCAGGATGGGGCTTTGGAGTTAGATTACTCAGCTCTCTGAAAACAAAAGCTGCTGGCATTAAGTGATATCATAATTACCTAAGCATCCACCTGTGGTTAATTACGATGTGCAGGTGGAGGGCAAGGGAACTTAATGATTTGGGCAGCCATGTTACTTATTAGGATTGTGATGTGAAGAAATTATTTATGTCAACAGTACAGACCTTAAAATTAGATTAAAAGAGTCAGGGAAGATAATTCCCTATTGGATAATAAGCTCAGAAAGCCAGAGGACATTAAATTTGCAGGTTTTGTAGATAGTTTTTCTATGAGAAAGTTAGGACATTGAAAGAACAGGACACTGAGATGTGGAATGGATCAATGAGTGGATGGACCTCACACAGAACCCCAAATTTCAGACTTTCTCAGTTGCTATAGGATATACTTCAGTCTCCTCTTACCTGGAGGCAATATGATGATCTCATACACAACAGGTGTGGCAAGAAGACACACTCCTTGAGATATGCTCCTAACACCACACGTTGCCTACAGGCCATACCCAAAGTCAAGTCTCAGCATGGCCTCAAAAGAGGAAATCAAGGCTTTCCTCCATGCAGAAATAACTTAAAATGGAAAAGAAATGGCAGTGCCTAGCTAGATAAAAGCAAGAAACAAGAAAGTATGTATGGGTTTGGGTGTTGAGTCTGAATCATAAGACTGGATAGGCTCAGAATCTCTTGAATCAGGATTTAATATTTTAGAAAGGACAGAAGTTGGCCCTAATAAATGGTTTTGTTAACTCCCAGAAGGAAGAAAAGTGAAGTACAAGAACTTCCTTGGTAAAATGTTAGAAAATCAGGAAGTTCTCACATATGAGGATGTTATAATGATGCTTTTTAATGTATAGTTCAAGAACTCAACATTAACCAACTTCCCAGGAGAAGATAAAGGAATCTTCTGTCCACTGATGTGTAAAAATTTGTACTCTTGGCTAGGGGGGATATGTACCAGAGTATTTGATAGTGTGGTAGTGACTGTCCTCTCTAGGGCGAGGTTTTGGTATTCAGCCATTGACTTGGCCTCTCTATTCTCTCTAGAAAAGATGGGATTCTGGAAAGGATAGCACAGGTAGGAGCAAGGAATCATCAGCACCCAGACAGATTTAATTATTACAAGAAGTAGTAGGTCCAAAGTGGTGAACAGTGGCTCGGCCCACAAAGATCTCCCAAGGCAGGAGCACCTGGGTGGCTCAGTCCATTAAGCCTCTGACTCTAGGTTTCTGCTCAGGACATGACCTCAGAGTCCCGAGATCAAACTCCATGTCTGGCTCTGTGCTGGGCATGGAGCCAGCTTAAGATCTTAAGCATTTTTTTCTCTCTCCCATTTCCCCTGCCCCTCACTCCCCTCCCCTCACTCTGAAAAAACAAAGCCTAAAAACCTCTCATGGCAGCTGATAGATAAGTCTTCTCACAGAAGTGACCAATCAACAGCTTAACAGGATGCTATATGCTTTATATACTTAGGGGGAAATAAATCAAGAGCAGGTTGACAGAGGCTAATGACAATGTGATGAAAAACCATAGGTATTTACCCAGTTTCCAAATAGAAGCTGTGCCAGCTACCCAAGTGCATTGATGGGAGGGGAGGCTGGGCTACTCTGAGCCGTGACCTTGAGTAGGTCACCTTGCTGCAATTCCATAGCAAGTGTTTGTCATAAATATTCCTCCAATTGTTTCTCTCAAGACTCATATGGCCGTTCGCCAAGATCGCCATGTACTGATGAGTAGGAAATATTCAGATTTTTAAAGGAATGCTAGATATGGATTCTAGATGGCATTGATTCCCAGAGACTTGTAATGCCACCATGGTTCACTGGTTAGAAAGGGAGCAAAGATCAAGTGATAAATACGGTTCTGGCTCGAGGTCATTTCACAGGTCTGTGGGCTCACCTTGTGGTTGCTTCCCCAGTAAGCCAACGTGTTGGATGGACACAGAGGGCTGTGAGAAGTCTGAAGGGACACTGCGTAGGATGAAACCTTATAGACCTTCTCATTGTCCCTTCCCTGCCTCTTCCTTCTCACGGTCAACAACATATCCGTGCCGATTTTCCATTCCATTTCTGCACTTGTCTGGGGTGTCCCGACAGACATCACGATGTTTGGTTGCCTGAAAGGCTGACAAAGGAGCCGAATGACACATTGTGAATGTGAGCAAGTTAGCCCTCTATAGGGTCAGTTTTGACAGTGAGAAATGTAGAAGACCAGAAGAAACTGAATACATAAAATTCCCCTCCTTTCCAACTCCGTGAGGTATTTCATGTGATTTCTTCTTGTACACCTTTCGGAAGAAAGTCCTGCCTGCCAAGCCTTGCGAATAGCCAGTTGTATCTGTTCTTGGCTTGTGTTGAAGGAGCTGCCATCGTAGTAATGGATGGTACCCCATTATCTTTACCGCAGCTCTACCTTTCTCCTCTCCCTTACCAGCTGAGCTTGGACTTTGCAAATAGCATCAACACTTTGATCTGTGTCTTAGGCTCTAATATAAAAGACAATATTAAGACATAGAATGAGTATTTAAAGAAGTATTAACTAAACTACTTTTTGGCCAACCAGGTATTTTTTTCTAATGTGTCTTGCTTTATTTTGTTTTTGTTTTTGTTTTTTTGTTTTTGTGTTTTGTTTTTTATTTTTTTTTATTTTTTTTATTTTTTTTTTAAGATTTTATTTATTTATTTGACAGGCAGAGATCACAAGTAGGCAGAGAGGCAGGCAGAGAGAGAGAGAGAGAGAGGAGGAAGCAGACTCCCTGCTGAGCAGAGAGCCTGATGCGGGGCTCGATCCCAGGACCTTGGGATCATGACCTGAGCCGAAGGCAGAGGCTTAACCCACTGAGCCACCCAGGCGCCCCTGTGTTTTGTTTTTTAATTTCACATGCTCTGTTGGATCAAAGCTACTGAGCATGAAAAATATAGATTTGGCCTTCTTTTTTTCCAGTTTGACACAGATTAGATTATAATTAACCAGTGTGAACAAAACATAATAAAAATCCTTATTAGAATGTCATTCACTTGGCCTGGCCTGCTCTTCACTCCTTCTGGAGATCTTTTAGATTGGCAGCTTGAACCAGAATGCACACACTTACCCCCTGTCCCCGGTCACTTTCTCTTTTGAATTTCAGTCAGTTCTGACTAAGCACCGTATCAATTTCTTCCTCTTCCAGCAATGCCATTTCCTCTCTCCTGGCTCAGTTACTATCTGCATTATCAGGTAACCTAAGATAGTAAAAAATTAGCTCACTCATACTTCATACACAAAGTGATTTGTGTGCCAGGTTTAAAAAGGGCAGGTGAGCTGACAGAGACATCAGGTCGGGGACGCATGTTGGTGGTGGCTCCTAACAACCAGGAGAGAGCTAGTGAGGGCGATGGGCACATTTCTGAAGACCATCCCACCATTCTGTTGCTTCAGGGTGGCCCACAGTAATGCCCAGTGGTCCTCTTTATCCTCAGTTCTCCTTGCAAATTAACTGGGGAGCAGGAGGCTGGGATAACCCAAGGTCATAATCCTTCTAGGACCAGGGCTATAGTGCGGGGTAGAGAACTTGGTGATGGATGAACTTACAGCAAAAAATAAGGGAGGGGAAGAATGTCTCCAAAGTCAGTCTGGGGCAGAGACAATATTATTCATCCAATCTCATTTTCTTTCTTTGAAGGAACATAGGTGGACAGGTGCTTTCCTAGCATCAAGGGATGGAATTCTGTTCATGTGGGAGAAAGTGATGTGTGCCCCTTCTGCCCGGATCCCCAGTATCTTCCACACAGCATGACGTCAAAGCCCTCGGGGCTATATGGGAGGGCATCCTTCCCCACAGCAAACATGCATTAGACTGTCTCAGAGCCAAAAATAGCTCTCTATTGGATGAATCCACTAAGATCTGGGAATTGATTGTAGCAGTTGGCCTATCCCTTGTGACACAGCATCCCGAACCTATTCTTTCTCTTAAATATTTGTACTGAAATTGAGCATTACTTTTACTCTGAAGGTAGGAATTAAAGCAAAAGAGATACCAAATTCATAAAACTTAGAGAATTGTAGAGAAAAGGATTTCTCCCTTTATGCCAATAATCCATTGTGGTTAGTACTCTCTTAAAGTCAAAGACGAGAAGCATGTTTATTTCTTTTAATAGAAAACGAGAGCTCTGAATCCACTCCATAAAAGTTGATTCTGGTGACCGAAATGGATGTACTAAACTCAGACTCTTAAAAATGTGACATATGAGAATCATTTTTCCAAAGGAAGTGTCATCACTGGGGGCTTCCATATAGAGAATTATTTACATGCTCCATTTTCTTATCACCAATTATTTTATTAATTATTATATACTAATAAGCATAAACATAAATGAGTAGGGATTTCAAATGGGACCCATTAACTACCTCTGGATTGATTATGCAATGTCATTTTACAATATGCACATTATACATGACCAAATATTTCTTTTTGCAATTTTATGTTAATTATTAAACTTAGAATTAACCATTATGAATAATTATTAACATATTCTATTCATTGCTACTATCATTCATATTTTTATAACAGGGACTACATTCCAGAAAGGAAAACCTCATTACATTCAAATATCATTTGTATGTTTCCGGCTTGAACCATTTAAAATATCAGAGAAATAACTAACATATTTAAGGACAATTTTAAAACTGCCCTAATGAAAATAATGAGAAAAACAGAATTCCCATTATTTTTTCTGACTCTATCTTTGTGTTATTTTCAGACATTACTTTCTCAATATAGACATTATAAAAATAAACACTGTGATTAACTATTCTTTAGTAAATGATGTTGAACAATAATTTATGATAATATTATGTAATAAAGAAGTTTTGTTAGATTGTCATTCTATGATTTGTTCCATCAGAGAAAATGTTCCTCTACATTTTTTTTTCTGAACAATAAGACCAAATTGTTCAGTGCAGAGAAAGACAAAGGGTTATTAGAGAACATGAATGTATCTTGCTGGAGTTCACTGAAGCCAGGAAAATGAGCAGTCGGGCTCATGCCTTATGAAGCATATAAGTTGAAGAAAAAAAGAGATCCTAATTTTGGAAAATATTTTGGTACAGAAAATATGTGGAAACAACTTGGAAGCAAAATAGCTCTCAGCATTGTTCATATAGAAAACAGGTATCGCTAGGGGCGCCTGGGTGGCTCAGTGGGTTAAAGCTTCTGCCTTCGGCTCAGGTCGTGATTCCAGGGTCCTGGGATCGAGCCCCACGTCCGTCTCTCTGCTCACCGGGGACCCTACTTCCTCTTCTCTCTCTGCCTGCCTCTCTGCCTACTTGTCATCTCTGTCTGTCAAATAAATAAATAAAATCTTAAAAAAAAAAAAAGAATTAAGAAAACAAAAGAAAGAAAACAGGTATCCCTAGACATAATTATGGAACCGTGAAAAGAAGTTATAGGTGGGAACTTTGGATATCGTATAAATTAACAAAACAAAACAAATATGTCTTCAATGGGAGGAGATGCCACTTAAAGATAGCAAGTGGCATTTCACTGTAGGTAATTAAAGAGATCACAATTGTGAGGGGTGTTGTGGAAACACAGATGCCTGTGCAGGTTGCATGCAAAATTGGACTACCTGACCCCTAGGGTCCCTTCTACTTCTTATATTCTATGGTTTTAAACGTCAGAACTACATTTTCAATGCTTTTGATTACATATGAATATTAAGTGTTTTCATTGGATTTAGCACTGAACTGGCCAGAGACGGAAATCTTATCAAGTACTTAGAGATTTGTTGTTACTCAGATTTCAGAATGATTGGTACTAAGATACGTGATGTATAATGTTTATTAAAAAATAATAGAAATAAACTATTTCTTACAACACTGAAAATGAAAAATAAATATTTTTGGTTTAGTCCAAGAAAAGATACGTGATGCGTGGTGGAGGCGATACAGCATCTGACATACCAGTTAGAAACCAATCACTAGTAAGTCTCACAGTGAGCTTTGCTCCAGGAGAAACTGACCATTCAGTTATGCATGGATCCTTCCTTATTCTCAGCAACACAGGGAGTACCATGAAATCCTGGTTCTCTGGACTCTTCCACACAGACACCCAGAGGAAGGGAGGAGTGCCATTCCTCTTCAGGGAAGGAGCAATTGTCCGTGTTCTGGGAGTGTGCCCACTAGACAGCCTTCTGCTGGCAGTCTGTTGTGGGATGGCCTGTCCATATTCACTTTTTGATGGAGGCAGGGTTACAAAGGGCCAGTCATGCTGGCTTTTTATTTCCACAGTACCTCCTGGGGACGAGCTAAAGCCAGGGTTTTTCAAAGTTTGGAGTGATTCACATCTTGAGCTGGATAATTCTTTTTCAGGGGCTGTCCCTTGCAGCATAGAACATTTCTTATCATTTTTGTCCTCCACCCACTAGCCGCCTGTACCAATATGTCACTTCCCATTCCATTGTGAAAATGAAAATGTCTCCAGCATTGCCAAATGTCCCTGTTGAGGAAAAATTGTGACCAGATGAGAACCACTGGGCTAAAGTCAGGACTGCAATGTCTCCCAATTATCACTCCTTCCCCCGACCCTGCCTCAAGGTATTGATTCCAGAGAAACTCCGCAATAAACACCTCGAAGGTGGTAGCCTGTCACAGATTCACAGGAAAAACAAAAAAAGAAAAAGAAAATGAAAATGCTATTTAAAACCAAAATTGAAAAAAAAATTGACTAGAGTCACTAGGTTTTTTAGAAGTTGTCATAATTGAACAAATCTATTTTCAGCTCCTTGGAGAGGCTGTTAAAAGAGTCAGATTCACATCTGGAATAAGTGGGCAATTACCTAAAGGGATTTCTAGATCCCTAACGAGAGGAGAATGAAATTTGGGGCGTGGACCAAAGTGCTCTGCATAATTTAAGAAGCGGGATGTTTAAGGACACGTGGGGAGCTCGTCGCTTGGGCATCCAACTCTTAGTCTCTTGATTTCTGCTCAGGTCACGATCTCAGAGTCCTGGGATAGAGCCCCCCATCGGGCTCTGTGCTTAGTGGGGAGTCTGCTTGAGGATTCCCTTTCTCCCTCTCCCAGCTAGCGATCTCTCTTTCTCTCTAAAATAAATAAATAAATCTTTTTAAAAATCTGGAGAGCTTAAAAATCATGTTTAGGTCACGCAGAGATAATAGCCAAGCTAAGAGAAACATGGCAATAGGCAAGATTGGGAAAGGCTGGGGCCCGTGGAAAATTTTGTCTAAGTATGAATTGAGGAGAAATGTTGATGAGCTTATTGGTGTTATCATGACACAAAAGCCCCTTTCTCTCCTCCAACCTTCAGTCAAATCCGCTACTCCCACAAGTTCACATTTTTGTGCCAAGTTTGTTAATGTAGGCTTAAGAAAAAAAAAAATTAAAAAATGCATATATATTCATATACCTATATATATATATATATTTATTTACCTTATTAGTAACACCTCATAAAAAGTTGTTCTATTGCTGGTGCAAAATGACTTTCAAATATTTCCAGCCTCAGATCATACCTTTCCTGCAGTTACCAGTTGCTGGCCGTAAGGTATATTTTCATGTAGTTAGTTACACGCTTTGTCTTTTATCTCTAGCCAAACCTTCCTTCTTTAATCGCTGTGGTTTTACGTGTGGGGTAGACTGTTGTTGGGATACTTCTCTCTTTTTTATTTTTTTCAATTTTTATTTCTTAATTGGGGAGGCGTGGGTTAGAGATGGGATTACTCTTCTCTGAACTTCTTCCAAACCATCTGGGGCTTAGGGCCCTCAAATTGAGTTCCACATCCAGGTGTGATATTCTCAGAATTTCAGTCTGTAATGAGATGAGGCACGTCTTCATTTCTGTCACTTCATAGAACTCGTGTGGATAAATACCACTAGACCACAGCACGCTTAAGTGCTGTCACCTTTATTCCCAACGTAGTTGTGAGTCCGAAAGTGGAAATGAGCAAGCCAATATGTCTGTTAATCTTAAACTGTTCTTTCGTAGAGGTTTTCTTTTCTCTATTCAATAGTCCAGTTATCTATTGTTGTGTGGAAAACTGCGCCACATCTTAGTGCCGTAAACGGTCATTTCTTCCGTGATTTGTGGGGTCAGAATCTGAGGAGGGCTTGGTTGGGTGGCTTATCACCAATCCATGTGGCATGAGCTGGGGAAGACAGCGCTGGACAACCCATTACTCAAACATGAGTCACCAATGTGCTCCTTGGTCCAACTCTCTCTTTCTTATGATTTTTTATTCTCTAATCCTCTCCAAATGGCTTAGTTTTCTCAGTCTCACTTCCAGGAAGGGGTTGGATTACTTTAGCTAGTAGCAATTCCAAAGAATTCTGGGAAAAACCAATTGAGAAGTCCACCTTCCAGGTCAACAGAATGTGATCAGGGAGGCAGGAGCCCCCAGAACACAGCAAATCCCATGTCGACCTCATCCTTGGAAGAGAGAACTAAATTCTGGGGAAGGGGAAGAGCATTATGCCTCTAATGTGCCTTTTTAAACTGAAATTTTAGGGTTTTTCTAAATAAATATAATTAGCCCAATTATATTCTACATAAGTGGCAGTAATAGAAAGGGGATATAAAATTATACATATTGATGACCCAGAAATACACACACACACACACAAGAGCGAACATTCCTCATCTGCATGAAATGCTGTCAGAAAAATATTTTTGCTTCATTTGATCATCTGTCACCTTTAACTTTTTCTAGAAGTCTCTTTCTGCTCACTTCCCACCTGGTCACTTCTGTGCATTTACTTTCCAAATCTGACTCCTTATATTATAAGGAGGATGGAGTTCTATAGCCCTCAGCAATGAAAGTCAGGATCTTAGGCCCTAAAATACGGGTATCTACAAGTGAGCTATACATAAAGCACAGGGGCACAAGATACTGCTGTGTTCAAGACAGAAAGAAAAAATTCTTCCCATCTGGGGAAACTGCAAAGAGACTTGTGATCTGCCTGAGGCTGTGGGTAGAAAGGAGACGCCCTTGAAAACTGGGAAACCCGCGCTGGTACTGTAAGCAGTTATATAGGTCTAAATATACAGGTCCAAATTATATATAGGTCCAAATTCATATAGGTCTCATCATACATGAGTAAATTCACACCATACATGAGTAAGTACATTAGATTGACAAATTAAAATAAGAACTGGTCAGAGATGGATATATTTCCTACTGCTACAGACAAGGCAAATCTATGGCATATATCATATATCATAAGAAGGACCTTTCCGGGCAATGTCAGCTGAATCAAATACTCACAATGTGTCCTTTATTAACTAAAAATAATAAAGAAATTTGAAAGACTTCATGACATACCTATCTGTTTGAAGGGTGTGCTTCAACAGTAGACTAGCCACAGCTAAAGAGAGAAGGTATAAATTTAAAGATTGTTTTAAGGCAGTGACTCCTATTTTTTCCAGATCTAAAATTAGAAATAAATTCAACTGAATGCTGTTCCAAGCCCCAAAATGGTTACTATAAACACTTTTAATATAATATTTTTATATCTATAATAAAAAATAAATATATAAAAATAAAACATATATAAAATAAATATAAAATAATATATTGTATAAAATAATAAATAAAATATATTATTTATTTTAATAGATTCTAATATATTTTATATATTTTATAAGTAAATTATAAAATTTATAAATTGAAATTTATATCTTAATATATATTTTATATTGTATAAATATAATATATAATATAAATAATTATATGAAATTATATATCAATTATATTATAGATCATGTATTATATAAATATAATACATAAAATAAATATATCATATAAAATTTTATAAAATTAAAATTTATAAAAATATAAATCACAAAAATATATTTTATATATAAAATATTTTTATATTTTTGTGATTTATATGTAATATTTTAATATAATATTTTAAATATAAACAACATCTGGCAAGAACAAAAAGTAGAACTTGAAAGGCAAAGAGCAAAATTATAGAAGATTAAGAAAGACAGACAAGGTAACTTGTTTTTAAAAAATGTGTCTATTAGGCTGACAACAACTTAGCATCAGCAAGAATTAGAGTAATTTTTTTTTAAAAGGGAAAGAGCATGAGTGGGGTGGACAGTGGAGAGATGCCCAGGAAGAGAAAGAATCTTTTTTTTTTTTTTAGGCTTTAGAATAATCTAATTTCAAAGAGAAAGAATCTTAAGCAGGTTCCATACCCAGCATGAAGCCCACGTGGGATTGATCCCACGACACTGAGATCAGGACCTGGGCCATAATCAAGAGTCTGACACTTAACTGACTGAGCCGCCCAGGCGCCCTAGAGTAATATTTTCGAAGCACTCAGGGAAAATAGTGGTTTTACTGTTTTCTGAGAATTTTATATTATTTGTCCTTCAAATTTGGGGAGAATAGTTATAACTTCCTACACCATTTATTTTGAACAATTTCAAATTTTTGGGAAAGTCCCAAAGTAGTGTGATAAATATGTATATGGATTACCCAGAATCACAATACATTTTTCTACACTTTTTTTCTTTTGCCGTATCAACACATCTACCTATTTCCCTATGTGCTCTTTCTTATTTGAGTCTCTCGCATTCTCTAAGACACTTCACTCCTAGCTACTTCTGCATACTTTCCCCATCAACGAGGATATTCTCCTTCAAAACATAATACCAGGATCACACTGAAGATCATCAATATTGACATAATACAGCACAATATGTGTATCGTGTGGTCCATGCTTGAGTTTCTCTCCTCGTGTAAGGAAGTGTTTTGCTGTTGTATATATTAGATCATCCAAAGTCCAATAAAGTGTGCCTTGCACTTGGTTGTGATGTCTCCTTTAGTTTTCTTAGATTCGTTCATCTGTTTGCCTTTCTTGTCTTTGACATTTAGAAGGGTCCAGTCTAGTTCATTTGGATGGTGTCATGCCATATGGATTTGTCCATTCAAGAAAACATGTGGATTGAGAACTTTCTCATTCTCCAAGATTCTCAGCTGTGTGCTTCTAACATTGTTCTAATGTTGTTTATTCATTTGGACTTGCTTTTTCTTTTCTTTTCTTTCTTTTTTTTGGGGGGGGCTATAGCACATGATTGATTAGAGTCCTTTATTTTCTTAATCTGTTTCATATTTGTATCTCCTTTTTTCTGCAGAGATAACACTGGTCCTAACACAACCAATATATTAACCATTGATTTGCACAGTCTTATAACTTTCTACTTCCCAAACATTGTCAAATATAAGTCTACCAAAAAAGAAAATTGTGAAGTTTATTTGTAGAATTTTTGTGCCTAAAATATACCCCACCGAGGGTATTCAGAAAGAGTCATGGGGTCAAAGTTCCTAAGATTTCTGTGGTTGTGTGTGTGTGTTGCTTTGTTATCAATTTAATATAGAGCTAATAGTTTATCTAGGGACTCAATTTTAAGTTTTTTTAAACCATCACAATAAGTAAAATTTAGTTTTTGAAATAGAAAATACTTCAAAAGTGAAATTTTATAAAACACAATACTTGGAAAACTCATTCTCTTTCCTATCCCAAGGTTTTGCAAAACATATATATATATGCATATATATATATATATATATATATATATTCATTTCTTACTTAAATGCTACTTTATTATATATGTGTACATAGCAAATATATAGATACATCTATGCATACACATATGTACAAACTATGCATATATAGATCTATATTGTTTTGATATTTTGATATTACTGCTAATAATGTCACTATGAACAGTCTTGCATGATTTTTTTCCATATTATTGGAGATTCATTTTCACAACAGATTTCTCAAGTTGATATTTCTCCTTCAATGGATGTGTTCTATAATAAAACAGTTTTAAAGAAAAATAGACACAGGAAAGATAGCATGACAATTAATAGTATGGGTTCTAGTCCTAGACTTGTCACTTCTTAGTTGTGACATTGGGGAAAATTACCTTAATCAGGTTTCTGTCAAAAAAGGAAAATAAAATAGATTTCATTAGTATAGCCATAAAGATTAAGGTAAACGGTGTACATAAACACAAACCTCTTAATGCAATGTCTGTCATTTAGTAGATACCTAATTTGGACTCCAAAAGAATAAACATAACTCTATGAATTTGTCTCATGTAAACTTATATCCTGAGTGAGTCATATCACTCTGACAAAACATGAAAATCACAGGTTTATAATGAAGCAAGTATTTTTATATAACTATAGTTTCCAGAAAGTTCTATAATCAGTAAAAAAAAAAAAATAGCAAAAATACTAAACATATGTTTAAGAAAAAGAAAGTAATAAATAATCTAACAGTACCCACCTCAAAAAAATCTCCTTTCAATTCAGCAGAGTCCCTTCTAGTTCATAAAATGCATACTTAGCACAGGGGCCTGTAAACCTTGGCCCTGGATCAACCCTGGCTGTCACCTATTTTAGCAAATAAAGTTTTATTGGGACACAGATATGTCCATTCATTTACATATTGTTCAAGGCTGTTTTCACTCTACAACAGAGTTGAATAATAGCAATACAGACAGCATAGCCTACAAATCCCAACATATTAATGATCTAGCCTTTGACACAAAAAGTTTGCCAGCTCCCACTTTAGAATTACGATACAATGCTACACAGTTTTACATTATATTTTGTTAATACTTCAAGAATATTTCTTAATTTCTACTATCTGAACACCTCAAATTATTCATTATTCATCTGTCAGCATGGAATCACATCATTTATTTCTCCTCTCTTCTTTGTTAAATATTTGGTGGTTTTCATATCTTGAGTTGTACAAAATAGTCAGTGAGCATCTTGAGTCTTATAGGACCACTTGCTATCCATTTGAAATATATATACATATGTCTATCTTTCTATATTATTTCCTGTGGAAAGAATATATATATATATATACACACACACATATATAATGCATATATACATATGCATTATAATGCATATGTATGCATATATATGTATGCATATATATATAATGCATATATACATACACATATGCATTCTACAGGGAAAATTTCTGGGTCAAAATGTATAATCATAGGGTCTTGATCTCTTGATCTACTTTGCTCTGCAAAATATGTCAAAAGTGTCTTGATCTCTTGATCTGTTTTGCTCTACAAAAAGGTTAACATTAGCTTCCAAGCCTAGCAGAAGGTGTTGGAACTCAGAACCCTAGAATTAGGTAGTATTATTTTTTAAAATTTCTATTAAATCAGCTAAAATTAAACCTAACTATTTAGTCACTTTGCATATATTTGATCAATAAAAACCATGAAAGGTTTTATCTATTTTCACATTTACTGATGTGTTAATTGTCCATTTGCATACTTTGTCAGGTTTTGTAGATTTTTGTCTTCCTCTATGAATCTGTGCAACTTCAGGGTAATGGAAAGAGTAGGGAATTAAAATGGGGAAGGTCTGCCTTAATCCAGTGGTAATATGTGAGTCAGTTTGGACACTGGAAGCTAGAGAACACTAATCCAAATCAACTCAAGATTTGTCAAGCTTATTCTGTCTCAGAAATTGTACTAGGCACTGGGGTAAAAGAAAGAACCAGACTCACCCTTGTCCTCCAGGGATGAAATTCTCTGATAATTTAGGAACTTAAAATGACATATCAATGGGGCACCTGGATGGCTCAGCTGGTTAAGCGTCCAACTTTTGATTTCGGCTCAGGTCATGATCTCGGGGTTGTGGGTTGGAGCCCCACACCCAACTCCACGCTTAGCGGGGGTCTGCTTGGTTTCTCTCTCCCTCTCCCTCGACCCCTCTCCCCCACTCATGCTCTCTAAATAAATAAATATATACATACATAATATCTTAAAAGAAATAATGATACATCAAGATTTTGGAAATTCTAAGATGGAAGTATACTTCCTAAGTACCATTTGACCTTCACTGTTGTCTTTCTCAATCATCTTTAACATTACTTTTGCTCGTGTTGTTTTTGGGTTTTTTTGTTAGTGTTTTGATTTTGTTAGTGTTTTGAACTATTCAGATGTTTTTGTTAGTGTTTTTTTTTTGTTTTGTTAGTGTTTTGAACTATTTAGATGTTATTTAGTAGATTATAATGTAATAACAATGTAGTATTTCACATTGGCATTCAAGAGAATATTTTTCATTCAGCCTGCAAAAGGCGGAAATGCTTGGATTAGGCAGTTAGAAATATTGGCAATGTGCCCAAGCCAAAATATTGCAAATGAAAAATTGGTACGTTTTCAGTTTTACCTATATGAAGTCTGCACTGCCTTGGGAATGATTTGCTTTTCATCCTCACCTGTTACCTCTTCATCTACTTGGGTACTGCTTCAAATTTTAAGTGTCCACACGGAGTTCTTAGTCATGAAGGCTGACTTTGAAATTCATTCTGCCTCCAGGTTTTTTGCCAGTTATTTGACACTGTTCAGAGCTGCCCCTACAAGTTTACAAAAGCTGACGATGACCATCTCTTCCCATCCATGCATTCAGAAATGCATGTTGGTTAACCTGAAATAAGCCATCGTGGGACTGCATCCACCATGGGGATTGGCAAAGGCCGTAAATCAGGCTGCCTTCCCACTCCCCCATGGAGAATGAATTGTTCAACTTTTAAAAGCATGCTGCTGCTCCGAGTCTGACATTTCTAATCAGTCCCTTATAAAAACTCATAGTTTCTCTCTAAATTACGTGAGAATTGTTCTCTCAACTCAAACTAGTATCCATTATAAACTGGAAACCAGCAACACACCACATTTCCTTGTAAATACCCACAAGTCAACCTGTAGATGGTAATAAATGTAATGAGGCAGGAAGCTATGATGCCATCAGGGAGAGGGAGAGAAAGGAAATCTCCTGACAACTATATTTAGAATGCCCCAAATCTTGATGTACTGTCATCAGTTCCTAACTTATCAGATAATTTATTCCTAGAGAACAGTGACGGAGTTTCCTGTATCTGAGGGCTTAGTACAATTTCTGCAAGAGTAGGCTTAATATATGTGGACTTGATTTGAATTAAAGTTTTCCCCAACTCTACCACCTAAAATGATTCCCATTTTAATGCAGATTAAGTAAGACCTCCCTTACTCAATGCAATTTCACGTTCTATTTTCTGAAAATAGAAGGTGAGCTTGCATATCAGATATGTCTTTATGTTTTGAATTAATAAGATATTAATAAAATTTTCATATTTTATAATTTTCATATTATGTCACTTAAAGTGTTTTTAATTGGAAAGTATGGCATAACCCATACAAAACTAATCTATCCAAAGGTATGTTTGATCTGACCTGTTTAAGTAACAGTATAGTGAATTCCTGGCTTCAGCTACTCTTGTGTAACTATAAAAATACCCAATTTAAAAAATCAGGTAGAAGTGATTCTCCCTTTCACTTTCTCTTTTTCTCTTTTACTTGTGTTTTAACAGAATGGGTATAATATTTTCTTTACTATTAATCAGTGTCCATTTTTAAACTTTTTAAAAGATAGTGAGTTATACAGAGAATGAAACAGAACAGGTATTCTCCCAGTTGACAAAAATTGGAACCCTGACCAACCTTTCGTTAGGCTCCAGAAACTTCGCCTACATAGCCTCTGCATGCTCCCTTGCAAAATCCAGTTTTAGCAAGAATCTAAATCCTAAATCCAGTTCTGTACTGAGATCTCTTTTCCCCGGTTGTGATAAACCTGAGTGAAATCTGTCTTCACCACCTTCCCACCTAGCTTGGGTTTTCTTCTTTGACATAAGGCCTTTTTAGTGTTACTGCGTGTGTTCGTTCACAGTAATACTCCCCTACTTATTTCCTTCATGATACTCATCAATATATATAATTTTCCTGTTAATTTATTTGTTATGTGTTTTTTTAATTTTCCTACCACACCAGAAAGTGCAGACCTGGGCTGTTTTGGTCATACTTGTAATCTCTCTTTGACGTTCATCCTGCACTGAGCACATTGAGGGGGTGGGGGTAGGTATTCATTCTATGATCACATTCTGCCTTATTAGTACCTGATTAGCACCACTGGAATTGAGCTATTCCCTTTGTTTCTGGTCCCACTGTTATCCTTCCAGACTGTCACTTCTTGCCAGAACATGGCAATAGAATCGTCATCACTTTGCCCTTCTAGCAGTCTGTCCCTGCCAATCATCCCCTCTCCATTTGCCTCTAGAGAGCAGGCTTTTACACACATTTTAATATTTTACATTTTAATAGTCTACATCTGATTTTTTTTTTCATTTGTGATTTGCTTTCTTTGAGTCTTCTCTCTTTTTTCTTAGCTACTTTGCTAAAGGTTTGTCAATTTTGTTGGTCTTCGAAAAACCAAATACTGGTTCCACTGATTTTTTTTTTTTCTACTTTCTATTCTCTGTCATGTTTATTTATTCTCTAATATTTATGATTCTCTTTCTTCTGTAAACTTTGGGTTTCATTTTTCTTCTTTGTCTCGTTCCTTGCAGTATAGAGTTAGGATCTTTTTTGAAATCTTTCTTCTTTTTTAACATAAGTCTTCATTGCTACAAACTTTCCTCTTAGTATTGCTTTTGCTGCATCCCATAAGTTTGGGTATATTTTATGTTCATTTTCATTGTTTCCTCAAACCATTTTCCAACCCCCCTTTTGATTTTTTTTGACCCACTAGTTGCTCAACAGTGTGTTACTTTCCCCATATTTGCGAATTTTCCAGCTTTCTTTCTGCTACTGATTTCTAGTCCCATTCTTTTCCAGTTGGAAAACATATTTGGGATGATTCCCGTCTTTTTACATTTCTTAGACTTATATTGTGACCTAACATGCTCTCTATTTTGGAGAATGGTCCTTGCGCACTCATGAAGGAAGTATATTCTGCTGCTTCTGGATGGAATATTCCATTAGGTGTATTTGGTCTATAGTGTTCGAGTCCTCTGTTTCCTCGCTGATGTTGTCTGGATGTTCAACACATTATTGGAGGTAGGATGTTGAAGTCTTCTGCTGTTACTGTGTTGCTCATTTCTTTCCTGTCAGTTTTGTCGAACTTTGCCTCATATATTTAGGTGATGATATTGGGTACAGATATATTTATAATTGTTTTATTTCCTGGTGAATGGACCCTTCTTTCCTCTTTGTAGGATGTCCTTCTTTGTCCCTTTGGACAGTTTTTGACTCGAAGCCTGACATCTGCTATGAATATTGCCACTGCTGTTCCCTTTTAGTTGTTATTTGTATGGAGTGTCTTTTTCCATTCCTTCATTTTCAGCCTAAATGTGTCTTTGATTATTTTTTTAAAGATATATTTATTTATTTTAGAGAGAGAGAGATAGAGCACATGAGCAGGGCGTGGGGCAGAGAGAAAAGGAGAGAGAGAATCCGCAAGCAGATTCCTCACTGAGCATGGAGCCCAAGGCAGGGCTTGATCCACGACCCGAGATCATGTCCTGAACTGAAACCAAGAGTTGGATGCTTAATAGACTGAACTACCCAGGAGCCTCTAAATGTATCTTTAATTCTAAGGTGAGTTTCTCATTGGCAGCATACAGTGGATTTTACTTTTCTGTTATTGTTTTAATCCGTTCAGTTACTCTATGTCTACTGAAGAAGTTAACCTAGTTACATTTAAAGTAATTCTTGATAGGGAAGCACTTACTATTGTTGTTTTGTTCATTGTTTTCTATAAGTTTTGGTGTCTGTTTGTCCCTCTTTCTTTCTCTTGCTAGAGTCCTTAGTGCTTCATTGATTTTCTTGTAGTAACATACTTTGATTCGCTTCTCATTTTCTTTTTGTATGATCTGTAGGTGTTTTCTTCGTGAATACCATCCGGCTTCCATAAAACATCTGATAGTCATTACTATCTATTTAAGCTGATAACAATTTAAGTTTGAGCACACACAAAAACTACAATTTAATTCTCCCTTCCACTTATCTTATTGATGTTACACATGACACGTTTTTATGGTATATATCCATGAACATATATTTATTGTTATAGTTATTTTTATATTTTTGTCTTTTTACCTTCTGTGCCAGAATTAAAAGTACAAATTATATGCACCGTTGTCACAGTATTCCCCCAGGCACCCGGTGTCCACTGGATCGTGTCAATGCTCTGAAACAGTGACAACAAAAGCTAGTTGCTTGGACAGACCCTAAAAAATCAGAATGTTGAAGGGACTGTCCAGTCTACTCTTTTACTCCTTAGGGAAAAGCAAAGCGCTAGAAGGTTTTTTGTTTGTTTGTTTGTTTATCCTACCAGCATCCGCGTGGCTGGTCACTCACCTTGGGGTGAGTTTTCTGGTTTTTTGAATAAAAGGAATTGATCGGTGTTTTGTTGAAATTGGTTTCTCCATGGGAGGAAGGAAGGTCTGGGACTTCCTGGTCTGTCATCTTGTTGATCTCACACCCTAAAGGAATTGATTGACATGAGGCGATCATTGACTGTTTGCATTTTTAATTGGAAGTTTAAAGGAAAACGAAACAACAATGATGTAGACAATGGGATTTAAGGTAAAAACAAGAGAATCCGAAGAATCTGTAAATCTGCCAACTCTAAATGATGCTGCCGATACATGGACTTGAGCATTTGGCTTCAAAACATCCTTCACCAATATGTATAGAAAGTCTTCGTTGGGATTCATTTGTTGTTGTTGTTGTTGTTAGTTTTCCCCCTAAAGCAAAAAGAAAAGAGGACTGCTGTTAAGATATGTAGAAACTGAAATGTCACCGATTTCAAGACTCTACAGAATTTTGTTGCTGGTCGTTTGGGTTTGGGTATCTTGACGTTCATTTTCTCGTGGGAAATACTAGCTCTCAGATTAGACAGTAAAAACACACAGATCACCTCTCTTAATTGCAGTAGAAACTTCCATTCATCCCAATGTGCTTCACAACAGTTCCCAGAAGGAGACCTTTCTTCAAATTTCCTACCAAAAACCATTAAAACGTATACTCCAGGAAAAGAGAGTTAATATTACCTCAGCAATCAAACTCTCTTTGCTTGTAGGAAAAGAAAAAGCACCAGGAAGACTGCACGTAGAAAGAATTGAAATAAACAAATGAGGTACCCAGCTATGGGAGGCTATTCAGCCGAACAATGAGTGAATTCTTCTCTGAGACGACTCTGCTTGATTCTCTGGGGTTCCCTGGTCTTTCACCCAGCTCCTCAGAAGTGAGCAAGGTGGTCTGTCAATGCATGGAATCTGCTAGAATGGACACACCTCATTAGAGAAGGAAACACAAGGCTAGATTGCAAGGGAGGCTCATCATAGGAGAGAAATCTGCTCCAAGAGCAAAACTCTTAGAGTTCCCAAGCTAAAGAATGTTGGAAATACCTACTACTACCTCCTCATTCCAAAGTTGAGATGACTGAGGTCCAGAACCATAGGTTACATGAATACAGGGCTCAGGCCTTTCACATTTTCTTAATACTACACAAGCATACACAATTAACTTTTCCTTGCCTGTGAGTCTGGTGTGTATCCATCTTAAACTCATTGTGGCAATAAAGCCACCCAAAAGGATATCAACATTGTTGAGTTTATCGTCAAAACAAAAATATGGAAAAGACCTTGCTTGAGCAGCACATTTATATTTTCTGAAACTTAAATTCTTCATCTACAAAATAGAAATATAAGAATACCTATCTTGCACGCCTGGGTGGCTTGGTCAGTTAAGCATCCGACTCTTGATTTCAGCTCAGGTCATGATCTCAGAGTCTTGAGATCAAGCCCGGTGTTGGGCTCAGGTACCATGCTCAGTGCAGAGTCTGCTTGTGCCTCTCCCTCTGATCCTCCCCACCTAAATAAATAAATAAATAAATAAAATCTTCAAAAACAAATGTGAGAAGACCAATATTGAAGGACTACTGTAAGAATAAAAAGAACATATGAGAAAATGTAATATAAGGAAGTTCCTACAATGTGAACATTGATGATTACTATTATCATGATAAATATTAACTGGTATATGTGAACACTTAAAAAAATTCACGAGAATTGTGGCATTTTGTTGCTGGAAATGATTTCAGGAACTATCTAGTCCCTTCACCTGTTAGATGTGGAACAAATGGCTTCCGAAACTACGGCATGCCTCATCCACACTCAGGCGGTCGGTGAGTGAAAGGCCTATAGTCAGCATTGGATTTAGAGTCACCCTGTGCAGTCTCTTCTTTTGCATGTGCTCTCTCTTTTCATACCCACAGCGTTTCTCTCAGACAAGAGAATTAGGACTGTCCTCATTTTACGGATGATACAGGGAAGGCATAGAGAGGTTGTGTAAACGTTCTTGTGGCTCAAGAGTTAGCAGAGGGTCTGAGGTCCAGACTTGGCAGGCTGTGTGAGGTCTCCAAATCTCTGATCCTCATCTTTTCATCGGCCTTTAAGACTCAGGGCCTGGGGCGCCTGGGTGGCTCAGTGGGTTAAGCCTGTGCCTTCTGCTCAGGTCATGATCTCAGGGTCCTGGGATCGAGCCCCACATCGGGCTCTCTGCTCTGTGGGGAGCCTGCTTCCCCCTCTCTCTCTGCCTGCTGCTCTGTCTACTTGCAATCTCTCTCTCTCTGTCAAATAAATAAATAATAAAATATTTAAAAAAAAAAAAAAGACTCAGGGCCTGTGGACTCTTGTACGTGGGAATCAGCCCTCAGCTGCCACCGAGTCGCACAGAGTTGTTTGTTCCCTTTAAGAGCACTCAAGCAAACAAACTCATGACTCTTCAGGACCACTGCATCTCGGAGGTCGCTGAGCACCTCACGATTGTGTTTTCCTGTTTTCTCTGTAACGCTTAACTCTTTCGTAGAACAGGCTCATTTTCCCCGGTTTTAAGATGTCTGTTACCCCCAGCCACAGATCGCGGTCTTCCCGTTCCACGTTTGTTGTCTCAGTATCTTCCCAGTTGCTAGGGTTTCTCTCCTATTCTTTCCATGGAACTGATAAGAATCTCGTTCTAATAAAGGAGTGACAAAATCGGCTAGCTTCGAGTGCTCTAAACCTTCTCCAGCTTGGAAAAGGAGACTCCCCAGGATGCTGCCTCAAAAAGGGCTTTCCTGGAGAATGTTCCAGTGTGATGGGACAAGCACGCCATCTAACAATGCAGGGGCCTGCATATGTGTGCCAGTCCTCTTAACCTGTCCTCACTGGAGCAAAGCCCTGAGCCTGGCCTTCTCTTTGGTGTGAAAAGAGGCTCTGGAGACAGACAGCAGTAGCTGCTTTATGGATTCTGATGAGTATCAGTAACGAACAGCAGGACCAAAACTAGGTAGAGGGAGAATTACCAGAGCAGGAGTGTAGGAACTATACCTGAGCTCTGGCATTGCCTTATCAAATAATCATACATAATTAAATGGGGAAAGAGAAAATGCCCCTTAAAAAAGAAAAAAAAAAAGGCACAAAAAGTATTATTTTGGAGACGGGTAAAATGTAAGCAAGCCAGCCATTCATGCCATCCCCAGAAGCTCAGACAGAACTAAATTATGTTTCAGATTAATGTATCGGTCAGTTCAAAGGTTAGACAAACAGCTGTTTCTCAAGGAGGCACACTACAAAGCTTAACTGTTCATTGGAAGGTCTGCAGTGGTCTCAGTGGATTCCCGAAGGAGTCACTGTTATTTGTTTCTGATTGGGAGATATCCCAAAGTGACTCCGTGCTACTGATGACCTCTACTGCTAGGGCAGGAGGGTGAAACTCTGGAGCCGGTGCGATTTTACCAGTCTCTGGGAAAAAAAAAGAGAGAGAGAAAGAAGGAAAAGGGAGGGGGACCAGCAACACCCACACATAACAACATGTCTTTAGTGACTCAAAGATTAGCCACAGCTTTGCAGCCTGGATGGGGGAAAGAATGCTGGAGAGTCAAGAGGTCCGCTCGCTCATTTCTGCAGAAATGTACAAATAACTAAAAATAGTAAGCTATTCAAGAATGTGGTTTAGAGTAGTCAGGTTTGATTTGATGCAAAACTGTGTAACGGGTAGTAAAAAAAATAAAAAAGGCATGCAATATATTACATTTTTATTCAATAGTTACCATCATTCCCCTAATGGGTTTAAGATACTTCAGTTGAATAACTCTTCATATGAAACAGCCAATTGTAAATGAAAAAATAAAGCTCTAAGAGAAAGACACTGAGAAGAGGGCACGCTTGAAATTAGAGTCGCGGATTGGGATTTAACACATATTTGAAAGTGATTGTATTAAAAATAAAAAGTATTAAACTTCAGGTATCAGAAAGGTAAAGAGGTAACTTCTTGAAGGACTCCTGAGAGATGTTTAGGGTTACCTGCACGGTGATTTCAGGTGTCTTCCAAGAATGTGATTTGACATTTTTTCCCTCAGATATTCATTATTTACTCACTGCGTGACACTCCCCAGTAGTTATTAATTCACCTTTATGTTGCTGTATCTCAAGAAGTTCCAAAGTCTTTTTGGACTTTGTGTAATCCACAAGCTCAGGGTTGTTTTGAGGTTGATAAAAATCTGGAAAAACTTTATTCTATTCCCACAAAGTCATTTAACATTCAAAACTAAAATCAACTACATCCAAATGAAATTCTTGAGTGCTTATTAGAAGCAGAGCACCTTGAGATTTAGGGGAATAAAGGGAAAAATGTCTTAATAAGAAGGTATGACCTCTACCTAGAAAAAGCGCAGCCTGGAACTGCCCTGGGAGGCAGGGGGTGTGTGCTTCACTATTTGTCTACGGGTCAAGTATGTATTCAGGAGGGTACTCAGGAATTGAGCCCACAAATATTTCTATTTTCTGTCTTACAATGAGAATGTCAGAATATATCCTTAGCAGTTATGAAATAATTATATAGTTCTTGGCTGGTATCAGTGTGAAGACAATTAAGATGGCATAAGAAGCAATTCTGGAGGAATGAGATTGGTGCTTGGGCAGAATTTGGAGCAGTTAAGGGAACTACTTGGCTAAGAATACCTCAGACTGAGTTTGTGTAGATGAGAGAACAGCAGTGCTCTGACAGAAATTGGGATGTGCGGCAGGAGACAGCCCAAAGGAAGTAGAATACTGAATTATACGCATTACCTTCCAGCAGCGTTGTTCACTGGGCAGATGAGGATGGGAAATCTGGAATTGAGAAAGCCAATAGACATACAGCCAGTGTGAACCATACATAAAGCCATAAGTTCATGACTTTACCAGATCATCAACGAGAGGTCCAGAAAAGCATTTTTGAACAGTACGAATGTCCCCAGTGAATTTCCAAAGCTTGTGTCGACGATGAAGTGGGTTCATTTTATCAGCTGCACCTTCAAGGCCATGTGTAAAGAAAGCCCATGATTGATCTTATCTGGGTCTGAGAATTATCCCAGTGGAAGGTGAACAGATTGTCTCTGCCAGGGTGTAAGCCAGGGATGTGGGGAAGTTGACACCAGGCCTCAGAAGGCAGGAAGGAAGAAAACCAAAAGGAGAATATCCTAGATGCATTCCTTGGTATGATCTTACTCAGGAGGCCGAACAGATGGAAGAGCAGAAGAAGCAAACGAGAAAGGGGCACAATATGGCATAATGGAAAAGTCACCTGTGGGCCCTCAGCAACTCTCAACCATAGTTCCACCATCTGCAGAATAAGGCTACTCTACAGACACATGAGATATTTTGTGTAAGCCCATTATATACGTGTGTGTGTGTGTGTGTGTGTGTGTGTATAAGATAATAGATATATAATAATGAGAAAACTATATATTATAATGATTATATTACATAGTATGTATATGTTTCTTTCATTATTCTACTTTTAGCACATTGCATTAAAAATATTGTGTGCTTAATACATATTGTTAAAATCTATTGAATTTATAAATTGGGTCTGGAATGCAGGAATATTGTATTTTGAGGTCTTGTGATACAATTACACATTTGTTGAACTGCATGAACCCTATTTTGTCTGTAAATGACTGGTGCCCAAGGGAGATAATGTCACTGGAGTGGAAGACTGAGCTCAAGCTTTCAGAAAGGCCATCAGAAATACTGTTCAAGGATATAACAGAGAGAAAAGTATGAATCATCAGGCACTGAATTAAGGTGAAGGGAGGCTGACATGGGTAATGAGCTCCTCACCTTTTTTTTTTTTTTTTTCAGTAGGCTCCACACCCAGGATGGAGCCCAATGCGGGGCTTGAACTCATGACCCTGAGGTCAGGAATTGAGCTGAGATCTATAGCTGGTGCTCAACTGACTGAGCCTCCCCGGTATCCCATTGACTTTTGATTCTGAACTCCTCAAGCACACAGGGGTTTGCCCTGTTCATCTTTTTTTTAATGATTTATTTATTTATTTTAGAGAGACACAGAGAGAGGAGGGAGAATCAGAGAGAGAGGGAGAGAGAAACCCAAGCAAACTCCATGCTGAGTAAGGAGCCAAATGCAGGGCTCAACGTAGGTCTCGATCTCACGACCCTGAGATCATGACCTAAGCCAAAACCAAGAGTCGGACATTTAATCAACTAGGCCAGTCAGGTTCTCCCTGCCATTCGTCTTTATATCCATATATGGGTGAGAAGGGAAGACTTTCACATAGTGTCATAATCGAAGGAGGAGAAGGAGGCAGTATAATTTGGTCGTGTATTTCAAATGAGGACACATATGTTATGGAAGAAGTCTAGAGAACCAAAAGCAAGCTCTCTCCTTAATGCATTCATTCACCGACCGATATTTATGGACTTTCTGATATGTGCTGCACCCTTTTTTAGGCACCATGGATATGAAAAAGAATAAGACTGACAAAATTCCTGCTATCACAGGGCTTAATTTGATAAGAGAAGACATACAGTGTACAAAAAGTTGAAGAAAATAAGGAAGGGCGAAGACTTCTTGGAGAAGGTTGTAGCACATACTTGAGAAAAGTTGAGTTTAAGAAAGAATAAGAAGGTGGTATGAGAAGACAGGAGAGGAAAGTTAAGAAAAACAGGCTTTGACACTAATAATTCTTTGCTAGTTTCAAGGGGCATAATCCCTTAATCTCGTGTTACATCAACCCACTGATACAGCCAAATGAAAATGGATTGATCAATAAGTCTCAATCTTCTAAGAATCTTAAAACATGCACATTCCAGGACCCATTCTAGAAACAGGGATTCACTAGAGCTGGATGGGAGAGAGGAGTTACAGTGGAGGAACACACATGGTGATTCTCAGCAGTCAGTACCCAGACCTCACTTTGAGAAAAGAGAATTCTCCTAAAAATATTTAAGTAGCTACTTAAAAGGACAGATTCATGTAATGGCTAGGGTACTCGGGATGAGGGAAATCGAGGTGATGCACTTTGGTGCCAGAAATAAGCACTTGCTGGCCTGAAGGGATGCATGTTTCAAAGTCGATTTAAAAGTTCCATGTAAGACAAAGTTTTAACACTTCGTATTTGTAAGATACAGAGGAAAAATACATTCAGATAAACTGATTGATGGTACTACTTACAGAATGTATTTAGGAAGAGGAATATAAAAGTGTGGGAACTATCACTATTAAGGTCCTTCCTTCTATTTTATAGATTTTAAATTTTCTCTAGATTAAAAAGAAGGAAAGTCTTGCTTTATACTTATTTTCCATTTACTACAGAATTTTGAAATTTTGTAGTTTAACCTTCAGTATATGATTTATGTTTTCTAAAACAGAAAGTCCCTGAGTAGAAAGAAACTGCGTAACTAGGCAATATAGCTCAGTTGTAGGAAATATGTATCTATTTTCTAAACTCTAAAAATAGCTGGGTATTTTTAGGAAAAAAAGAGAAGCTTCTTTTCACTTCAATATTAAAGTTTTCAAAAATAGGACAGTAGGCAGATTAAGTTATTGGTATGGTTAGTTTTAAACATTTTGTGAATTTGTGAGGTCTCCCAATCTGTGTCTGTATTAGAGCATGAGAGAAATATGCTATTATTTTCAACTCAAGGAATTAAGAAAGTATTATGAAGTGACATGTTCCATCTCCTTTAAATGTGTTGCAATCCAGCTATACTCTCAGACTTTATCAGGCTCTTGAAGACAATTTTTAAAGATTCATTTATTTTCTTTTTTCTTTTTTTTTTTTTTTTTAAGATTTTATTTATTTATCAGAGAGAGAGAGGGAGAGCGAGCACAGGCAGACAGAATGGCAGGCAGAGGCAGAGGGAGAAGCAGGCTCCCCACAGAGCAAGGAGCCCGATGTGGGACTCGATCCCAGGACGCTGGGATCATGACCTGAGCAGAAGGCAGCTGCCCAACCAACTGAGCCACCCAGGCGTCCCTTCTTTTTTCTTTTTAAGTAATCTCTATACCCAATGTGGGGCTCGAACTCATGACCCTCAGATCAAGAGCCACATGCTCTACTGACTGAACTAGCCAGGTTCTTTTTTTTATATAATGTCCCAGAAGCCCTTCTTTCTTTCTTTTTTTTTTTTTAATTTTATTTTTTTATGAACATATAATATATTTTCATCCCCAGGGGTACAGGTCTGTGAATCGCCAGGTTTACACACTTCACAGCACTCACCATAGCACATACCCTCCCCAATGTCCATAACCCCACCCTACCTCTCCCAACCCCCCTCCCCCCATCAACCCTCAGTTTGTTTTGTGAGATTAAGAGTCACTTATGGTTTGTCTCCCTCCCAATCCCATCTTGTTTCATTTACTCTTCTCCTACCCCCTTAACCCCCCATGTTGCATCTCCTCTCCCTCATATCAGGGAGATCATATGATAGTTGTCTTTCTCCGATTGACTTATTTCGCTAAGCATGATACCCTCTAGTTCCATCCACGTCGTCGCAAATGGCAAGATTTCATTTCTTTTGATGGCTGCGTAGTATTCCATTGTGTATATATACCACCTCTTCTTTATCCATTTGTCTTTTGATGGACATCTAGGTTCTTTCCATAGTTTGGCTCTTGTAGACATTGCTGCTATAAACATTCGGGTGCACGTGCCCCTTCGGATCACTACGTTTGTATCTTTAGGGTAAATACCCAGCAGTGCAATTGCTGGGTCATAGGGTAGTTCTATTTTCAACATTTTGAGGAACCTCCATGCTGTTTTCCAGAGTGGTTGCACCAGCTTGCATTCCCACCAACAGTGTAGGAGGGTTCCCCTTTCTCCGCATCCTCGCCAGCATCTGTCATTTCCTGACTTGTTAATTTTAGCCATTCTGACTGGTGTGAGGTGGTATCTCATTGTGGTTTTGATTTGTATTTCCCTGATGCCGAGTGATGTGGAGCACTTTTTCATGTGTCTGTTGGCCATCTGGATGTCTTCTTTGCAGAAATGTCTGTTCATGTCCTCTGCCCATTTCTTGATTGGATTATTTGTTCTTTGGGTGTTGAGTTTGCTAAGTTCTTTATAGATTTTGGACACTAGCCCTTTATCTGATATGTCATTTGCAAACACCTTCTCCCATTCTGTCAGTTGTCTTTTCGTTTTGTTAACTGTTTCCTTTGCTGTGCAAAAGCTTTTGATCTTGATAAAATCCCAATAGTTCATTTTTGCCCTTGCTTCCCTTGCCTTTGGCGATGTTCCTAGGAAGATGTTGCTGCGGCTGAGGTCGAAGAGGTTGCTGCCTGTGTTCTCCTCAAGGATTTTGATGGATTCCTTTCTCACATTGAGATCCTTCATCCATTTTGAGTCTATTTTCGTGTGTGGTGTAAGGAAATGATCCAATTTCATTTTTCTGCATGTGGCTGTCCAATTTTCCCAACACCATTTATTGAAGAGGCTGTCTTTTTTCCATTGGACATTCTTTCCTGCTTTGTCGAAGATGAGTTGACCATAGAGTTGAGGGTCTATTTCTGGGCTCTCTATTCTGTTCCATTGATCTATGTGTCTGTTTTTGTGCCAGTACCATGCTGTCTTGATGATGACAGCTTTGTAATAGAGCTTGAAGTCCGGAATTGTGATGCCACCAACTTTGGCTTTCTTTTTCAATATTGCTTTGGCTATTCGAGGTCTTTTCTGGTTCCATATAAATTTTAGGATTATTTGTTCCATTTCTTTGAAAAAAATGGATGGTACTTTGATAGGAATTGCATTAAATGTGTAGATTGCTTTAGGTAGCATAGACATTTTCACAATATTTATTCTTCCAATCCAGGAGCATGGAACATTTTTCCATTTCTTTGTGTCTTCCTCAATTTCTTTCATGAGTACTTTATAGTTTTCTGTGTATAGATTCTTAGTCTCTTTGGTTAGATTTATTCCTAGGTATCTTATAGTTTTGGGTGCAATTGTAAATGGGATGGACTCCTTAATTTCTCTTTCTTCTGTCTTGTTGTTGGTGTAGAGAAATGCAACTGATTTCTGGGCATTGATTTTATATCCTGACACTTTACTGAATTCCTGTATGAGTTCTAGCAGTTTTGGAGTGGAGTCTTTTGGGTTTTCCACATAAAGTATCATATCATCTGCAAAGAGTGAGAGTTTGACTTCTTTGCTGATTCAGATGCCTTTCATTTTTTTTGTTGTTGTTGTTGTCTGATTGCTGAGGCTAGGACTTCTAGTACTATGTTGAATAGCAGTGGTGATAACGGACATCCCTGCCGTGTTCCTGACCTTAGCGGAAAAGCTTTCAGTTTTTCTCCATTGAGAATGATATTTGCGGTGGGTTTTTCATAGATGGCTTTGATAATATTGAGGTATGTGCCCTCTATCCCTACACTTTGAAGAGTTTTGATCAGGAAGGGATGCTGTACTTTGTCAAATGCTTTTTCAGCATCTATGGAGAGGATCATATGGTTCTTGTTCTTTCTTTTATTAATGTGTTGTATCACATTGATTGATTTGCGGATGTTGAACCAACCTTGCAGCCCTGGAATAAATCCCACTTGGTCGTGGTGAATAATCCTTTTAATGTACTGTTGAATCCTATTGGCTAGTATTTTGGCGAGAATTTTTGCATCTGTGTTCATCAAGGATATTGGTCTGTAGTTCTCTTTTTTGATGGGATCCTTCTCTGGTTTTGGGATCCAGGTGATGCTGGCCTCATAAAATGAGTTTGGAAGTTTTCCTTCCATTTCTATTTTTTGGAACAGTTTCAGGAGAATAGGAATTAGTTCTTCTTTAAATGTTTGGTAGAATTCCCCCGGGAAGCCATCTGGCCCTGGGCTTTTGTTTGTTTGGAGATTTTTGATGACTGTTTCAATCTCCTTACTGGTTATGGGTCTGTTCAGGCTTTCTATTTCTTCCTGGTTCAGTTGTGGTAGTTTATATGTCTCTAGGAATGCATCCATTTCTTCCAGATTGTCAAATTTATTGGCGTAGAGTTGCTCATAGTATGTTCTTATAATTGTCTGTATTTCTTTGGTGTTCGTTGTGATCTCTCCTCTTTCATTCATGATTTTATTTATTTGGGTCCTTTCTCTTTTCTTTTTGATAAGTCTGGCCAGGGGTTTATCAATCTTATTAATTCTTTCAAAGAAGCAGCTCCTAGTTTCGTTGATTTGTTCTATTGTTTTTTTGGTTTCTATTTCATTGATTTCTGCTCTGATCTTTATGATTTCTCTTCTCCTGCTGGGTTTAGGGTTTCTTTCTTGTTCTTTCTCCAGCTCCTTTAGGTGTAGGGTTAGGTTGTGTACCTGAGACCTTTCTTGTTTCTTGAGAAAGGCTTGTACCGCTATATATTTTCCTCTCAGGACTGCCTTTGTTGTGTCCCACAGATTCTGAACCGTTGTGTTTTCATTATCATTTGTTTCCATGAATTTTTTCAATTCTTCTTTAATTTCCTGGTTGACCCATTCATTCTTTAGAAGGATGCTGTTTAGTCTCCATGT
The DNA here is from genome assembly GCF_002288905.1 of Enhydra lutris kenyoni. Taxonomy (NCBI): domain Eukaryota; kingdom Metazoa; phylum Chordata; class Mammalia; order Carnivora; family Mustelidae; genus Enhydra; species Enhydra lutris. Next base: position 7,881,753 of record NW_019154145.1, on the reverse strand, counting down.
ATTTGGGTTCTTTCCAAATTTCCTCTTGTGATTGAGTTCTAGCTTCAGAGCATTGTGGTCTGAAAATATGCAGGGAATGATTCCAATCTTTTGATAACGGTTGAGACCTGATTTAGGACCAAGAATGTGATCTATTCTGGAGAATGTTCCATGTGCACTAGAGAAGAATGTGTATTCTGTTGCTTTGGGATGAAATGTTCTGAATATATCTGTGATGTCCATCTGGTCCAGTGTGTCATTTAAGGCCTTTATTTCCTTGTTGATCTTTTGCTTGGATGATCTGTCCATTTCAGTGAGGGGAGTGTTAATATCCCCTACTATTATTGTATTATTGTTGATGTGTTTCTTTGATTTTGTTATTAATTGGTTTATATAGTTGGCTGCTCCCACGTTAGGAGCATAGATATTTAAAATTGTTAGATCTTCTTGTTGGACAGTTCCTTTGAGTGTGATATAGTGTCCTTCCTCATCTCTTATTATAGTCTTTGGCTTAAAATCTAATTGATCTGATATAAGGATTGTCAGTCCTGCTTTCTTCTGATGTCCATTAGCATGGTAAATTCTTTTCCACCCCCTCACTTTAAATCTGGAGGTGTCTTCGGGTTTAAGATGAGTTTCTTGTAGGCAACATATAGATGGGTTTTGTTTTTTTATTCATTCTGATACCCTGTGTCTTTTGATTGGGGCATTTAGCCCATTAACATTCAGGGTAACTATTGAGAGATATGAATTTAGTGCCATTGTATTGCCTGTAAGGTGACTGTTATTGTATATTGTCTCTGTTTCTTTCTGATCTACTACTTTTAGGGTCTCTCTTTGCTTAGAGGACCGCTTTCAATATTTCCTGTAGAGCTGGTTTGGTGTTTGCAAATTCTTTCAGTTTTTGTTTGTCCTGGAAGCTTTTAATCTCTCCTTCTATTTTCAATGATAGCCTAGCTGGATATAGTATTCTTGGCTGCATGTTTTTCTCGTTTAGTACTCTGAATATATCATGCCAGCTCTTTCTGGCCTGCCAGGTCTCTGTGGATAAGTCTGCTGCCAATCTAATATTTTTACCATTGTACGTTACAGACTTCTTTTCCCGGGCTGCTTTCAGGATCTTCTCTTTGTCACTAAGACTTGTAAATTTTACTATTAGGTGACGGGGTGTGGACCTATTCTTATTGATCTTGAGGGGGGTTCTCTGAACCTCCTGGATTTTGATGCTTGTTCCCTTTGCCATATTGGGGAAATTCTCTCCAATAATTCTCTCCAATATACCTTCCGCTCCCCTCTCTGTTTCCTCTTCTTCTGGAATCCCAATTATTCTAATGTTGTTTCGTCTTAGGGTGTCACTTATCTCTCGAATTCTCCCCTCGTGGTCCAGTAGCTGTTTGTCCCTCTTTTGCTCAGCTTCTTTATTCTCTGTCATTTGGTCTTCTATATCGCTAATTCTTTCTTCTGCCTCATTTATCCTAGCAGTGAGAGCCTCCATTTTTTATTGCACCTCATTAATAGCTTTTTTGATTTCAACTTGGTTAGATTTTAGTTCTTTTATTTCTCCAGAAAGAGCTTTTATATCTCCCAAGAGGGTTGCTTTAATATCTTCCATGTCTTTTTCGAGCCCGGCTAGAACCTTGAGAATCATCATTCTGAACTCTAGATCTGACATATTACCAATGTCTGTATTGATTAGGTCCCTAGCCTTTGGTACTGCCTCTTGTTCTTTTTTTTGTGGTGAATTTTTCCGCCTTGTCATTTTGTCCAGATAAGAGTATATGAAGGAGCAAGTAAAATACTAAAAGGGTGGCAACAACCCCAGGAAAATATGCTTTAGCCAAGTCAGAAGAGATCCCAAATCGTGAGTGGGGAGAAAGGGGATAAAAAGAGGTTCAGAAAGAAAAAAAAAAAAAAGAAACAATTAAAAAAAGAAAACCGATAAAGAAAAAATATAAATATATTAGATAAACTATTTAAAAAACGTTAAAAAAGAAAACGGTAAAAGTTAAAAAAATTTAGCAGAAGAAGAGAAAAAAAATTGAAAAAGAAAAAAAAATTAAATTAACTGCAAGGCTAAAGAATCATGGGGAGAAAGCCATGAGTTCCGTGCTTTGCTTTCTCCTCCTCTGGAATTCCGCTGCTCTCCTTGGTATTGAACCTGCACTCCTTGGTAGGTGAACTTGGTCCTGGCTGGGTTTCTTGTTGATCTTCTGGTGGAGGGGCCTGTTGTAGTGATTCTCAAGCGTCTTTGCCCCAGGCGGAGTTGCACCGCCCTTACTCGGGCTGGACTGAGTAATCCGCTCGAGTTTGCTGGGTTTGCTTTCGGGAGCTTTTGTTCCCTGAGCACTTTCTGTAGAGTTCCAGAGGACGGGAATGAAGATGGCGGCCTCCCGGTCTCCGGCCCAGAGGAGCCGAGAGCTCGGGCCCCACTCCTCAGTGCGCCCTCAGAGAACAGGGCCGATTTACTCCCGTCACCCTGCCTCCGGCCACGCTCCGAGCTGACCGAGCCTGCGACCGGTTCAAGGTAACCCCGAGCTGTGAGCTCATTCCTCGGCTCTGTCTCTGTAGCCGGCTTCCCCGTTCTAATACCTGTAAGCTCTGCAACACTCAGACAACCCCGATCCTTCTGTGACCCTGCGGGACCTGAGGCCACGCTGACCCCGTGTGGGCTTCACCCCGGTTAAGCCTCTGAAGCGATGTCCCTCAGCAGAACAGACTTTTAAAAGTCCTGATTTTGTGCTCCGTTGCTCCGCCGCTTGCCGGGAGCCGGCCCCTCCCCCCACGGTCTATCTTCCCGTCGCTTTGGATTCACTTCTCCGCCAGTCCTACCTTTCAGAAAGTGGTTGATTTTCTGTTTCTAGAGTTGCTGTTCTTCTCTTCGATCTCCCGTCGGATTTGTAGTTGTTTGCAATCTTTAGATAAGCTATTTAGCTGATCTCCCGCTACCTGAAGTAGTCTCAGCTGCTACTTCTCCGCCATCTTGACCCCATTACTAGCCAGGTTCTTGAAGCCCCAGGCTCTTGAAGATGTTAGTGATTAACTTACAGAGGCACAGGATAAAACAATGTGATTTCTTCAGTTGGGAGTCCAAACCCGCTGCTCATTTTCATTGAACATGTTGATAAGTTTCAGAAATCTTCATAGTCTTCCAAACTATGCCCCATGTTTCTTTCATGAATCTAAATGAAAATAAAAACATTGTGTTCTTGTCTCCCTAAGGATTTGGCCAGATTCTTGAGAAGGAAACTCATGATTCAGTATTTGGAAAGTACATGAGTGAAAAGGAAAATGAAGGGAAAAAAATTGAGACAGAGATTGCCTGGCATCATCCTGTTGCTTTCGTTGGACCAACTTTGGCTTTCCAATTCTGTAGATCTGTGACCGTTCCCAGTGAGGTTGACTAAGAGATGAGGCGGTGTTCAGTTTAGGAACTATTAAGATGTTGAACATCATTGACAGAACCACTCAGACTACGAAGATGTGTGTGGTGTTGAGGATTAATCAGTCTGCCAGTGATTTCTATATTTTGATATTCAGATAGGCAATGATCTAGCAGAAAATGGCTTTCAGTATGACACAAAAGTCGAAGAAGAAGCAGTTAACACAATCATGGGATGGGTGGTTGGACTTGACAAAAGATGTGAAGGCCAGTGCATGCTCTATGCTCTGCCACTTTTTTTTTTCAAGATTTTGTTTATTTATTTTGAGAGAGAGAGAACAGGGGGAGGGGCAAAGGGGAAGGGAGAAGCAGGCTTCCCGCTGAGCAAGGAGCCCAATATGGAGCTCGATGCCAGGACCCTGGGATCATGATCTGAGATGAAGGCGGTTAACCAACTGAGCCACCAGGCACCCCTATGTTCTGCCCCTTCTTGAACAACCTATTGCTATAGGACATCATGGGAAAAGTTAAAATATGATTAAACTACATTGTAGATTGAAAGAAAATATTTTTAAAATTATACTTAACATATATGCTCTAACTGATTTCATAATTTATTTAGGGACTTCTCAAATGACTTATTTAGTCACGCTGTTTATGAAGTAAATCTGATTGATTTTCAGTTCTTACGTTATTTAGTGGTTAAGAGTACATTCCCCAATTATAATCCCCTAAGCTTTCAGCTTCATGCTCAGGAGACCTTTAATGAATATATTTCCATTGAAGAAACACCTAATTTCTTTGGAATGAGAACAGGTTTTGACTCAAGAGTTTTGTGATTAACACAGCATCACCATCTCGCACTCTTTGTAAGCCAGAGGCCTTAATCTAAGTCTAAATCAGGAAGGGTTGATCCACATGGGGGTAGAATGAAGCTCCTTTCTTTAGAGGTAGGAGGAAAAGGTGCATTGTGGCTAAAACTCAGGGTTGACAGTATGTTACTTTCTTCCTCTCACCGGTTCTTATTGGTTCCTTGTTTCCCTCTCAGCCCTTTCTGCCCACATTTGCCAGACAAAGGGTACTAGTTCTCACTTTTAAGGGAATAGAAGAGTTCTGAGGGTCAACTGTGGAAAATGGCCCCAGCCGCATATCCTGCTGACTGTCACTGTGTTATAAGCAACTTTCTGCAAAGGGCTACACCGATCAAGAGAACTCCCAACCCATCTCCCTTCCAAATCCTGGGCATTAACACTGGTTACTTGCTCTTCTTGTCAAACCAGCCCAGAAGAATGGGCAGGGCCAGTCCCGGCAAATGGGGACAAAGGCCCAACTTCCTCATCCTCACCAGCCGTAATGAGGACATTGTAAGTTAGATTTCAAAACACTGGAGGCTTCCACTTTCATATGTATAAGAATAGGAATAATGCAGAAGTTCACAATTGGGAGTCAGGTTCACAACCAGAACTGAAGTAAATTCAAGAAAAAAATGTTATTCCTGACTTCAGCCCTAAACATGAAACCGTGAACTGTCAGAAGAGAATTAGCAATATAATCGGTAATTAGATTTTTTTTTTTTAACTCTTGATATGGCATAGGAAAGACGGGTTGATTTATCTTAATGTGGTTCTTATTTTATTTTTTAAACAGCGAGATAACTCAGTGGGCCGATTAACATTCTGAAACAACAAATGATCATGTTACTGCCGGGTCCTGACTTACTGTAAAGTCTCCGAGGTAAAAAGGCTTTGAGCCCGTAGTGAAATTCCATCCTCTTGTACTTAGGTATGGCTCCTCAGAAGGTGAGCGTGTCTGGTGCCCCGCTGTTTGGAAACGACCCTAAGGCAGAAGTGGGAGATGAAGTTACAGCAGGAGAGACTGAGAATCTCAGAGGATTTGCTCTGGGATGCAGGGACTCTTGCCTGTGAGTGACAATTTCCAAAGAAGGTTTCACTGGAGGTATTGAAGGATTGTGACTGTGTTGAGGTCTTTTGCCCTGAGATAGTGATGGTGACTGGTGATCTCTGCATGTACTGTGTTGATTCTGGATGGCAACCCTGGAAAATTTTAGAAGCCAGGAAACATCATATGGAGTCTTGAAAGACATAACTCAGACATGCAAAATACATTTTCTCAGACATTACTTTCTCTCTCCTTCTCTAACACATACACACACACACACTTTCTTTCCCCCTGGGGAAAAACCATGCATTGCTTAGAATAAAACTGAATCTCCCATATTTCCTCCCCAAACAGGTTTTCCATAGTTATCATGTAAGAGAAATACATACAATATACAAGAGAAATATTATGGAATTGGTGACTTCCTAGTCGCTTAAGTCGGTGTTTTCTCTGAATCCAGGAGTTACAATAAAAAAAGGCCCCAAACCCTGTGGCATGTCCATGTTGTGAGGTATCTTCTAGAGACTCATTTCCGCCGGGTGATATTAAGCTTTAACATCGCGGACATGAAGTCTCGGTGCCCCATTACATTTATAACGAAAATACTCACTCGTCCTTGTGAAAAGGTTAAAATAAATTCCAGACCAGGCCCGCGTGAGAGAAGCTGGCTTCTGGCTGCCTGAGGAGGCAATGGGGAGGATTCAGGGAGAGGAGCCTTTGTACACTTACCCTGGCCATCGGGGCTCGCCTCGAAGCCCACCCTCCACTGTGACACAGGATGAGAACTTGGCCTTGGAGCCAAAGGAGCCCCTGAAATCTGATCAGCTAAAGGCCTGTCTGCAGGGAGCTGTCATCACCTCACAGGGTTTGCAAAACTGGAAAGGGAACCACTTTCACTTTCAGGGTTCTTGGAGCCCGTCTGCTAGTTCTCACACGGAAGTGCTCATGGCAGCTTCACCTTTGGATGGGTTTGTGTGGTTTAGGGTCTTTTGTGTTTGTTTGTTTGTTTGTTTGTTTGTTTGCTTTGTCTTGCCCCATCCTTAATATCTCTACACACCTCTGCATTGTGTATTCTGGGCACCCAGAGGCTGGAAAGTTTCATCAGGGAAGACAAGATCTCCTGCATATACTTTCATTCTGGCTCTCTTTCCCTTTATTAGTAATCCTCCTCACTCCTGCTGATTTACAATGCCAAAGCCACACCCTTTTTTTTTTTTTTTTTTTTTTTTTGCCAGGGATTCACAGAGGTGCTTGGCTTTGAAGTGGGTGCAGGTGATGTCCCTGTGAATCATTTTGTAAATGTCTGCATGCATTTAGCATAGGGAAGGAATACCTTCCTTGTAGAGACTCGGTTGAGTCAGGATTTCCCAAAGAGCCATCTGCACCTGAGGACAACAAACCTTTATTCCATAATGATCACACTTTCTGGCATCATTTCTTCTCTTCGTATTTTGAGCCAGACAAGAATTGGCTTTGTCTGTATGGAGAAAAATTGCTGAGAAAGAAATTGAAATTCTAGGAATATTGATTTCAGTATGGCCTTTTCTTTTCTTTCTTTTTTTTTTTTTAAAGATTTTATTTATTTATTTGACAGACAGAGATCACAAATAGGCAGAGAGGCAGGCAGAGAGAGAGGAAGGGAAGCAGGCTCCCCACTGAGCAGAGGCTTTAACCCACTGAGCCACCCAGGCACCCTCAGTATGGCCTTTTTAAATGCCAAATTTTAAAAGTGTTCTCATCAATATAATATTCTTCCTTCTTATTGCAATGTAAAGTTGAACTGTGGAGAATATGGATACCAAACCGTTAAAAAAGATATCACTTTCCAAATGCAGAGAAAGGGAACTTGTCAGGGAGTTTAAAAAGCCTTGGCTCTTGGGGCACCTGGGTGGCTCAGTGGGTTGAGCCTCCGCCTTCAGCTCAGGTCATGATCTCAGGGTCCTGGGATCAAGCCCCACGGGAAACCTGCTTCCCCTCCCCCCACTGCCTACTTGTGACCTCTCTCTCTCTCTGTCATATAAATAAATAAATAAATAAATAAATAAATGTTTAAAAAATATATATATTATATATATATTATATAATATATATATATGCCTTGGCTCTTATTTTGGCTGTTTTTAAATACTTACTACATATGAGACCAGCGTGTGATAAGAGAATGAGTCCTTCCTTGACTCGGAACTTTTTCATGACTGGTGTGAGATTTAAATAAAACAGTGGTTGTGGAATGCCAGACATGGTGCCTGGAAATTAGATGCTCAGTATGTGCGAAGTGTGACCTTGACTGGTTTTCGGTCCCAGAAACAACGAACATATAATTGAGATGATGGCCATAAAGTAGGTGTAAAACACTAGAGATAGAGCAAGCAAATATGAAAAGTGTAATCTACTTAGTTTCATAACTAATCGTCCTGAATGTATTTTTTCTTTTGATGACACTGTTTCCCCAGCTCACTTAGAAAGCAGAGGTGCTACAATGATATGAATCTTCAAATGTGGGTCCTGAAAAGGAAGAAAAAGGCAGAGAAGGAGAAAAAGGAGGAGAGGGAAGGGAGGGGAAAGAGTAGGACAAAGAGTGATTACCTATGTATTGTGTTATGCACTGAAAATGGGAAGCACTACAGCATTGTAGTTAAAGATGGGGAGTAAATGCCTGGGTTCAAGCCCCACACCACTATGTAATGGCTTTGTGACCCCAGGCAAGTGAATCAATGCCTCAAGCCAGTTTCCTCTTCTTTACAAAATGAGGATAGCAATAGCACCTTTTTCCTGGAATTGTAGTGAGGATTAAATGAGATAACAAGTCCAATGCATTTAAGAAACACCTCTTCTCCTTGTAAATCACAAAGATGAACTATTAATGCGTATTTCCTGCAGAGCTTATAACAATCCTTAAAGGTAGGCACTTTCACGCTACTTTTCCAAAGATGAGTACATTTCTCAATGTGAGAATTCTGATTCCAAGGCCCATGCTCCTACCTCTATGCCTTCCTACTTTATGGCAAACTATAGAGAATCTCTGAATGGCCCATATTTATGACTTTATTAGTAACATGATATATTTTGAGTTCTCAAAGTTATCAATGTACTGGTTTAGGACATATGTACATTACAGATAGAGTTTTGATGTCAAAGACACTACAAAGAAAGAAAGAAAGAAAGGGAAGGGAGGGAGGGAGGAGAAGAAAGAAAAGAAAAGAAAAGCTACAGACAAATACCTCTGATGAATACTGATGTAAAAATCCTCAATAAAATACTAGCAAATGAAATTCAATAACATATAAAGGATTATACATAAAGACAAAGTGGGATTGATTCCTGGAAGGATGGTTCAATACATGAAAATCTATTAATACAATACACCATCTGACCATCTCAATAGATGTAGAAAAAGCATTTGACAAAATCAAACATAGTTTCATGATAAAAACACTCAACAAAACAGAAAAGTAGAAGGAAAGCATTTCAAATAATAAAGCCACTATATGAAAATTCCACAGCTAGCATCATACTCAATGGTAAAATAAAAAAGCTTTAAGTCCAAGATCAGGAATAAGACAAGGATATCCACTCTTGATGCTTATTTTCAATATAATACTGAAAGTCTGACCCAGAGCAATTAAAAAAAAAAAAAAGCATCAAAATTGAAAGGAAGAAATAAAATTGTCTCTGTTTACAGATGATGTGATTAGTATATGTAGAAAACTCTAAAAATTCTACCAAAAAAAAAAAAAAAAAACCTGTTGGAACTAATAAATTGGAAAAGTTTGCAAAATCAAAACACCAAGTCAGTTGCATTTCTCTGCACTAACAATTAACAATCTGAAAAGGAAATTGTAAAAAATAGTCTCAAAAATAATAAAATATTTAGAAATAAACTTAACCAAGGAGGTGGAAAACTTGCACACTGAAAATCACAAAACACTACTGAAAGAAACTACAGAGGACACAAATAAATGGAAAAGACATCCTGTATTCATGGATTGGAAGACTGAATCTTGTTAAAGTATCCATGCTACCCAAAGTGATCTACAGATTCAATGTAATACCTATCAAAACCACAATGGCACTTTTTTTTTTTTGGCAGAAAAAGAAAAATCCTAAATTTATATGGAATCTTAAGGAAACTCAATAATCAAAATAATCTTGAGAAAGAAGAACAGAGAACAGATCTCATATGTCCTGATTTCCAAACATTTTAAAGAGCTACCAGAATCAAAATAGAATGTTACTAGCATAAAGATAGACATATAAACTAATGTTACAGGAGATCCCAGAAATAAAGTCAACACATATACAATCAGCTGATCTTCCAGAAGTTTGCCAAGAATATACAATGAGGAAAGGACCATCTCTTCTACAAATGGCACTGGGAAACTGTATGTCCACATGTAAAGAATGAATTGGACTCTAACACCACATAAAAAAATTAACTCCAAAGGGATTAAACACTTAAATATAAGACCTATGCTATAAAACTACTGGAGGAAAGCATAAGAGAAGTGCTTCATGATATTGAATTCGGTAATAATTTCTTGGATCTGACCTAAAAACAGAGGTAATAAAAATGGAAGTAGATAAATGAGATGACATCAAACTCAAAACCTACTCATCATAGAATAAAATCGACAGAATGAAAAAACAGCCTACAGAATGGGAGAAAATATTTGTAAATCATATAAAGGATTGACTTCAGAACCTCCACAAATAAACAATAACCCAATTAAAAATATCTGCAAAAGGCATATAGACATTTTTTCAAAGAAGTTATACAGTGGCCAAAAAAGTATATGAAAAGATACTTACCATCATGAATCATTAAAGATGTGTAAATCAAAACCACAATGAAGCATTACCTCACCTCCTTAAGGATAGCCACTGTCAAAAAACAAAATGACAACAAGGAGAGGAGAGGAGAGGAGAGGAGAGGAAAGAAGAGAAAAGGAAGGGAAGGGAAGGGAAGGGGAGGGAAGGGAAGGAGAAAGAAAGAGAAAAAGAGAGAAAGAGAAAGAAAGAAAGGGAGGATGGAAGAGTAAAAAATAAGTGTTGGTGAGGATTTAGAACACTTGTAAACTATTATTAAGATTGCAAAGTATGCAACTGCTATGGAAAACAGTATGAAGTTTCCTCCAAAATTAAAAATAAGAGTCATATGATTCACCAATCTTTCTTGAGGAATTAAAGCAGAAGCTCAAGGAAATTACTTACACATCCATGTTCATTGCTGTATTAGTCAAAATACCCAAGGGGGAATGGACAACACATGTCCATCAACAGATGAATGGGTAAACAAAATGTGGTATGGGCATACAATGAAATGTTATTCATCCTTCAAAAAGAAATCCTGTCACAAGCTACAATGTGGATGAACCTTGACATTATGCTAAGTGAAATAAGCCAGTCATAGAAAGACAAATACTGCGTGGTCCCACTTACATGTGTTATCTAAAGTTGTCAAATTCAAAAAAACAGAAAGTAAAATGGTGGTTGCCAAGGGGTAGGAGGAAAAGGAAACGGGGAGTTGTTTAATGGTTATAGAGTTTCAGTTTTGCAAGATGAAAAGTTCTAGAGTTCTGGGGCACAAAGTGAATATAACTAATACTAACACTACTGAACTCTACACGTAAAAATGAGAAATTTTACATTATGTGTTTTTTACATTATGTACTGCTTAAGATAACATTTTTATGTGTTTTTATCACAATTAAAGGTAAAAATTCATTCATTAAGATAAGTGTAAGTATGGAATACTGAAAACAAATGTGGTGGGATGAAGGATTAGTTTGGCTACTGGTCACTGAAAACAGGTCTACGAAAAACAATTTCAATATTAATATTGAAAAAACATTTTTACCTGAGTTCCATCCCACTGGACATTTATCAAATATTTTTATGGTACAGTAAAACACCTGTGATGGATCTTTAATAAATATTTCAGTAGATAAATCTTCAAAACATATATGTTAAAGTGATGATTGCTCATTCTTACAAATCACAGGAAAATTTCTCCATAGTAACATCTACTTTATTGGCATTTCCCCCACATTCTAAAGAGGTTGTTGGCTTTTTGGATGATGTTCAGAATTAAGCTGACTTAATTTGGGAGAATCCATGAATTAGTTCAAGTAGGGGGAATTCTACATGTTGTATCCCTTGGGAAAATGGAATTGTATGATGCTTTGCAAAAGGAAGACAAAGGGGTAGGAGAAAAGAATCAAAGACAGGAAAAGAGAGAATGAGGATGAAAGGAAGAAGAGGTGACAGAATTAAAAAAAAAAAGGAGGATAAAGGGTGGAATAAGTTTAAATTAGAGGAAAATAACCTAGGAGTTGAATGTCAGATGATAGAGAGGACATTCACACTATTTTAAAAGTGAACTCCATTGAGCTGAACCAGAAACAGAAAATTAACACATTTAGAGACCGAGATGCTTCTTGTAGCTCCTGTAGATTTGGCTCGCTGTGACCTAAAATAGTGTTTGCTGGGAGTCGTCGTGAATGGAGAAATGAAGAAAGTTGAGCTACTTATAGAGAAGTAAATATAATACAAATTATTTCAGTTAGCAAAACATGGTTTTTAAATACGAAAATACAGAAAGGGATAACGTATCTCTTACAGTATTTACATATACGGCTTAGACTATTCAAAAAGCATCTACAGAGAACTCTCTCTGTGCCTCAAGCTGTAGGAGACATTTTGAGGGACAAATAAAGGATGTATATTGTCCTTGCCTGATAAAACCTCACAACCTCCTTCAAAAGAGTAAGGACTTACATGCATGAAAAACCTTGAGATCAATTCACAAAAGTTATTTACTAGGGTCTTACTGAATGTTAACCATGATGGAAATGTGTGGGCAGCCAAGAAGGGGAGGCTAAATCCAGGAGCAGTGATGGGACAAGACTGGGATTGAATGTTATTAAGAACAGGATAAGAAGGATGCCTGGATGGCAAAGTCAATTAAGCATCTGACGCTTGATTTCGGCTCAAATGGTGATTTCAGGGTCATGAGATCAAACCCTGCGTGGAGCTTCACATTAGCACATTAGCGGGGAGTCTGCTGGAGATTCTCTCTTCCTCTCCCTCTGCCCCTCTCCCTCTCTAAATTAAATAAATAAACCCTAAAAGAAGAAGAAGGGGGGAGGGGGAGGAGGGGGTAAGGAGAAGGAGGAGGAGGGAGAGAAGAAATGGTTAAGAGAAGAGAAAGAGGAGACTCTGGGTAGGGGGCATGTTGTACAATGGTTTCACAGGCTATTCACATTTTTCTGAATAAAGGAAATGTTGCATAGAAGAGGAAATCAGACATCTGGTCTAATCTAATCAGGGCATAGAACAGGTCCCGAAGGTAGAATGCCTGAAGTTGGAGATACGGGAGCCAAGGGTGACTGAGTTTTTCATCTGGAAGATGTAGGCTAGGATGCTCAGTGGACACCCTGAAATCATGGAAAAAGAAAGAAAAAAGAGATTGGTTGTAAAGGTAGGTGACAAATCCAATAAAGCTCTTTTCCCCCAAGGCTATATTTGACCAAATTTTACGACCTTAGAATATAGTTCCTCTCTCCCTCCCACCCTCCCTCTCTCTCTTTCCTTTCTTCTGTTCTGCCATTGAGAGAGAGGCAAATGGAATTTAGTCAGAACTCAAGTTGCTTTTTAAAATAATCTATTGGAGGCCTGAGTTGTCTCTGCAGACCTTCTGGGAAGTGGAGGTGCGTACCTGATCTCTGAACTCTGAACTGGTCAGGGGCACTCCCTTCTTTGCAAGGCTAGGAAAATCCAACACGAGGCAGAAGTATTCCAAGAAAAAATTTTTTTAGACTGTGAACACAACCTCATGAAAATATCTGTAGTAAAATAAAGAAATCATACACACACACACACACAAACAGAAAATTAAAAAAAAAAAAGAAAAATTCTTAGATGAAGAGGTGAGAAGGAGAACAAGTAACATTTTCGGTAGTAATTTCAGAAACATTTGACCAAAAACATTAAATATTTGTTGAGCATGTGTACTTGAGTTGTTGAGTTGTTTTGATCATTCGCATAGCTATCAAATTTACTCTTTCTCTGAATGTGTCTACAAGACATTCTCTCCAGCCCTCACCTCTGCTCTCACTTTTTGTCTTGAGCAAAATAACACATTTACTTGTCAATGCTGGTTTTCTTAGGGCATGGAATACACCATGGTTTGCTTAAGTAGCCAATAGGAACTTCCTAACAGAACCTTCAGCCTTGCTGCCTCATGGACCCATCGGAGAGTGGAACCACATTGCACTATAGTTTGATTATAAAAAGCTGACATGAGTGTTGTTATAGATAAAGATGATAGAAACAGAACCAATTTTTGGCATATATACACACAAGACAAGGGACTATTTGACACAGATCAACGTTCTTTTTTTTTTTTTTTTTTTTTCCCTCCATCAGTAGGGGTAGGTGTTAAAGTTGACCAGGGGAACATGGTCCTGGCAAAGGATTAACAAAGAAGGTCCCCAGAGGCTCAAGGAACAATATTCCAAAGTTTAACTTTTTCCAGTGACTTAAATAAACCAAATTATCACTTAAGGCTCTCTACTTAGGTATAAGGAACTATCACTGAAGAAAAAAGATCTTGCAGTGTTGAATGATGAAAGTCTGACTAGATTGAGGCAAAAGTTATCTCCATAATATTTATATGATTAGGAAATATTGCCAACATTTTCATTCATTTATTCCACTGACATTAAGAGCACATCTACTATTTATCAGGCCCTGTTCAAGTCATTAGATAAAAAATGCTGTCCTCATGGGGTTTGCATAGTGCAGAGACATATAATTTTTGAAAACATGTAAAAGCATACCCAGTAATTATAAGGTAAAGGCTTTGACAAAAGTGGAGAAGAAAATAAGCAAGCTGGGAAGGGGGTCCTGAAGAGGGTATCAGGAAAGCTTCCTTTAGGAGACAACATGCAAAAGAAGAGGCTGGCGAAAGTGAATTCGTTTATGAGCCACACTCACTAATATATTGTCACTGTTTCACTAGGTCATCAAACCATGAGTCCCGGGGCTCCTGGGTGGCTCAGTTGGTTAAGCATCTGACTGTTGATTGCAGCTCAGGTCATGATCTCAGGGTCATGAGATCTAGTCCCATGGCAGGCTCTCCACTCAGTGGGGAGTCTGCTTGAAATTCTGTCTCTCTCTCCCTTTCCCTCTACCCTCCCTGCCCTACTCTCTCTCTCTCTCTCAAACCATAAATAAATCTTAAGGAAAAAAAAAAAAAGAATAAAAACAAAAAACCAACCATGGGTCCTGTAATGGATTCTGTCCCAGGCTAATTCTTGTACAAAATGTATTGGAATATTAGGCGATCTGTTAGTGGCCTTTGGTTTTACTATGGAACATATTAATGGCCAATTTATCTAATAGATGTCTCAGTTTCCTCACTTTAAAATTAGGATAAAAATACTACCTACCTCATTGGACTATGTAAGGATAATTGTGTTGTTACATGCAAAGTGCTTAGAACAGTGTCTGGTACGTAAGTATTAATTCATTATTATTGCTATTTTTTTTGTTAACAAAGCAATCATCAGGAAAAGCTAAAACATCTCATAGCATACACTTTCTGTTGAAGGCATGATAAACTTTTTGGAGATATAAATGAAGAATTGTTAATTTGTTACAAAGTTAAAAATGACGCTTTTCCATTGTATATAGTTTAATGTCTGGCTTTGTATTTATGAAATGGATAAAGTAAATGTAATAAGAATTTTTGGGAATGGGATGGAGTCTTAAACATCAGCATCATGCTATGAACCAAGTATTGCTTGGGGCAAAGATTTTATTCCTTATTCCCAATTTAATCATCTTGGGTGGTCCAATTTTTTTTTTTAACTTGGCATAGACTTAACTATTTTTAATCATCATAGGACAACATCAAATTCTATATATGACATATGAATTTGGGGAAGAAAGAAATCATTGATCTAGTACACACTGACATACAAGAATAAATTGAAGGAAACCAGATTGAATTTTCCAGTTACCTAGTGGATTTTCAAAGTGGAATGTGACAAAAATCCTACCGTTACTCATAATACTCCAAAAAACCAAATGAGAGATCTTTAACAGAATTATTGCCTTGTCTGATGGGCTGTGTGTCCACAAGTAAAGAATCCCAAAGTTCAAAGAGTGCTAGTATGGTTATTGAGCGATGGAAGTCTAGACTAGTCTAGCAACAAAACTGTTACCTTCAGCATGACGGCTTTCTCCTAGCAGCCAATGCCAGCGCCCTCCATCCCCAATGGTACTTCTTAAAGATTCAGAAAAGTTGAAGTATCCAAAACTAGAATAAGGGGATGCTTATTTTCAACTATTTGAAGAGCATAGATAGTAGTTCCCTAAACAACAAAAAGGTTTAAGTGTATTTTCAAATACACTTAAGGCAAAGGAGGGACAATGCATGCTTTTAGCTCTCCCCAATGTCCTTTCTGCCACAATCCAAGTCCATTTGTACCACAGTAGCAACATACTTTTTTTCCCCCATATAATCAAACATTTAGCTTCATGGGGTTATTAATCACACTTTGCACTTAGAGGACCTGAGTTTGAAAGGGCATTGCTTGAATTCTATAAACAGTCATTAATCCTTAAAACACACACACACACACACACAAAACACCCAACCCCAGAAAGTTTTGTGTTTTGAAGTCATTTTATTCAGATTATTGAGTGTATAGAACTATAGAATTATCAAAGACTCACCATTTTTCATAGAATCCATGATCTTTAATGGTTTTCTAGATGTGAAAATAGTGGTAGGTTTGATACAGTGAAATTGCTGAAAGATCCTAGCCACTTTGCCTAAAGCCAGACATCTTTTTTTTTTCACTGCTGCTGGGAGGTCATTTTTACTCTGACACTGGGGTGAGTCCTTGAGGTACCCCGTTGCCCTCTGTGAGTTACCTGCATGTACCAGTATCGGCACACATGATTCCATTTGCTTCCATAATTACGTTCTTTCAAAATGAGGGCGTAAGACCTAACAACATTACTTGTTTCACTTGCCATTGATTTATAATCCCTAGCATGATGCTCATAGTAAATAATGTATGTTTTATGTTTTTAAGATTTTATTCATTTATTTGAGAGAGAGAAAGAGAGTGCATGAGCAGGGGAGAGGGGCAGAGGGAGAAGCAGACTCTCCACTGGGCAGAGAGCCCGATGTGGGGCTCGATCCCAGGACCCTGAGATAATGACTTGAGCTGAAGGCAGATGCTTAACCAACTGAGCCACCCAGGCGTCCCACACAATGTATGTTTATTATTGAGTGATGAATGTAATATGGCTCTGGAGTTCCAGCAAAATTCCGCCTCTATTATGAACTCACTGTGTAACCTTAAGCAAATTCATTGAACTTCCTAGTGCTCAAGATCTTTTTTTTCCCCCCTTTTCTTTTTTCTGCTTTTCTTCCCCCCCCCCCTTTTTTTTTTGGCTACAAATAATAATGCTAGCAGTTTGGGAGCAATTTTTGATGTATCAGGTGTTGTTATGAACAATGTATTAGCTCATTAAATCATATAAAAATCCTACAAAGTAGATACTTGTAATCTCGAATGAGATAATTAAGAATTAAGGCCCAGAGCGATTAAATGACCTGTGTTATTAGTAAAGCTAGCAAGGACAGATTTGAGAATTTGAATCCAAGCATTCAGTCTCAAGGGCCCAGGCTCTTAGTCATGCACTATGTGAGCCCTAGACATGTAGAAGATTTCTCAGTTTTGTTCCAAAACCAATGTTCAATAATAGTGGGGGGAAAAAAAAAAGAAAATTCTTTCATTGATTGTATCTGGATACAAAACCTACCTCAACACTTTCTTTCTTTTATAGCTATTAGCTCTTTAGTTGATTGATATATAACATTCTTATTTGTACAAGTCATATAATAATATTTACTTTGTGCTTATCTGGTCATTTAAATAAATTAGTGTCCATAATGTGCCAGCATCTAACAAATGAAATTATTTTAGTGTTGGGATAATAAAAGCAACAGGTATGCTGATGGGACTTGATTTAAATAAAACAATGAAAAATACCAAACTATGTTTTCCTGAAGTCGCCTATAATTGGGAAGTTAACAGTGCTCATTTTTAGCCAGAATTGTTCAAAGATCTATGAAGAGAATAGATCTTAAACATTCTCCTCCCAAGAAAAACAAATTATAGCCATGGGAGGTGATGAATTTTTAGCTAAACTTATCGCAGTGATCATTTTGCAATGTGTGCATATACATAAGGAGAGAGAGATGCCAAGTTATTATGTAGCACACCTTCAACTAATACAATGTTATATGTCAGTTTTATCTCACTAAGACTGGAAAAGATCTACAGTGGCTGAGTTAATTTGGAAGACTATGTTTCTCTGTTGTTTGGGGGCAGTATTCATCCCAAGGCAATAGCTTAGTCTGGGTTAAAACACAGACACTGCTAGCAGCAATTAAGAGAACATCAACTCTGTTTTATTTATTAGGCAGGTAGTAATACCTCTAGTTGACAGATGAGGCAACAGAGGCCTGTGTGCCCAGGGTCACACTGCAGAGCCGGGATTTGAAGGATGTGGTTCAAACCCTCTGTGCTCCTCATGGCTGTGTCACTTGCTGTTGGAAAAGCAGGGGTTTAGATGACATTTGTACTTCTCTACCCGGCTCGCATGGCTTGACCTCGCTTCTGTTCATGGAACTCAACTCCAGGATGTCCATTAATGCACTCAACACATTATTTATGACGTGCCCAGTTGAGAGAGATCTACTTCATGGACATCACATCTCTGGAATTAATTTTAAGCATACCAAGGAAAATTAATTTTGTTTCACTGCTTTCCAAGAATAGAGATTTACCACTAAAAATTTAATTTCGTAGCATTACGGTGTACTCAACCTCCCCCCACCCTCACCCAAATTAGCAGACCTGGTTGAATAAACTTGGTTTTCAGACAAACTAGATCGAAAGAAGAAAAGCTTTGCGAAATGGGCACTCAGCCAGCCATGAGGAATGAACACAGCATTTTCAGAGTCTTCAGAATATTAAGAACAGGTCATAAGTAAAAGAAAATAGGAAATAAGGACCGGAGGTTGGGAAGCCTGGAGTCAGTTCAGACTGTCTGAATCACTTATGTTGTGGTGGTGATTTGAGCTGACAAAATGTTATTGGAGGGATCACTCTCCTCAACACTGTTTGCTTTGGGAAGTCAGGCAGAGATTTATTATGGCTGAAAGCCTTTACAGCTGTCGGATGTAAGTGCTGGGTTAAGAGAGTTGAAAATATCAGCTGAAATTAATAGCATGAGTTGTGATTTTGAGTATCTGCAACAGTTGCAATGGGACAAAAAGAAAAAAAAGAAGAAAGAAAGAAAAAGAAAGAAAGCCAGAGACCACAGTTTTATTCTACATCTATGATTGCATTTGCAAAAAAAAAAAAAAAAAAAAAGTCATGACATGTGATACACGGAAAGTGGGCAATTTTATATCTACTGAATATAACCCGGATATCTGAAATGCTGACATACAGGACTGACAATCAAGGGGATGGCATTTTGATGTAAAAAAATATGTTAGACCCAAAAGCTAGGATAACAGAGGAAGGAAGCATTAGAAACCATGTCTTTCGAAAGAAGGTTCGTCCTGAGGAGTAACAACCACTACAATGCATGAGTAAAGATGCCAAGAAAAACACATTTGGAAGATGACGATAAATTGATGAAAGGTAAGTAGATCCCATACATAGATAGGCATGTTAAATAGGTAATCATTATTTTTATATCTCTATCTCTACATATGCTGTGTTCTAGTTATATTTATCCTTGTATCTGTCTTGGAAAATGTAAGCTCAAACATGAAGGAACGATTTCAGGATTTGTTTCCATCGCTAGGTCCATAAGCACCGTGGCACACATCTTAAAGACTTCAGCAGATTTTTGCGATGGAGAACGACCCATAGCTAATATTTATTATGAAACTCTAAGTAGGGGAATATATTACAGAGCGGTTTCTGAACTTGCTTGGCAAGGAATCCCTTTCTCGCGAAGAATGTCATTGGCTCATTTCCTCCGGACACACTTGGAGAAATACTGTTTTGGAGTGGAATGTGTATGTTGAGAAGGTCTTCCAATACTTGTGCTTGATAATTATACTTACTGGGTACATAACTCAGAATCTGGATACAAAATAGTGTTGAATGAATCAATACATCTCATAAATGAGTCACATCTATGTTCCTGTCACCTTAAGGGTCATGCACCTGTTCTCAACTAAAGGATGTATCTGTTCAAATTTAAACAGATGCCAGCATGTCTCCCATAGACTCTGGTAAGCTAATTGTAATATTGACATGCTGATGCCAATGACCCAGAACGCTATATTGTTATGTCACCTGGCATATTATAAATGTGTTTAAAATGTGGAGGGAGGGAATAATGCATATTTTGACTAGACATCTGATTTCACCAAGTTAGTTACATTTTTATTAAAATAGGACTGTCATGAGATAATGAAATATCCCCCTCTCTATTCTGCCTTGATCTCCTGCTTACCTTGGTTACCCTTGTCATTTTATCATTTTCAGGATTTTAATTCCATTCAGAAAGAAAGTAATGACATAGAGTATGGATAAAAATTTCCCTGCAAGAAGTGGAATCATTAACATGACTGATTATTAATAAGCAATAATTTTAAAAAATGAAAGGCTTATTCCTCCACTTCCAATGCTTCAAAACACCTGTGTCTTCTGTGGTCTTTGGATAAAGCCATGCATTGTCTGCTTTTTTCCTCCAGTCTCTCTAGTACTACCCACCTCCCTCACTATGTGCCACCCAATCCTTGTTCACACTCTGCATGTCAGCTGGTGTACCTCCTTCTCTGACTTTCTTGACCACTGCATGTCATTTGCACACACTGTTATTATGACCAAAATGGCCCCTATTCACCTAAACAACAGCTTCCAACAACTTACCACCAACCTTCACCCTCCTATTACGTAGACGAGGTGACACCAAGAGACAGATGCAGAACCAGGGCACCGGACTTGACGATAAAAGCAGAACGAAGTCCTGCCTGTGACCCAGTGTGGCAAGGGAGCAAGTTCTTGAGTCTAACAAATGGCCATTTGCTCCAGTATGGTGTGACCTCTGTGCTATATTCTAGCAACTTTATGTGGCGCAGTGTTAGAGCAGAATTACCCCTCCCCTCAAATTCCTGTGTGAAGTTCTAACCCCCAGGACCTCAGAAGGTGACTGTATTTGGAGAAAAGGTAAAATGAGGTCATATGGGTGGGCTCTAGTCCAATATGACTGATATCTTCATAACAATGGGACATTAGGACACAGGCAAGAGGAAACAGAGGAAACACCATGTGGAGACACAGGAGAAGGTGGCCCTCTACAAGCCAAGGAGAGAAACCACGGAAGAAAGAACCCTGTCCATACCTTGATCTTGGACTTCCAGCCTCTAGAGGGTTTGAGCTCCCAAGGGACTTGATTATGGCAGTCCTGGCAGACTAATACATAAAAGGTGTCCTTATTTAGTAGGTTGCTCCAATTTAAGCTTTTTCTGCCCTCACCTAAGGAGAGCAAAGTTCTCTCTTTCATGCCCCAGTCATGAGTGTTTACTCTGCTCTGCTCTAAACTGATAGTGATAAATATTTCCATGCAGGATAGTTTTGATTCTGTAGACACTGTAATTGGTTCTAAAGAGAAGTACTTCCCCAACTAAGGGCTGCTGCCTTAAGGTGGGCCGTATGAGAATGGAAGGCATACAGCGTGAAATCCTTCAATCCCCTTCATAGGGCTAAGAGGCAAGTGCAATGCAGTAGAACTTGCAGTAACTTCTGGGTACCCACTCGGGGCAAAGCACTGGTATACATAGGTACTAAGTGAAATAGAAAGTTAAATATGGCATCATCCCAGCCATGCAAAGTTCACTGTCTCACACGGGAAAAGAAATGTGTAACAATCGTCTTTCAGACAATCTGGGGGTCATCTCATTCAAGCAGGGACACCTCATTCTGACTGAAATGGATCTTAATTTTTCAGCCAGAGAAGACTCTGTTTTCTAAATTCTTTAATTTAAGAAGACTGAATTGGAAACTTCCCCCTCCTTTTTTTTTTTTTTTTTGTCTCAAATAATGGAAACCACCTCTTTTTCAAAATGGGAGGAAAATATGTGCTACATTTTTATAGAACACAGCCTTTGAAAATTGAGATACTTGGGGGAGTTAATTGGTAGCTTTAAAGATTTTTCTTAGTATTTACTGAATACTATTCAAAATCTCTGATATACATTTCCATTTAATATTCCCAACATCTGAAGAATTTGCTTCTGTTGACTCCTGCATTACAGATAAGGAAAGAGAGACTTGGGGTGGTTTGGGTAGCTTGTCAAAGATCACAGGACTGCTAAGTAGTGGAGACAGGCATCAACACTAACGGACAGAAAGAGCTCGTAGGTATCATGCATTACTACCACGTTCATTTTTATAGTTTGTAACTCAAATAAGTCCTTTTCCAAAACTGGGTGGCTAAGGAACCAAGGGACCCTTAAAACAGAGATGTTCTGTGTAAATATCCATTTAGAATTTGGCAGAAAATAAGAGCGGAAACATAGCTATTTCTAGATAAAGCAAAGCAAAATATGCACTTTAGGACTGATTTCCTAATCAAATTATCACCACAGCACTACATGTAATAGGGAGTATTTCCTATCAACGTGACTTCATCTTTCAGCTCCATATCAACACTCTTAGGACAAACATAGCCCTTAAAGTTGAAGATTAAATGCTCGGGGGAGTTTCTCCATCCTTCCTATATCAAGATGATGTTATGTTTTGTATGTACCCATGGTTCATGGATCCTGGCCAGGCTTCAGTGACAGTCATATTCAAACACATTGAAAAACACAACCAAATATTTTCATTATACTAGTTGAGTTAAAAAAAAGAAAAAAAGATTGAGGGGTGCCTGGGTGGCTCAGTTTGTTAAGCATCTACCTTTGGCTCAGGTCATGATCCTGGAGTCCCAGGAGCGAGCCCCACGTTGGGCTCCCTGCTCAGCAGGGAGTCTGCTTGTCCCTCTGCCTCTTACCCCACTCGTACTCTCTGTCTCTCTCTCGCTCTCACTCTCTCTCAAATAAATAAATAAAATCTTTAAAAAAAAAAGAAAGATTGAGAAGAAAGTAAAAGTGATATCTAAAAAGAAAGATTGAGAACAAAGTAAAAAGTGATATCTAAAAGTGAAATGTGCCAAAATAAGTCCTAGTGGCACTGAGCTCCTCTATTAAGATACCAAAGAGACATTCTTGTCTTTAACCAATCCCCACACCCCTCAAAAATATGTATTTAGCACGGTTTCTTTTCATTTTATAGACATTGGCTTGAATTCAAGTAATCATGATCCAATTAATGTTCCATTATGAAGATAAGAAAAATGATCCCCTATAATATTTGAGAAATAAAATTCTGTCTATATATTTGAAACTACAAATTCATATTTATCAAAATGCAAAATCTGAAGTGAGAAATTAGTAATGATCTAGCTTACTAGAGCAATTTTGACAGTCATATAGAACAACTTAATACTTTCATTAAAAAAAAACAACAACAACAGATTATTGCCATTTACTTTGTCCTGTGTTCCCTACTTAAAAGAGACAATTCATGGAAAGCACTTACCAAAGTGCTGAAAACAGAGGAGGACTCAAAGCTAACCACTGCTGGGTTTTTTTTTTTTTTTTAATTGGAAGAAGAATTCTTATAGAAAATCAATTTAATATTATTCTTGTGAGGACTAATGGCACTAAAATGTCATGCTATGGAACTCTCCTTGGGTTTCTCATGGGTTTTCAGAATTCTCAAAAACTGACATTGTATATGTTCTATACTAGACAGAAAATCTTGGGCTCTGAAGATTCGGTATTTATAATAGGCATTATTAGCATAAAGTAAACATTCCCTCCAGATACCTCATTACAGTATAATCAGTGAAACACAGAAGAACTGAATGCATGTTGTCCATAACAAAATACATGTTCAATGGGAAAAAAAAATTGTTCAAGTGGTTTTATTTTAGATCACATTTTGTCAGTATCAAGTCCAAGGGACTTACCAAAAAAAAAAAAAACAACACAAATCTGTTTCTCAATGGGCCCATTTATTTGGGTTTGATTTTTCCTATGAGGAATCTTCATTTTCATTTTTAAACTATTCTCACCGGTATCTTTAAGAAAATGACAAAGGAGTGTGTGTATGTAAATTAGATCTAAAAATGTAAAAACAAATCTGTATTCATTTTGAGTGTAGAACTAGCTTGTGAAACATGTGTCATATAGGGATGATACATGGATGGTAGTTAATAAGGATATATATGAAGCTTCGTAAAGGTTGGTGACTTAGGCCCAGTGGGAATGGCTTTTATTTTAGAATGAAGAGCTCCTGAAGTGTTGATTTCCCTTTCCCGGAAGATGAGTGATGTCAAGCACCCTTTCAGGTGTCTGCTGGTCGACAGCCTGTCTTCTTTGGTAAAATACCTATTCAAATCCTCTTTCCTATTTTTTAATTGTATTGTTTTGTTTGTGTGTTTGTTTGTTTGTTTGTTGGGGTTTTGTTCTTATTTTTTGTTTTTGCTAATTAATTGCATGAGTTCTTTTTATATTTTGGGTGTTAGCCCCTTATCAGATATATGATTTGCAAGTATTTTCTCCCATTCAGTGAGCTGCCTTTTCATCTTGTTGAATGGCTTCCTTTGCTGTGCAACTTTTTAGTTTAAGGTAGCCCCCTTGTTTTGTTTTTACTTTTGTTGCCATTGTTTATGGTGTCAATTAAAAAAAAAAAAAAGCCATCATCAAGGCTGATGTCAAGGAGCTTACCACCTTTGTTTTCTCCTAAGAGTTTCATGGTTTCAGGCCTTACATTCAAGTCTTCAATCCATTGTTGAGTTAATTTTTGTATATGGTGTAACATAGAGGTCCAGTTTCGGTTTTTTTGTTTTTTGTTTTTTGTTTTTTGTGGTTTTTTTTTGTATGTAGCTGTCCAGTTTTCCCAACACTCTTTATTGAAGAGAGCATTCTTTCTGCATTGTATAGTCTTGCCTCCTTTGTCATTAATGAATTGGCCATATATGTGTGGGTTTATTTCTGGGCTCTCTATTCCTTCCCACAAATTTACGTGTTTGTTTTATGCCGGAATCCTACTGTTTTGATTACTATAGCTCGGTAATATAGTTTGAAGTCTTTAGGCCTCTAGATATGTGCCAGACCTGACGTGGGTCCCTGGGCCCAACGCCCTAGGACAAGGAAACAGGGATCCTTCAGAGAACGTCTGGGGGTGCGTCTCAGGCCGCCGTGTGTGCAATGCCCCGCCACAGGCTGCCACCTGCCAGGACCTCTGTCCTCAGTTGTTCCTGTCTCCTGACACCCAGGGCCACCAGTCCCCCGTGGTCACCAGCAGCCAGCAACCAAGGGGCATCCCCTGGGCAGCAGCCGCAAAGACGCGGGCAGCAGACACTCGGAAATCTGCCCTCCGGGAGGCAGAGCACAGGTGCGGCGGGGAAGCAGCACCTGCCCACGGAGCCGCTCGGGGAAGGCCGGCTGGGCCGCCGCACGCGCCTTCAAGGGAAGCTGCCCACCGGCTGCGGCGGGGTGCGGAGCGCGCAGGCCTCTCTCCCAGCACACGGAGCTCCAGAGCCTCTTGCTTCCGTCGTGCCCTAAACTGGGCCGCTGTTCCAGAACTCGTCCGCGCTTGGTCATGGTTCTGGGGGACCCACCAGCCTCAGCCCCCGCCCCGGCCACCTGAGCCAGGGCACGCGGAGGTGACCCCGGCGCAGCCGCAGAAACCTGCCAGGGCGAGCGCGCGTGTCAACGCTCCCCCGGGGATGACACGATGCTGGTGCTCTGGAGCGGGGCAGGGGGACGGCATCGAGATGGATGGTGCCTGCCAGGAAGGACGAAAGGGGCGGGGGGGAGGAAAAAAGAAGAAACAAAGCAAACAGCTTGGGAGAGGGAACATGGAGGCCCCCAGGAGCCAGGAGGAGGGAAGCGTGCAGGCGGCCGCCGCCAGTCCCCGTGGGAGCAGGAGCGAGCGGACCGTCGCAGGTGCCACCAGTAGGTCGTCCGGCCGCCAGGCCCAGGCTCCGCAGCCTGTGCTGGGCGCTTCCACGCCGGGGCCACCCCCGCGGCCTCCACGCTGGGCAGCCTCCGGGTGCGTCCTGCAGCCTCTGGGCTGGGCTCCCGAGCCCCCGCGGGTTTCAGAGCTCGTGCTGTGGGGGGCTCGTTCCTCAGGTGCGGGTGTTGGAGGAGGCGCGGGTGGGAACGTTTGCTCCTGGGGGGGCCGCTCCACGACGGTGAGCCACGTGGGGAGGGGTGCGGCGGGCCGCGTCGCAGCCCCTCCTGCCGGCCTCCCTGTGCGCCCGCGCTTCGCCCCCTTCCAGGGACTCCAGCTGTCCCTGGACACCTTCAGGGTTTTTTCCAGGGGGAGTTTCTCCCTGTGTCGCCGTGGATTCTGTGTGTTCGGGGAGGTGGCGAGTTCAGGGTCTCCTCAGGTCACCGTCTGGAACTGGGACCTCCTGTGACCTTTCGTTTGCGCCTCGTGTTTTTTGGTTTTGAGTTTTCCCGGGTTTTGGTGGCGGAGATGGTGTGTGCGTGCCGGGCCATCATCTGGTCTTTCTCCTCGGGCTTTCCGTTTCCAGCATGTGTCTAGGAAGGCCTCCTGCAGTCCGAGATGACATGTTCTGCTGGCTCTTTGAGGATTTTGTTTGTTTACGTTGTACTTTTCTTTTTCAACTTCACTCCCAAAAGTCTCACATTTCCCGTCGGTTATTTCCACCTTCACGTTTTATTTCCACCTTGAGGTTAACCTTTTTCTGGTCATCTAACCGTATAGGCTGGTGCTGCCTGTTTTTGTTTGTTTGTTTGTTTTTTTCGTGTTTGTTTAACTGTTTTCTTTTGTGTGACTCATTTTGCTAAACTGCTTGGGATGTTTATCTCATTGTGTGTTACTGTAGATCATTCTTATTCTGAATATTATTCTGTTATGTAAATACACCGCCGTGCACCTAGTCTTCCAGTGAATGGCTCATGAGTAGTTTACATTTTATGGCTTTTAAGGAAATCCATTCCTAATGTTAGGAAGACTGCTGCTAGGAACGTGCTAGTCTGTCCTCCAGTGCCTGTATGTGTCGGTTTATGTTTATTAGGTTGGACCTAAGAGTGTGAGAGCTGGGTTTGGTCAATTTTAGTAGGCACCGATGGATAGTTCCCCAGCAGTGTGTGAATATTCACGTTACATTCATGTGCTGTATAATATTTTCCTGTTTATTTTCCATTTGCGTATATGTTTCTGATTGCCTTTGCAAGTCTTTTGCTCAGTGTACTATTGAATTTTCTGTTTCCCAGAGTGGTCTGTAAGAGTTCTTTCTTTCTATATTATGAATACGAGCCTTTTGTTGGTCATGCTTCTATATTACAAATGTCTTCTCACATGTTGGGTTTGCCTTTCTATTATTTTTATGTTTTAACAAACAAAAGTTCTTAATTTTGAAGTAGTTCAGTTATCATTATTCTGTTAGTAATTTTTTCCTTTTTAAGAATTATTTGCCTAAACCAACGTAACTATGAAGTTGTCCTGCAGTATTGCTAAAGCATTATTTTTTATTGCGCTTAAATCTGTAATCCATTGATTTTTGTCAATAGGGTAGAATGAGAACTAATTGAGTTCTGTTTATAGGGTGAGGTAGGGATTTAGCTTCCTTTAGTCTGTGGACGTCCCATTGTGGCGGGTAGATCTCCCAGTTGCCCTGGGAGATCCCTCTCCCACGTATCTGGTATAATCTCCTCCCCTAGAGTGTATGGACAATTTTAAGTGTGATGGATCTTACTCTTGATTAGATTATGGTATAGCTCAAATGTAAAGTAATATTTCAGTTGTCATTAAGGCCCCAATTCAGTTACTTTGATTTAATTAAAAGGGAGATTATCCTAAGTGGATCTGATCTAATTGCATATGCCCTTCCAAGGGACTTGGCCCTTTTTGAAGGGAGAGATTGAAAGCATGAGCAAAATTCTCCTGCTGGCCTTGAAGGCGTGAGCTGCCATTTTGGAGAGGGGCCCATATGTATAAGAGCAGCAGATGGTCTCTATCAGCTGAGGGCCTGAGTTCAACAACCACAAGGAAATGAATTCCAGCAACAACCGTGTGTGCCTAGAAGAGGACTGAAAGCCCCCAGCCCTGACTGGTGCTTCCAGTGCAGCCTTGGGAGGGCCTGAGCAGAGGACCCAGCAGAGGACCCAGCTAACCTCTACCTGTGCCCACAAAAATGGTGAGTAATAAATTCGGATTCTTCTAAGTGACTGAATGTCTGATAATTTCTTAAGGCACCAAAGAAAACGAATGCACTTTTTCCCAGAAAATTACTTATTGAAAAATGTACTCTTTTTCCCACTGTATCTGGCAATGCCTTGGTCATCCACCCATGTAGATGTGTCTGGTTCAGATTCACTGTTGAGTTCCCTTGGCTATTTGGTCCTTGTGCTGATGCCATGTTATCCTTTTATAACAAGTCTTGATAGCTGGTAGTGTTACGTCTTTTAGGTTTGTTGTTAGACTTTCAAGTTTCCTTGGCAGTTCTTGGTCCTTTGTGTTTCTGGGTGAATTTTAGAATAAGCTGGAATTTTTAAAAGAAAAAATACTGGAATTTTAATTGGTGTAGCATCAAATCTACATAAATGCCTATAATTCTATCTTTTACCCATATTTCATATTTTATGTAATATAAATTGATTTCATACTATAAGCAAGAATGAAATACATTTCTATTCCTTGAATATGCCTGCCTTAATTTCATTACCTTATTTCAGTATATAAAATGATTTTCCTTACTTTTTACCTTTATGCTCATGTTTACATATATCCTCCTACTTTTTCATGCTTAATTCGTACCATTCATCTCCTTGCTGTAAAAGATGATGAAATCAGTATGTTTACACTATTTTCCACTTTCCTTGTGTCTTTCCTCAAAACTTTTATATTATTTCTGCATTATTAAGTACTATGACATAAACATTCTGTTCTTTACCCATAAATAACATATTTGCTTTAGATTGCCCTAAAGTAAAATAAATTCCATGGCATTGCCATTTCTTTGTTAGTAGCTTTTCCAGTCATTTCTTTTGGTTAGTTGAATTTAATCCTCCATTACTTTGTTCTGTTGTTGTTGTTATTGTGTGTTGTTGTTGTTGTTATTATTATTTTTAGGAAAGATGGGTTATAGATTTTAATTTTTTTCATTTTACTGTTTTTTTATTTGAGTTACAGTTAGGTTATTTATAAAATTCTTAATTTGCACTTGGTTTCCCTGCATACTTTGGATAGCAACTTCTCTATCTGCGGGAATTCCATTTTATTCTGGAGAAGTTTGAAGTTTGAAGTTTCGGTCACCGCTCTTCAGATAATGTTGTCTTTGCTGAGCTATGCAGCTGTGCTCAGATGTTTCAGATGGTCAGGTAGTTGACTTCAACACATATGAAGTCACGATTTTGCATTTCTGGTGTTCTTTGTTTCTTTGGGAAAATACCCAAGTTGAGAAAGCAAAAATACAACTAGACTGTGTAACTTCTAAGCCAGGAAGTATCTATGCTACAGTGCTTCCTTGGTTTGTTCTTATGGGTTATAAACTTGTCTTAGGACTTATAAACTTGTCTTTACAGATATATATATCTGTGTGTGTATATATATATATATATATATACACACACACACATACATATATAAATAGAGTTGTTATTATGTTATATATTATGTCAATATTATATATTAATATATTATATTCATATTCATATTATATATTACATATATTATATATAATATTTCTTCTAGTAGGTTTACAACTTTACTCTTAAATCAGCAAAAGAGATAGCATCCCATGCTTAGTTAAGTCAGAGAATGTTCTTTTTTGCATGTACAAAACCTGGTATTTAGATGTTACAACTCCTGGGATCGAGGCCTGCATCGATCGAGGCCTGGGATCCTCTGCTCAGCAGGGAGGCTGCTTCTCTTCCTCTCTCTCTCTCTGCCTGCCTCTCTGCCTACTTGTGATCTCTGTCTGTCAAATAGATGTTACAACTCCTTTGTTAATAATAAAGCAACACCAGCTTCAACAACAATGCCAAGAGCAGCAGCAGCTACCAACTATGAAGTAATTACTATGAACAGAACAAAATATTATTCATTTCATATGAATTGTCATATTTAATCCTCATACCAGCCCTGTGCTCAGGTAAATACTAAGGTCTAGCGAAGTGAGGTAAATTGAGGTAATTTCCTCAGTTGGCAAGTGATGGAGTGGTGAGGGGGGTCCCTGTGCTTTCTCTACTTGGCTGGCTCCTGCTTAGCTAGCATGTACCTTCTTTGTTAATGATCCAGAAGCTTTTTAGTTCAATGTTGTCCCACTTGTTTATTTTGTCAGTCCAAAATATCATTCAGATTGATGTCAAGGAACCAACTACTTATGTTTTCTTCTAAGAGTTTTACGGTCTCGGGTCTCACAAGCAAATCTTTAATCTGTTTTGTGGTATATTTTGTTGCTGTAAGACAGTGGCCTAGTTTCATTCTTTTGCATGTGACTATCAAAGCGGAAATGAGATATCACTTCGTACCTGTTAGAAAGGCTGTTACCAAAAAGGCAAGAAACAACAAGCATTGATGAGGATGTGGAGAAGAGGGGACCCTGGTGCACTACTGGTGAGAAAGTAAATTGGTGCCGCTACTATAGAAAACGGTATGGAGGTTCTTCAAAAAATTAAAAATAAAATAGTATGCCCCAGCAGTTCTACTTATCTGGGTATTTATCTGAAGAAAATAAAGCAGTCACTTGAAAAGACACCTGTAACCCCCCCCCCATGTTGGTTGCAGCATTATTTACAGTAGTCAAAATATGAATACAACCTAAATGTCTATTGATGGATAAATGAATAAAGAAAACTTGGGACACACACACACACACACACACACACACACACACACACACAGAGGACTATTACTCAGCCATGAAGAAGGCTGAAATCCTGCTTTTTGCGATTACATGAAAGGAGCTTGAGGACATCATGCTGAGTGAAATAAATCAGAGAAAGACAAATACTATATGATCTCGCTTACATATGGCATATATTTAAAAATTAAAAAGCCCATAGATACAAAGAACAGAATTGTGGTTGCCCAAGGTAAAGGTTCAGGGTGAGCTAATTGGTGAAGAGGTTCAAAAAAGTACCAAAAAAACCCCAAAACTAAACTTTCCTAAGTATTCCTTAGGTACCCATTTTCTGTAAGTATTCTTAGGGAGCAGAGCTCAGAACTTACAGGGTGAAACCATGAACTACTGAAAACAGTGACTGAAGGATTGTACCCATGGACCAGTAAAAAATAATGGACTATGGAGCCACTCTCAATAAAGAGAACCAGTTCCTGGTCAAAGAGCATTCCTGATGTGCCCTGTGCTGGGGAACCTGACAACAGTTATCTGGCAGGATTAGGGACTGGTGATTGCAGGCTCCCTCTGATTCTTCCTGTGAATAGAAATGTCTGTCATAGTTCTTTATCCCTTTCTCGTCTTTGCATGTTGAGTATCTGACGACTGATAACTTGTTGCTTTTAGCACTTAAGTCTTTGTATTAAGAGATCTGCATGCAAAAAACTGAATCTAGGTATCCTCAACTATATCTAAACATAATTTAGATGACGAGATCCTGAACTTCACGCCTGATGCTATGATGATGATACTTTTGTGAGTCTCAGGGATAAGTATGCTTTGTGTGACGCAGGAACAGGAACTGTTGAGTCTAAAGGCAGGTAGGGAGAAATTGTTTGGGAAAAAAAATGGCTGCAGTAATCCCTCTCCCTGAATGCGAGAGTTTTGGTAGGACTCTTTCACATTGACTCTGAGCTTGGTCACGTGGGTCACTTTGGTTCATAAAATGATAGCAACCATAGACTGAAAAAGACTTTGCTCACTGGAATTTGCTGCCTTGCTGGTCTTGGGACCCCCATGACCACTGTGGAAGAAGTTGAGCTAGTCTCCTGGATGATAACACACAGGTGGTCCGGTCACTCCTATGACCCGGCTGAGAGCATGCCACTTGTGGGATGGATGAATGAAGATGGCCCAAGCACCAGCCCACACTGGCTAAGCTCAGACCCATGAGCAACCAGCAGGAAGCATCCAAGAAGGCCCACAGAATTGTGAGCAACTTGGAAAAAAAATGTTTTAGAGGTACTAAGTTTGGAGTCCTGTGTTAAGCAGCAATAGCTAATTGATAGACCATCTTTTGCTATATGTATGAAATGGTTTACATGAACCACTGAAAAATATATAAAGTTCAATTTAGAAGTCTAAAATTCAGTCAATCTCAGTTCACTTTATGGATACTTAGTTCTGCAATAGACTGCAAGTTATCACCACAGTCAAGACTTTTTGAAGAGCAAAATCTGTAAGCCTGCATCCTCTGTAATGTGCTGTGTACTCCGGATTCCTTAGTCCAATTGTGTGAAGTTGGGCTTATATACTATGTCCATGGAAACTCCTGCAATTTAATACAATTCATTGAAGATAGATTCATAATCATTTTCCTTAAAGACTTAAGCAATTAAGCGATAGTTTCTTAGGTATGACATGAAATGCTTAGGCAGCCAGAGAAAAAATAGAGAAAATGGACTTCATCAAAGTTGGATTTTTTTGCATGTCCAAGGTCATTATCAAGAAAGAATAGGAAAAGGTAAATGACAGCAGTTAGGAAGCCTTCAGAGCATTTCCCTGTGGCACCAGCTGCAGCATGGACTGGGGCTGTGGTGTTGGGAATGGAGATCAAAGACAGATTTGAAACATGCCCCCATCACATAGCAGAATTAGAGATCTAGTTCCTGGGAGGCATTTGCTGTCCTAGATGCTTAGCTTGATGAAATAAATAAGGCAATTTAAGATGAATGTGGAGGAATGTGTAAAGTGGACATTCACTATATTTGCCTACACAGCATCTGCTCCTTCTGCTCATGGATTGGTACCCTGGTTTGTCTTGGGTGTACTACTCCTCTTTCTCTTGGAGGCTCTAGATATGGATGAGGCTGACTGTCTCTCTTCTCCTTTCCCCTTCCCGAAGTCCATCTGGAAAGGCACTGGTGGAGGTCAGCTGGCCAGTCAGCCTGCTCTTCCCAGCCAGCTCCCCATCTTGTCCAAGGATGATCAGAGACAGTCTGGGGTGTTGGTTATTTTATTGGGAAAGGGAAGCCATTTCCACCTGAAAATCATTTTATTGATAAATATTATAGTCACTTTAAACAAATATCATTTCCTTTGCCAACCTCAAGCCCAGTAAGAGGCTATATTAAGTGGAAGGATTGGGTAAAGAGTAGCAATGACCAGTGTATGTGTTGAAAGTGGGATATACATACGGTGGAGCTTGAGGTCTTGTAATACTGTTTGCAATGCTGTTAACATATTCTCCAATCTGACTTAGGAAGTAACCTCATGGCCTTTGCAGGCTCAGTTGTAGGTACAGTTCAATTATGACAGTTGTATTCACCAGTAGTTAAATGACACAAAGGGAACAATGAGAAGCAATCACATCTTCCCCATTTCCACAGAAAAGTCACTTTTTTCCGGTCATGCTCCAGATCCAAAATATACTGTTTGTATTACTGTCAGGTTGACTCTCTCAAATGTTCGTGAGTAAGACATGCACACTGGCAGGTGTCCACACTCACATCTTTCATCGTTTGCCTAAAGAGCTTAAGCATCGTTTGTAAAACTTCATCCCCGCTGCATTTGAAGCTCTAGTCTAGCACCAGGATTTAACTATATTCCAATCAGCCAGATACATTCCAGATGATATGCTCAGGAACTACTTAGCTATCACTTTCTAGTATTCTATGATTATTTTATTCTTTTGTTCCCATATTATAAAGTCAAAAAACCCCACAGTATTCTTGTACGAGTTAAATATATATCAGGAGCTCAGTAAATACTCAGTTGATTCATGGTATGTTGCTTTAAGCAAACTCTGTTTTCCCAAAGACCCTGAGAGATATTCTATGACGAATATGTCTCGGTTTCACAGAATTCCTATAATAGCTATCTACAGTCTCCATTTTCTTCCAAAGATTAATCTGCTTTGGATGGGAATTTTTGATAAAGACAGATCTATCACAACCCATAAAAATAACTCGAATTATATCAAATGGTGGTGCCACAGTTACTGTGGGAAGTACTAGCTCTGCACGAAAGCATGATCTTAAAACAACTTTTAAACAATTTGTTGCTTACTGACTCTTGCTTTATGAGGACCAACTTGAGATTTATCATGCTTAATTGGGCCTCAGGGAAACATTTACTATTTTCAACATGATATAACACAGGAAACCTCCCCACACACATCTCCCGAAGACAAAATGTATCCTTTGAGATTGTAGATTTGGAGTGACCCATAACTGCTGTGTGTTATGAAAATAGCCTATTATTTATAGACAGATGGATTTATTTCAAGATATCCTGACT
Source organism: Enhydra lutris kenyoni (assembly GCF_002288905.1). NCBI lineage: Eukaryota > Metazoa > Chordata > Mammalia > Carnivora > Mustelidae > Enhydra > Enhydra lutris. Next base: position 7,847,939 of record NW_019154145.1, on the reverse strand, counting down.
TCCTACATATGACCCATCATTCCAAGATAAAGTCACTTTTCAATAACCAGCCCTGATAGTAATAATCTCTGCGTACATGCCGCATCAGAGGCTGCAAGTGTTTTCATATAATATGTATCACTTCATGGAACATTTGAATATACTGTATAAAGTACAGATCACCTGGAAATAACTTACACTTGGTTTAAAAGCTGTTGAGGGATGGAAACAGATTGTAGACCTACTGTGTGCCCAGTGCTTTCTCCCGTTGTCTCATATTGAAAATGTAAGACTCAGAGCCAGAATGTCAGCTTTCCAACCTGGCTCTGCCACTCACAAGCTGGGTTATTTGGGTGAATTACTGAATTTCTCTTGCCTCCTGAAACTCAAGGAATAAAATGGAAATGTTTGTACTTACTGCATAGGATTTTTATTGAGATCATGGGAATTCACACATGTGAAAAGAGTAGAAAACACTTGCCACAGAGTAAGAAATATGGAGCTGTCAGTTTCTCACAGAAGTCATGATATTGCTCATCTCCAATTTATAGATGAGGAAAATAAATTTTACAACAAGTTGCTAGAAAAGGTAGCCTTTAAATCCCAACCCAAATATTCTAACTTATCTCCAGTAGTGGTAGCGGTGGTTGTTTGAATGAAATAAAAGAAATTTCATTTTATTATTTTTGCCGATTTTGTACTATGTCAGAAAAAAGAGAAAAGAAAAAGAAAAAAAGAAATAACCAAGAGTAAGCCTTGACTTGTTGTCTACACTTACATTTTTCTATACTTTCTTGTTTTGATCCTTCCCTTGGAACACATTTATTTGTAATGTTATTTTATTCCTGTTTTGCTTTTTTTTTTTTCTTTTTATAACTTCTGTTTCCCCAGTGTTAACCAAAACACTTGGTTATATAAAGGGGATTGAATGAATGCACTCATTTTAGATTTTTGATTCTATTTTAATCGCTTTCCCTTTCTTTTTGTGAAAATAATACTATTTACCAGTGTTAAAACCCACACCACATGGACCATTTATTTCATTCAGTTGACTCAACCATGCTATGAGTAACTGAGTATCCATCCATGGATAGGGATAGTGATGATGATTGCAAAATGGCATCAACATTTAGAGATGGTTGAAACTGTTTCAATTCAGGCTACATTCTGTTCTGAGACAGAGATGCTTGACTGTTCCTTACCTTCTTCATAAAGCTATTTTTTAATTCTTATTGAATATCTATAACATATTTTTAAATGCAAATTAAAGCATGTGTTCTTGCAGTTACAGATTAATCAATATTTTAATGTCCTAATAAATCAAGGTGAATTTTTAGGTACATTTTAATCGTTTTTAAGTGAAAGCATATTCATGAGAAATATTTCCTACCTGTATATTTTTATGCATCTTTTAAGTTTAAATCATTTTCTTTTATTTTAAATAAGTAAAAGGCTATTATAAGAATTTGAATCATTTGGGAACCCAGTAGAAAACAGTAAATAAATATTTAATGACCCATTCCTAATGAATCTTATATCAAGATGCTTTTTCCAAGCGTTGGTACCTAATTTTATAACATAGACTGAGTTCTTGCACTTTTTATTGTATGTGAAAGTTGGAGGAATTAGGAACACTCTCAAGGTGGTTTTCCTCCATGTTACAAAACAAAACTCTTTATTTGCCTTTAAAGGTGAAAAAGAAAAGAAGGGGAACAGAAAGGTATGAACATGCTATTGTACAGGAAACAGGGCAAGAAGGATTATTTTACATTCCTCTTGTCTGAAATTATCTATTTCCATTCTATAGCATCTTTGTTTGTCATTCCCCTGGTTGTGTGGTTACACATAGGCTGGCTTTGTTTCTGTATCCAAAACTGTTATCATGTTACCTTTAAAATTTGGCATACGGCAGCAGAAGGGTCAACAGTGCCACCTTCCTCACGGTTTGTATGACTTCATTAGTGAAATAGAACTGTGGGAACCAATTTTCTAGGCAACCCTGCAGTCATTATGAGCAACGAGGAGACTTTGGTATCTACTGAAGGGAATAGTTTTCATGCAGTTTGACATTTAAATAATGTTAAAGCTTGGAGAATATTTGGTGGGTTCTGTTGATAGGTTATTGTCAGGATATTTGGAAGTTGAGAAGTACTCATTTTATAACATGCATTTTATTTCATATGCAAACTATGCAGTGTTTTTAGTTTACCTGTAAACATCAAAAGATTCAATTTTTAAAATACTGTCTAACCCTCATGAGATGACAATGTTTAAAAAAAAAATTATCCTTAGGTAAAAGTAGACAGAGTTAGATGAATAAAATGGAGAGATTTTCTAGGGAAAACAAAACTTTTTTGAAACCTTAAAATTCTGTACTCTTATTCTCTGTTATGGGGATGGGGTGTCATCACAAAAGAAAAATTATCCAAATAAAATTATTCAATCTCAGCTGCCCTTTTTAAAAAATATTAAAACAAAAATTCATAAGAATATTGGTTTTAGTTTTTTTTTTTTAACTTTAAATCTTGTTCATCAATATATGTAATCACCTTCAAATTCAGAAGAGTGTAATACCAAAGTCTTGTCCTTGGCACATAGATGCTATCAACATGCAGAAATCAGTCTGTCGGTCTTCCTTATTGCTTGTGTCCAGAAATTAAGCATACAGGCCCCAGTGGTTCCATTTAATAGAAGGCCATAGAATTCATGCATCAGCCCTCCCCCCTCCCTGTCTGTGAAGAGTTGCAGGAAAAATAACTGTGCCAGATGGTGGGAGCCCAGAAATGAGAAATTGGAGCCAAAGAGGCCCTATCAGTTCAGCCGGACCAACTTCCCTACCAAGGGAGCATCATAAGGGTGGCTCGCTCGATGGTCCCCTTCTATCCCGAGTTCAATAATCATGGTTACCCGGGCCAGGGGCTCTGTGTTGCTTTTTAGTATCCCGCAGATCCCGACATCTTCATTTCGTTTTTACTTATTACCATTTTGCAAAGCTGTGTCTTGTAACTCCTGGATGTTATTTTTCACTATTAAGGATGTCCCTGGCGTATTTCACCCAACCTTTGGTGTCTGGTGTCATTGTCCCCTTTGCTTAAGACATGCTCTGTGTTTACCAAATCACAAGGAAGTTGCAGCCTATTGTGTACACAGTATCACTCAAAGTAGAATTCATTGTAATTTTTTATAATGGCGAATTTAATGATAATGGGCTTGCTGTCATATCGGCTCAGCTGTGGTCAGATCATAGGTACTGACGGCTGCAAGCCTTTTTCCCAGCCTGTATTCATTTCCAAGTCTACTGTAAAGACTTACTAGAAACTGGGTGGCTGAAGACAACTAATATTTATCCTCTCTCAGTTCTGGAAGCCAGAGATTAGGAATCAAGGTGCTGGCACAGTGGTTTCCTTCTGGGGTCTCTGAAGGAGGATCCGTTCCTTGCTTCTCTCCTAGCTTCCGGTGGGTGCTGGAAACGCTTGGCTTGTGGGCACTTCACTCTCTGTCTCGGGCTCCACATGACATTCTCCCCTGTGTGTCTGTGTCTCTGGGTCCAAATGTCTCTCTCCTTATAAGGACAGTAGTCCTATTGGATTTAGGGTTCCTCTACTCTGATATGACCCCCATCATAATGCGATTACATCTGTCAGCTCCCTGGAACCAAATAAAGTCATGTTCGCAAGGATCTAGTAGAGACGAATTTTGGGGGTGGAGGATCTATTTAACTCAGTACACTTGAGTTGGCAATTTCAATAGCGTGAAATACTGTTCTTTTGATTTTTTTTCAACATTTAAAACTCTGTAAACTATCCTTAGCTTGTGGGTCATACAGAAACAGGTGTAGGCTGGGTTTGGTCGACAGGCCCACAGTTGACCAACTTCCGCTTCATTGTCTTTCTGACATTTCCGAGTCCAAATTTTATATGAAGAGCATCATCTCTTACCTCTGAAAGGAATCATGGCAGGCACTCTATGAAATGTTGCCTTTCTTCAGTTTCAAATGTGTTGACTTTAACAAAATGTTTATTAAAATGAAATGGCATGTTGTTTCATAAATCAGGAGCTTGAAATACAAAACTCACATTTCTTTCCTCATTCCTATTCCTTCGCAATTTCTGCTCCCCAGGGAAAATGACTTCAGTGATTTCCTTTGCTTTGTTTCTGTCAGTAGTTAGTTCCATATTTCACGAAGGCATACATTTCCAACAGTTGCTCAGTTTTTCATGTCTGTTGATGTCTTCCTAAAAACCAAGTATTTAGATATTTTTTATACTTCCTTCCTCTATCTTCTGCCATACACTAATATCCTGCACTCCTCTATATTCCCAAAATAATGATTTTGGGTTAGATCAACATTCTGTTTATATTCTATTTATATATCACTCTGTTTATATATCATCATAACTATATAAATAGTATTTAAAGTTGAGTGACCAAAATGTTAAGATTAGTAATTCCTTTCCTTTTTTTTTTTTTTGCATGACTACTATTCTCTCTCTCTCTCTCTCTTTTTTTTAACTTGTTCAGTTTTTAATCATTAGACATTCATCATTAATCATTCAGTCATTAATTCAGCCCCAAATTTTCTGGGAAGACTGCATCACCCCTCTCAATGTAGATAGACACAAAGCTCATGTATTATTTCTGTGTCCAGATGCCACGTTTCTGCTGTGTCATCACCCCCAGCCCTGTCACACAGGTGGCACACAGGAACAGCTCTCACTTCATCGCTGAGAATGTTTCCACTTGCTGTCAGTATTGAAACACATGTTGTAATGGGTCATATCATTCAGTCGCCCCCATGGGAAAGGATATATCAGTGGTAAATTTGCTGTGACGTTTTTTACCTCAAAAAAGGACTTAATCTGCTTTTACACTAAGTAGATCATTTGATTGTATAGTGAATTCTAAGTGAGGAGTAACATTAACTCTACTCATAAAGACACATCTTTTTTTTTTTTTTTTTAAGATTTTATTTATTTGAGGGGGAGAGAGAGAGAGAACGAGCCTGACCTGGGGGGCAGAAGGAGAGGGAGAGCAGACTCCTCGCTGAGCAGAGAGCCCAACGTGGGGCTCAGTGTCAGGACTCTGAGATCATGACTTGAGCCACAGGCAGATTCTTAACTGACAGAACCACCCAGATGTCCCTTGAAGACACATCTTTTTCTGTCTTCTGGCTTTGAGGATTGCTGTTGATCAGTGTGAAGCTGTGTGGATATCCATTTTTTGGTATGTGTGGGGTTTTTGTTGTTGTTGTTTTTAACTTTTGCAGCTTTTAAAATCTCTTTATGCTTGATGTTTTGAAATTACGAAAGCTACGTTTTTGTGTGAGTCCCTTCTTCTCCCACTTGGTGATGGGGATTACTTGGCGTTGCCATGCTAAAAATGTGTGTCTTTTAGTTCGGAGAAGTGTTATTATGGCTATATTATATACATAGTACATATGTGTATGTGTTAATTTATAGTAGATAATATATATGTAATATATAAAAACATAATATGTGTGTATTATATATAGTTTACATATGTTAATATGTGTAATATAGTTTATACATAGGTAATATATATGTTTAATACAGAACACTAACAGAAGATATACATATAGAGTTAATGTTGTTCTCATCTCTATTCTGCTTCCTCTGCCTAGAACTTATATTAGTTCTTTTATTTTGTTATTCTATTAGGGTATTTATCAGTCACATATTTTGGATTATGAATTGATTTTGTATTGTCTCCTCTCTCACTTTCCATGATTCTTTTTGTTTATTCTTCTTTCTTATAAAAGTCGTCAGTGTTTTCACTTTCAAATCCTTACATTTATTGTTCATTTTCTACTTCCATATTGGTAATCTCCGTGCAGTCTTTCCTATTCTTCTTTTTTGTTTTATAGGACTCTGTTTTTTTCATGGATACATGTTCTTTTATCTGAGAATGCTATCGTTTCCTATAAGTTTTCTTCTGCTCCCCCCACCACCACCCTTTTTTTTTTTTCTATGCTTTCTCTGAGTTCTGTTGTCCTATTTATTCTGGCTTCTGCTTTTCATGCCAAAGGGTTTCTACTCTTTGGAAGTTTTGTGCATGATTTGCAGTTTGTTAAATATAGATACCTTGTTTTCTTGGGGAGTGCTTCCAAAATGTAGCTTTCCAAGATCTTTTCTTGTAAGTAGTCAGATACCCTCTAAGTAACTATAAAATTTGGATATAACCTTAGCTACCTGCATTCTAACAGGTGCACAGAAAGGAAGGAGACAGCCTTTCACTTGATGCTATGCCTTCTTTCATTAGAGGAAGGAGGTTCTCACCACCTTCAACCATGCCTGCTGTTCTTTCCAGAGACTCTTTGGCTGAAACTCTTCAGAACTGTTGTCTCTGCCCTTGGCCTCACCCAGGGCCCCACAGCTGCTGGAACTAGAACTAAAAAAAATTGAATCTGGGCTTTCTGATGCTTAGATTAGTGCTTTGGCATTGTGGATCACCAAATAGGATAGCTTTTGGTATGAAATTCATGCTTGGTAAAACCTCTGCCCCATTCTTTACTATGTGTGTGATTTTGCCCCATTCTTTACTATGTGTGTGACTTTGGAGATGTCATTAGCCACTGGAATGTCAGTTTCTACATAGATTAGATGAGAGCAGTTTCTCACCTCGTGTGGGTTTTCTGATGATTAAATGAGATAATGAAGTAAAATTGACCAGCTCTTAGTAGTTACTCAGAAAAAAAAAAAAGAAAAAAAGAAAAAAAAGGTTTATGAAGAGTTTTGAAATATATGTCTTTATACAAGGTATATTAATCTGCCAAATGAAGTATCACAGATTTGATAGCTTAAACAACAGAACTATTTTTTTCCCTCACTAGTCTGGAGGCTGGAGGTCCAAGATCAAGGTGTCGGCTGGATTAGTTTCTGTGAGGCTGCTCTCCTTGGCACGCAGACAGACCCCTCACGTGACCTTTTCTCTGTGGGTATGTGTGGAAAGAGAGTGAACTCTGGTGTCTCTTCCTCTTCCTATAAGAACACCAGTGCTAGCCATCAAAAGAAATGAAATCTTGCCATTTGCAACGACATGCATGGAACTAGAGGGTATTCTACTGAGCTAAGTAAGTCAATCAGAGAAGGACAATGATCATATGATCTCCCTGATATGAGTAATTTGAGAGGCAAAGTGGGGGGTTTGGGGGGGCAAGGAAGGAAAAAATGAAACAAGATGGGATCAGGAGGGAGACAAACCATAAGAGACTCTTAATCTCACAAAACAAACTGAGGGTTGTTGGGGTGGGGGGGTAGGGAGAGGGTGGCTGGGTTATGGACACTGGGGAGGGTATGTGTTATGATGAGTGATGTGAAGTGTAAAAGCCTGATGATTCACAGACCTGTACCCCTGGAGCAAATAATACATTATATGTTAATTAAAAAAAAAAAAAAAGATTGCCCTCCCCCCCAAAAAAAGAACACCAGAGCTATTGGATTAGGACTCCATTTTTATAACCTCATTTAACCGTTATTCTTTAATGGTCTTCTCTCAAAATATAGTCCTTTGGGGGTTAGGCCTCAACATGTGAATTTGGGAGAACACAATTCAATTCATAACTCCAGGTGATGAGAGAACTCACAATTAATCTTGGTTTCCCTATTGACCTTAGCAACCCTCTAGTTCATGTCTTCTCGGTCGAGACAAACTCCTGGCAGAAGCGAACATTGAAGGACTTTGCCTTCAGACGGTTTTCCTTTCCAGTTTGTTACCTCTTTATTTGGCTGAGATTCCAAGGGCTTTCTGAGAGCTCTAGATTCTACTTTCTATCAGGATCATTTAATTGCTTAACAAAGAATGACTCAGTTTAATATTTATTCCTCTTTGGTGGACATGAAAAGGAAAAGCAGCATGTAGGGAGAGGAATGTATACAGTGATTTGAAGATGGAACATTTCTGTAAAACATGAGAAGATGCCATCAAATTCCAATGTGGAGCCGCCTTCGTGATCAATGGAAGCAGTCTTCCAGCTCCCCGTCCACATTTTTGTTTTCCATCACACTTTATTTTAGAAACCTCCAATCAGATGGTCCAATCGCATGTCTTTTGTGGCTTAACACAGCCAGAATCCTTTGTGTGTGAGAGCATATAGCACAGCCTCCCTTCTGTTCCTAGAGATGGGAACTGAATTCTGTAAGTCCTTGCAGTACATCATACAGTTTTATTTTCTGGCATGTAGCAGTCCAGTTTTTAATAGCAATTCTTAACTATAACAACATCCTTGTGCCTTTGCTAAGGAAAACTTTTATAGCCTGTGTGTGTGCCTGTCAGATACATGTGTAACGGTTTTGTAATAAGAGAGGTATAATTGTATGTGCATTTTTACATCAGATTCAGGAATTTCAACTACTCCATCTTACCAATGGTAGAAGTATTTGAACATTAGGGATAATTAATAGCTAAGGCTGAATAAATCCCTTTGACACTAAGGATCAGTGTTAGTGAGGGAAATAACTAACATTTATTTGACTTAGAGGCTCTCACAAGTCACATACATATTCTGTTATTTTTATCCCCCTTGAATTATTCCAGCATCAGGCTTATTCTAGGGTACAGGTTGTTTTTCCAATTGCCTTTAAAAGTAATGGGGTCATGTATTTTCTTTTAGCTTGAAACTGTTGACTTGCTGGAACGTGTGGTTACTTTGTATTCAGTCCTATTTTAGTCAATATATTGTGTCAGTCTCAGTCTCTTAGGGGCACCTGGGTGGCTCAGTTGGTTAAGCATCTGCTTTTGACTTGGGTCATGATCCTAGGATCCTGGAATTGAGCCCCACATCAGGCTCCCTGCTCACTGCGGAGCCTGCTTCTCCCGCTCCCTCCTTGCTCGCCCTGCTTATGCTCGCTCTTTTCCTCTCACGCTCTGTCAAATAAACAAATAAATAACATCTTAAAAAAAAAAACAACTCAGTCTCCTAGGTAAGGATTTAAGTTTTAATGTACATAGAGCACATGTTTAATATCCACAAATAATAATAATTAATATTTATTATAATATAAAACCCTCAGTGGAATAAAGTTAATTATAACTTTTTTCTTCTGAGTAAAAATACCAAAGAGAAACTTAAATTCAGAAATTGTCCTAAACAAAAGAGAAATGTGTATCAAATAGTCCTATTCTTTCTCAGGTCTCCTAACATCTCTCTGTTGTGCCCTTGTGTTTCTAAAAATCTGACTCCCAAGTGGGACCAAAGATGGTTTCCTCATGTTGTACCCGAAAGCAGATCAGCTGTCACTGTTTGCCCTAGCAGACAGTCAAGCAGACTCATCTTGTACAGACAGGGATCAATGGCTGGGTTCATCATCCACGGGCTGATCGGTAGAAATTTCAGGAATTTCTTCTTTATGTGCTCACGGACATCTCTTAAATAACATTTGGCAGATGTCACTACTTAATAAGAGAAAACACAGGCTGTACTCAGGTAAAGCAATACATTTGATTCTAAGAAAACTAAGGTACTACTTGGTTTATGAAGTTATATTAATCCTGTAGCTACACCATTTGATTTAGTGGGCTCTGAAAATTTTTCTTTTAGTTTTCAACAGAGTTAAGACCTTGAATCTGAAAATATTAATGTAAATACATTAATTGGATCACAGCTGTTTTAGTTTAGTTTGATTCTTCTTCCTTGGCATGAATTGAAACTATATAATGTGACCTAGGACATGATCATTTAGCTAAGTGTGAAGCTAAGAAATGGAAGAGAACTCTAGAAAAAGAGATTTTCTTTGAGGTACAAAAAACTGTGGAATTTCTTTCTTTCTTTCTTTCTTTTTTTTTCTTTTAAGTAAGCTTCACACCCGGCGTGGAGCCCAACACGGGGTTTGAACTCATGACCCTGAGATCAAGACCTGAACTGATATTAGGGGTCAGATGCTTAACTGCTTGAGCCACCCAGGGGCCCTGAAATTTTGGATTAAGTCAGCCCTAAATTGACAAACGAGTAACATGAGCCGCAGGGAAGTTATATGAGCTGCCCAGAAGTGCAGATGCACTTAGATATGGACCTACATTCAAAGCTCTGGAATCCCAGTCTCACACCCTAGCAAATGTAATGTATTCTCATTATTATTCTTTCTTTACATGTGGGAAGAGCACTTGCTAAAGTATTCTCACAGATGCCTAGAGGCCTGCCTTGTAGGGTAGTCCCTACAAGGGACAAAGAGACATTGATTACACTGAAACAGACAAAATATGCCATATGCCCTCTGCTGCTTATGTTCCAGAGACTGTATTTCTTAAGACCTTGAAGACCATTAAGACCAACTCAAGTAGTAGTTAATAGCAATAAAATAATCAGCTCAAGTGACTGCTATTACATAATTCCCTATGATTTGAAATGTAGGTCCATACCATTTTAATAGGAAGATCTTGAATATTTAAACTCATTTAGATTCTGAAGTTCATATTTTATTTTGCATATACATTTATATTTCTATAACACTGTGAAGAAGATGACATCAGCACCTCCTCACCACCACCACCCCAGCATTATAAACCTGGGAATTCCAAGTTCAGAGTATCTTGCATTTTTCCCCCAAAGATCAGAAAGCTTGCAAATGGCCAGCCTGAAACTCCATTCCAGATGTTCTGATAAATTATTGATAATTCTTATTTGTGAAGGCCATATAAAAGTTAGAAATTAGGTAAAATTGATATTTAATCCAAGCTAGGTTTTACTCTATTATAAATTCCAATCTGTGTCCCTCAACAGGAACTTTGAGTCTTTGCAAAATACTTGAGATAGGTAGACAATGGAGAGTTTGATGTGATTGTAAATGTATATTCCTTTTAATAATTACACGTAACAGCTATGAATTTGAACTTTTCCCCTTTATTCTTAGACTCTATAATACCCAGTGTCCTCTACATCTCATAACAATCTTTAAATTTCCAAATTAACACTGAGAAATAGCTTACAAACTGAGAAGCAAAATTAATGAATATCATCATTATAATTCTTCACCAAGACTAGGCATTCCATTTCTTCCATTACATGTGTTATCTTTTTGTTTATAAAACACTCTCCATGTATTCCTAATGACATAGGATGTGAGTGTCGGTATTAATGTCCTTATTTTTTAATAAAAATAATTGAAGCTTAAGAGATTAAATGATTTGTCCATTATCAAAAGATTTTAAAATGGCCAAGTCAAGACTATAAACTCCTGACACTCTTTCAATAATGATTTCATTTTTAATTACAAAGTAATTACAGAGGATTTTATTTTTATTCATTGCTTTAAAAAAAACCCAGAATTACAGTAATACAAAGTAGAAAGTGAATGCCCCTTCCTCATGACACTTGCTTTTCATTTTCACTCTGGAAATGATCACTGTTTATTCTTTGATCTATTTTGAATTGTAACTGAAGACCCTGCTACTCTTCCCTTCAGTTCCACTTCCCTGAAGTAACCCTTTTTACCTCCTCCCTCTTCTGCTTTAGTTATTTTTCTAGTGACTTTCATGACTCTGTTGCAATATACTTCTCTTTCTTGCATAATAAACCTTTTCAAAAGTGTTTATTGATTTCTCATTTTGAAAGATGAAGAATACAACATTTTTACCCATATGTGTTTTTCCAGGTTCTAATTTCTGTCGTTCATATTTTAAAATTAAAAAAAAATCCTTTTGGCTAGAATTATAATTATACATATAACAAACTTAATATATTGTAACTTTCCACAATGTGAAGTGAAAGCTTATTATCCTTTTTTTGCCCTGTCATTTTTTCATTCCATCTCCCAACTTTTGTTTGATTCAGCATGACTTTCACGTTATCACACTTTGTTGCAGGTTCATCCCTGCCACTACCCGCCCCCCCATTAAGCCTCCGGTGTTTTGTGGAAATTGTCTCTAAAAGTTGAAAACTCAAAACAGGTCTTGACATACTGTTTATTACAAAATCAAGATGTGTATTTGGGGGCCACAGAGGTGACAAGATTTTTTGCTATAAAAACACATTATGAAACACAAGCACAAGTTCGCAGAGTTTCATGAGATCTTCGGACATTCCCCCACGGATAATACACCTACATGTAGGACTACATCTAGTGCCATTGATAAGAACTTGGATGCCAATCTGATCATTCCTTTGTAAGCAAAAAATTCTCTTTCCTTTTATGTTTAAATCTCTGGAGTTTCACCAAAGTCACTCTAGATGTAGGCTATCTACTTACTCTTAGCTTACTGATCTTTATGGTATACTGAAGTTCTTTTGGGCTAGAGAATTATGTATATATGTGCAAATGTGTAAGGTGGGTGTAAAAGACAGTTGGGGGTTGTTTAATGTATGCCATAGAAGCAATGTTATGATAAAACCTGAGGACAGACCTCAAAATTTTTGGAGTTACAAGACACTGCTTCTACTTATTTCATTAATGTTTTAATATGAAATCACATTGGTCGAAGCCAGAGCACTATGAAATGAAAATATAATGCTAATTTTTTAAAATAGCCATTTCCTTAAAGGCAAGTAAACAAATCTGTATGCAGTCAATTATCATTTCTGCTTTGTGTTTCTTTGATCCTTATTATTCTTTCTAGAAAATTCTAGACTTCTGTAATATGTGATATCATGTTAGTTTGGATATAACTGTTCTATTTAACAAAGTGAACTTAAAAAACAAACAAACCACAATTTACCTACTTAAGCTTACTCTCATAGAAAACGAACTTATGAAACATTTTTTTTTGGTAGTCTTTGATAATTTATACAAATACTGTGTTTTAAAAACTATTTTTGTTACCACTGTCATTTATTAGTTGCTCCCATGTTCTGAAAAATAATTGTAAACAGAACACATTATTTTAGATCTGAAATCTTCAGTTTCATAGTAAAGTCATGCTGGTAAATGGATAATAGCTAATTATTTCAAGTTGGGAAGGAAATCTTATTACATCAGCTTCAAAGCATGGTCAACCAGTTCTTTGTGGTTCTTCTTATCTGTGATAGTTCGACACACCAGGCTACCTGCTCTAAGGAACCGTCAATAAATAGTACACCACTCAGCTGGGAGTATGAGCTGGTGTGATTTATGTGCTGGAGTCACAAACCAAATGGACTACATGTCTTATTGCTTTTAAATTGTTGCTTCTAATGGTTAACAAGATGTTCTGCACTATCCGTATGAGTGAGTAATGTTCCTCTGATAGATTTTTTATTTTCAAAGACAAAAAAATAGTTTAAGCTATGAATAACTTTGAAACACAATGAAAGAAAATTATAGGATAGCTCTTTAATGTTAAAAATTATTTCTCAGCATTTGTAGTGTGTTTAAATATAGCCTATTACTTAAAGACAGCTGTATGACTGTCCCCAATTCTGACATTTTCTTATATGTATATATGAAAGGAGAAAAATAATAATTTGTAAACATAAAATATAATTTTATATATGTCTAAATAAATAATACATTTTGTTTACATAACACATTATGTATAATATTGTATAATATTTATGGATACAAAACATTGTGTATATATACAGAGAAAAGAAAACATATACTATATAGAGAGAACATATTATAGAATTACTAGAAAAATGTGCCAAAGTGTTAATAGTTAAGATCTTCAATTAGTAAAATTGAGTGACTTTTATTATTTCAATTAGAGCTTTCTGTGTATTCTAAGATTGAACATGTGTTACTTTTTAAAGTAGACTCCATACACACACACACACACACACACACACACCATATAGCTTCCTTGTTCAAAGAACAACTTTTTGAAATATCAAATACCCCCTTCACAGGTCAGTCTGATTGTTTGCATAAACAGATTAAAGGCATATGGAATTAATTTTTATAGAAAGGTATTTTGACTCAAGAATTTTTAAAGAACAAAGAGTTTTCAGGAATTTTTTAAAGTTTAATTTTATCCCCAAAACAACATTTGGCTACCTAATTATAATGTGTTTTGAGAATAGTAGGTGATTTGGATGTAGAACTGTAGTTAAAGAAATAGGTAGCTTTGAAATGTTTAACAGTTTAATGCTCTGAAATCCTTACATTATTTCCCATAAAAATTTGAATGTGATCACTAGTCACACTTAATTATCCCACAGTAGTTAAAAATGTGGGATTGAGCACCAGTGAAAGTGGAAAAACACCACTGTTCTTTAATTACTAAATGATTTTAATTGCTGTTAGAATAATTAGCTATAACGTAAGCCATCCATAGTTTTAAGCATCTTTAAGATGTCTGTTATGTGCAGCATTTACTGAGAACATGTTATTTTCACTTTGGCCACCTATGACTTAAGGTGCCCAGTGCTACAGGTGTCACTGAAGCGTCCAAAGGTAAAGCCACACACAGGGAGTGACTGGTACTCATGTGTCTGCTGCTTTCCTTGGCTTTCTCCATTTGAAATAAGGTTAAGTCTAAAAACTCATTAACAGAGTGGGACTTTGGCAAAGGTAGCAGGTTTGTCTTTAAGATTTTAATTTGTTATGACAAAAAGGAAAGACTGCATTTATATTTTATGACAAATGATTTATGACAAAAAGATGATGATTTTTGAAAATGTTTTCTTTCAAGTGAAGTTTTAAACTTATGCTTCTATCCAAAACAATTTCTGAATAAAATTGAACATTGGTATAAGGTCACTCGAGATGTTTAACTTTGAGATGATGGATTTGGAAACTGATTTTCTTACCAAACATCATTGTTCTTACTTTCTATGTTCCTTTCTCCCCATCTCAGCTTTTTACTAGTTTAGCTTGAATTCCTCTTACATTGTGAGTCTTGCCAGCTGTCACCACCGCCTTCTATGTTACTGCTCTACCTTCTATTTTATCGAAATTACCTTTCTCTTTACTCATCATCTCCCTAGTTTCTAGGAGTGAAGTTTTTTGAAATAGTTATAAGAAGCAGACAAAGCATGCAACATTAAATTGAAGACATTATGCTAAAATCGTAGTATTGAAATTCATTCATGAAAAGTATGTTTTCCCTACTCACATTCCTCTGTGAGTTTTTTTGCCTTGTTCTTCTGGATACAGTTTGTGGATGAGGAATTCAAACACCTGAAATAAGATGTCATTCTTGATGACCTGGGATTGACTTATACTTGTTATACCTAAGATTTATGTTTTCTCTGTTTGAATAACACTATTTGTATTATTGATGATATGCCTATCAAGAGAGAAACTATATCTACTTAAGTCTATACCCATGTATTTTTAGAATATCTGTTAGAATATATGAAGTGAAACCAACAATACCACCATCAAAAAAAAAAAGCAGTGAGGGGCAACTGGGTGCCTCAGTGGGTTAAAGCCTCTGCCTTCAGCTCAGGTCATGATCTCAGAGTCCTGGGATTGAGCCCTGCATTGGGCTCTCTGCTCAGCGGGGAGCCTTCTTCCTCTCTCTCTCTCTGCCTGCCTCTCTGCCTACTTGTGGTCTCTGTCTGTCAAATAAGTAAATAAAATCTTAAAAAAAAAAGAAAGGCAGTGGAAACTTATCAAAACTATAGCTTCTAAAAATACAACCCTCGAGCACCCATGAAGTATTAGGCTCTATTTTAAGTATTTTTACATCCCCTAGCTTTTACCCTTCACATAACACAGCTACCATTAGTTTTATAGTTGGCTAATTAAGGCTTAGACTTTGCAAGAACTTTATTAAACTTGGACATCTAGTTACTCTTACCAGTACATACAACTGCCTATTAGAAAACATGAGGAATTGTTTACTTATGTAAAAAGTAGCCACCTGTTGCATATTTAGTAAAAATATTATTAACAACATTAAAAAGGCTTTAAAATCTCCCTCACTTTATGCTTCAGCATGCTTCTTGCCTTCTTTAAAAATATGTTTCATAAACAGGTGTCATTTGAACACCTAGAATCCAGGTAACAATATATATAAAAAGAAGGATATCAGACAGTATTTTTAGGAAGTTAACGTCCCATTCAAAGAAATAATGGACATACATCATACATACTTTCTTAGAAGGACATATCAGAAAGACTCTAAACCCTATATGAATTTTGAGTAGCCTGGAACCACAGCTGTCAGCCCACTGATTAACATTATGATGTCCATTAATTGTGGGTTGAATTGCATATGTCCCTACAGAGGCTGGAACAGTGGTTTGGGATTTAAATCCTTGAAAGGCGTTTTTATATGTTTGATGGGAAAATGGATAAAGGGGAGTGATGACAAAGTAAGGAGCTATCTCTCAAATCATTTGAGTCTGTTTAGAAATATAACTTTCATCTACTGTAATTGACCTTATTAACATCGTTACAAACACAGTTATCTCTACTGAGCATCTGCCACGTAGTAGTCATATGTTATATTTAAGCAAAGCAGTAAATAATGTCAAATTTCTAAACATATATATGCAAATACATGTATGTTTATATTTGTTTATGTATAAATGTGTATGCACAGGTAATGTGGGTGCACGTACGTGTGTGTGTATATATATATATGCGCAATGAGAGTTTTTAAAACTTTTAAATACATTCATGAATCATATTGCGTATGTTTTTGCTTATATGCCAATCTTCTACTTTGTATTAATTATCTATTGGGACTTAAAAAAAAGAGTGTTTATACCCAGAAGTGCAAACTGCTAGATCATATGGTAGTTATATTATTAATTTTTTGAGGAGCCTCGATACTGTTTTCCATAGTAGCTGTACCAATTTACATTTCCACCAACAGTGTGTGAACGTTCCTTTTTCTCCACATCTTCACCTGTATTTGCCATGTCTTGTCTTTTTGATGATGGCCATTCTAACAGGTGTAAGGGATATTTCATTGTACTTTTAATTTGCAATTTCCCTTTTTTTTTTGCAAAGTCCCAATTAATTTGCAATTTAATTTGCAATTTCCCTGATGATTAGTGATGTTGAGCATCTTTTCATGTACCTGTTGGCCTTTGAAAGACCTTCTTTAGAGAAATGTCTATTCATATACTTTGTCCATTTTTTAAAGAGGTTATTTGTTTTATTTTATTTGCTCTTGAGCTGTAGGAGTACTTTATATATTTTGTATATTAATCTTTTATCAAATATATAGTTGGCAAATATTTTTTTTCCTATTCAGTAGGTTGTCTTTTCACTTCATTGATGGTTTCTTTTGTTGTGCAGAAGATACCTTATAATCCCACAGTTCCACTTCTGGGATCTAAAGGAAATGAAGACTAACTCCAAGAGATACATGCACCCCCATGTGTACAGCAGCATTAGTTACAATAGCCAAGACATGGAAACAGCCTCAGTGCCTGCCCATCATTGGATGAATGGAGAAAGAGTTGTGGTATACATACAATGGAATGTTATTCAGCCACAAAATGTATGGTCCTCTTCGTTTTAATCTTGGCTTATTTTGATAGCTGTCTAAGTGGACAGATAGGATCCAACCTTGGCTTTCTCCATCCCATTTTTGCATTGCCGCTAGGGTTTACCTTCTAAAACTCAAATTTGACCTGATACATATTCAATTTGCATCTTCAGTTTTAACCAATGGACTTACCAGGTCAGACACTCAGCACTAAATAATGCTAAAATCTATGTAAACCTTTATATCAAGACCTTGGTGTTCATATAGGGAAAGAGGGAGAGAGAGAGAAAGAGAGGTGCTGAGAAACAGAAGGGCTGAGAGAGAGCACGCGTGTTTTCAAAGGACTCTACGTGAAATGCCCCTGTGGAGCTGAGAGACAGATTTCCATGGTTCAGAAAGGCCCGGGGTCTGAGCAGGAATACTACAGAGCAGGATGCATTCTACTGGAGAAAGCGCAAAAAAGCAGTTACAGGTAATGGAAAAATTCTTTGTAAAAACTTACCTGAAGAGTTATTTACAGTTAATAGTCCAAAGACAAGTGTCTGCATTTTATAGCAGGTCCCGAAAAGCACCAAGAATGTGAACTACTTCACTGTTTTTTTATTTTTTTAAATTTTTTAAGATGTTATGTATTTATTTGAGAGAGAGAGAGAGAGAGAAGGCAAGCACACAAGCAGAAGGTAGGGGCAGATGGAGAGGAAGAAACAGACTCCCCGCTGGGGTCCTGACCTGAGCTGAAGGCAGATGCTTAACCCACTGGGCCACCCAGCCGCCCCTGTTTTTAAGCCATAGTGATTAAAGCATTTTATGCTATGAGAATATGCATGTGTGTGTTTGCGCTTGCTTATGTAAGTGTTATTACAAATGCATGTGGGGGGGGTGCATCTCTGTACATATAAGCTGATTTCCTTGCATAAGATTTCTAGGAGAAAGAACTTGTGGAAAAAAATCCGCTGATAAAGTATATACGTATTTGGAGATTGTTTTCTACCAGTTGTGAGTGGAGAGGGTTGACAGGTGGAACAGCCTTGAGGCGGGCATAACCAGGAAGCCATTACGGTGAGTGAGGTAATACCATATTGCTGGGACTGGGTAAAGGGTAGCTCAGAAAGGATGAACTCAAGCTGGAGTGAGATCTAAATTAATTAACTCCAGCTACTCTGAAATTCGACTGTGAGAAAGCAGAGGCTGAAGCCAGAGCCGACTGTATATTATCCTGTTGGAAGAAGAACAAAATAATACGTATCTTGCTGTGATGCACTTTGGTCAGGCAGGGATATTAGATAAACCCGGGGCCAAATATGATTCCTAATTAGTTACAATTGTTTGAAAGCTTCTCTAATTAGAAAATTCACTTTGGAAATAGCCCATAAACATTAAAATAGTTGCATGATTTGCTTAAAATGGATAAGAAATGTTTGGAATAGTCAGGCAGAGTGATCACTGTTATATTCCTTTTACAAAGCCTTATATTAATAATTACTTTTTGGCTTCTTCAGAATTTCCAAAGTATGAAATAAATGGACTATCTCTTACATCTATGAGGAAGGAGGAAATAAACTCCTATATTCTTAGGGTGTTAACTATTTCTATACTTTACATGAAGTGAAAAAACAGGGAGACTCAAAACTTATCTATTTTATCATCAAACATACTTTCCATTCTGGGAGTGGCTTTGCAGAGCTATGAAAAGTTGTTCCCATGAACTAAAATATAGTAGTCATAGAGAAGTGAATAATAAAGTTTTATCCAGAGGGAGAGATTGATTATACATTGACTCAACAAAATTATAAAAGCTTTTTCTGTTGAGCCCCTCCCTAATGCATGGTTTGAACCTCTGATGAACATAAAGTAGTGAGTTCACTGATGGTGATTCACTTTCACTGCTGCAAGCTATATAGAAATAGTTCTAAGAAAAAAAAAAGTATGAATACACAGGTTAAAAGAACTACAAAGGCATTTATCCAAATCTCTCTGGCCTTTGTTGATTCCTGGAAGCCCTTTAATTCTTCCAAATGTTGCCTGACCTTCTCCTCACATTGGTGCTACCACAGTAGTAACAGCACATTTTCTACACAATTTTAATTTTAATTTTATTTTTTTTAAAGATATTTTTAAAAATTCATTTGAAAGAGAGAATCTGAAACAGACTCCATGCTGAGCCCAGATCCTGAGATCATGACCTGAGCCAAAACCAAGAGCTTGATCCTTAACCGACTGAGCCACCCAGATGCCCCACTACACATTTTATTTTTTAAAGATTTTCTTTATTTATTTGAGAGAGAAAGAGAGTGAGAGAGAGCATGAGAGGGGAGAAGGTCAGAGGGAGAAGGAGACTCCCCATGGAGCTGGGAGCCCAATGTGGGACTCGATCCTTGGACTCTGGGAACATGACCTGAGCCAAAGGCAGTCGCCCAACCAACTGAGCCACCCAGGTGCACCCCCACCCCCGCTACACAATTTTTAAATTCCTGAATTACTTTAGCCTTTCCCGAGCCTTTTGTAGGTGAGAGTCAAGCTCTATCATGTTAACACTCCTTTTCTCCTCTCAAATTGTCTTGAACAAAAGAAGGCATTGGACTGACAAGCTCAGCCCTCTAACAAATCCTTAGTAACCAAAAGAGATTGATAATTCCAATTAAATCATGATGACTGATAATCAGATTTTGCTTATGTTCGGCTTTCTGGGGCTTCACAAGTGATTGGAAATACCTGGACAAAAGAGATGAAAGTGAGTTTCACTGACACTTTTCTAAGTTGAGCTGTAGGTTTGGTAACTGTGTAACAAAATGTATTACAGATGGACACCAAGGTGTTCTTGCCACTGGCATACAGTATACACACCAGGATGTTCCATTTTAGCGCACAGTGGCGCTGCTGCAGGCAACCAGCCAGACAGGAGACAGAGCCAGCCTAAGGAGGCATCTCTGGTAGCCCTGTGGGCATTGGATATCTGGCAACAACTGGGCTATGAGGGGACACAGCAGTGGTAGAACTCAAGAAGAAGCCACAAGGTGTCCAAGAGCAGCTGAGGCCTCAGTATGCAAACTCATTAAAGAAGATTGAATTAGAAAGGGATTGATCAACCTCCCCTCCACAGACACACACATATACACATAGGCACACATGCATGGGACCCCAACCGACTCACGCAGTGAGTGTCCTTCCTCCTTTCCTTCCTTCTGGCAGGGCCCTCTGTAGTTTGCACTGAATAAACATGGTTGACTTGAAGGTATTCCCAAAACACTAGATTCAACCAAAGAATTTCATCCCTTTCCATTTTCTTGATCTTTTTTCTGTATATTTATTCTGATAGAAAGATTTGTTATTATTTGTTATAATTTAAAATTTATCTCCAAGTGTTACGAAAATAAAGTTGCCCCATTTATTTTTAAAAATGAGGTACTACATAAACAAAACAGGTGTTTGCCCTATCAAAAGGAGAAAGCATTGTGTCCTTGTTCTAAAGCTTGATACTTTGTCAGAGGCACCCAAGGCTGCTGGGCTGCGAAGCTCCTTCCTGATTCAGAAGCGCTCTGCAGAGTCAGCCTGCCATTAGACACCAAAGGCTGAATTCAGCTTCACAGAAAAGACGAAGTGGTGACCGAGGTTAGAGTTATCTCCTAAATTGGTGTAACTGAAACTCTCTCGTATTCCCAGAGTGTGCCTTCTGTCTCCCTTAATAGACTAAACATATGTGTCTTTTCAATCACTTAGGAAAAGATGTTATGAAATAACTATAGTCATAAATGGGCCATAGATGGTTTTAACATAATATCATAATCCATTCATAATTTCTAATTGACTTTCAAATGCATCCCAGCTAGCTTGGATATTTATTTTTAATGACATATTATCCAGTAAAGGTCATAGAAGAAATCATGGATAGTTTCTGTTCAATGTTACAAAAATAACATTATGGTCATCTATTTGGTTTTCCAAAGAATAATAATGTGTTTCTCCCTCTAATTTAAAGTTTTTGCTTGCATTACATTCTTATTAGCCAAATGAAAGGAGAATGCTATTTTTCAATGGCATTGCATGCCATGTTCACTTTAAAGTTATGTTATTTTCTTTCTCTACAGGAGTATTATTTGTTCTAGACTTACAGTCATTTATTATGATCAGAGTCCCCTTTGGGTGTGGTGCTGGGGTCTCATTTTGCATGTCTGCAAAATGTCACTACTATCATTCGGTTAGACTCTGGCCAATGAAACTGATTGATGTAATTTTTTCAAAAAGAGATGAGACATTTGTTCTTTTGCTGACTAGATTGGTTGCTTTATTTTAGTGATCTATTTGGTTTACATAGTTCATTTCTTTTAAAAAAAATATTTTATTTATTTATTTGATAGAGAGAGACACAGCAAGAGAGGGAACACAAGCAGAGAGAGAGGGAGAAGCAGGCTTCCCACCCAGCAGAGAGCCTGATTCGGGACTGGACCCCAGGACCCTGGGATCATGACCTGAGCCGAAGGCAGACACTTAATGACTGAGCCACCCAGGCACTCCTACATACTTCATTTCAAAGCTCTCTCTCTTAAGAACTTATGATACTTGAGTTAGATTTTTGTCTGGTAATGATCAATATTTTAATAATTATAAAATGTATTTTTACATTTTAAAGGATACTTAATAGCATCTTTTAATAGTTGAATGTTCAAGCACATAAATGCAATGTTACAGTCTCTAAACGAAATCAGTGTTCTACATACCTCTTGAGAGTCTAATGAAAAGCCATGGGTACCCTCCCAACGTTGCAGAGACACAATCAGTAAGCCCCCTTGCAGTGCTGTAGTAGTGTTTTAATAATTCTGTTGCATGTTTATTTGCCTCTGATTGAGAATGCAGAGTTCTCTGCTTCCCTTAATCATTTACTTGCTGGTAAGGGTTCAAGACACCCCTCAGAATAGAACCTGAAGAACATACATCAGCTATCACCAGCTCCTGGGTACATCCTTACACTTAGGAGAAAAAGTCACAGATACTAAAGCAACTCAAAACACAGCCAGCTCTAACTTTCACTCTTATGATAGCAGATCTGAAAAAGAAGAGGAAGAAAGAGAAGGAGGAGAAGTTAGAGCAACTTTCTGGAGTAGAGAATTGTTTCGAGCTTTACCAAGATTCCTAGAATCCACATCCCCCTATCTGCACACACACAAAAGCCTATCTTACAATTCACAAAAATGTGGAATTAATTCTCTCTGTCTCCATGAGTGTCTAGTATTTGAGATAGAAAGTATCAATGCTTCTCTTTCTGGCACCTGGCATCATCTTGCTTGGGCTACATAATATGGATAAATTACAGAATCTTGTTTGCCCAAGAAGAATGTTTTGGAAGAAACTCTTAAGAAAATGTCCTTATCAAGAGAAGGGAGATATTAATCCATTCTTATCATTCACTACAAATTCCACTTAAATATTATATGTTCAACGTGATAAACAATCAAAAGGCCACAATTTGAACACTTGATATCCTCTTAGTATCTTTATTCCCCTTCCCCAAAGTGGTTTTGCCAGGATAAAAAGTAATACCTCCAGCTTCACATCACTGATCATTTTACTTGCTCTCCACTTTCAAACATATTAGCTGTATTTGTTTCAACAAAGACTTACTGAAAGGGATTCTGTCCTGAAATGATTATATTTCATAGTCATATGCCTCTTTCACTTAGCTCTACTTTTCTCATTTAGCCAAAAATTTTTTTCAAGAATATTTTCACCGGCACACTCAGTCTACTGATTCCCTTTCCCCCAAACACTAATCATTATTTTTTCCTTGCAACTTTTAACATAGCTTTGGTTTTTTCTTGAATGTCACATTTCAGTAGCATCATTTCTTCTGTCAACTTCCAAATCAATTCAGATAATTATCAAGCACTCAGTTCTCAGGTTATGTCTTAATTATCTAGATATTTGCTGTGCATATATGTGTGTAAATTTTCTCGGTGCTTGCTTCTGTTTTAAATATAAGAAAGCATTACATTTGCTTTAGTCACCTGGGGTGCTCCTGTCACAGGCTTGTGAACGTGCCCTGAATCCCACGTCATAGACCTTACCCATCCTCCGCGCTACAGCTCAGTGACCTAAGTTCAAAATTGTGTTTCCCTTCCAGTTTTCATGAAAATCCAAATGCATCATGAAAATTATTATTTTTGCAACCTAAACAACTTGAGGAGGTAACAAGTGACCACATGCCATCTTTCTGGCTTGCAACTTGTGTTCTGCTTTATTTTTTATTTTTATTTCTCTACTCTAGGCCTCCTCCCTTTATCTCCTATCCCTCCCTAACCTCTGCCCTTTTCTGAAAATCAGAGCCCTCTACAAAATCTACCCTCCTTCACAAGCTCAGCTGCTTTGCAAATGGGGAGAGATGCCCATGGGTCTCTCTGTTCCTTCATGGGCTTCTTTGGAGATTCAGATTCTTAGGTGTTGATGATGCAGTTTATAATTATGAGTTTTCAAATCCCAAAAATGACTGCAAGTAGCATTTTTGAAAGAATATCGTTGTAACATGCATTTGTTTATTACTGGCAAAGCAACAGGGTTGCATACATATCATAGTCTTCATTTTTGCCCTCAAGTGACTTATATTCTAGCTGATCTTGTGTCAGATCTTAATGATAATAAAGAGATTTAAAATCTTATAGGAACAGCTAAGACTGAGGATTTGATTGAGGGCTCATTTAAAAAAAATCATTTTGAAATAATTACAATTACGTATGTACCTACTGAATTTATCTGATTTTACCTGTTCATATAATGCATCGATGTCTTCAAGTACAATCTTTTGAGGTAAATAAATACTTTACTAGGATATATATATCTCTCTATAGAGATCACTCTCTATATGTTAATATATATAGTATATCAACGTATCATCTATACACATATATATACATACCCATGTATATACATATATGTCAACATACCTCTATATATGTTGATATATAGCTTTATAGATATATATACACATACCTACCTACATACATATATGTCAATTTAATTAAACAATGTCTTAAATATGATTAATTTGGGGGCGCCTGGATGGCTAAGTAGGTTCTCTGCCTTCAGCTCCGGTCATGATCCCAGGGTCCTGAGATCGAGCCCCACATCAGGCTCTCTGCTCTGCAGGGAGCCTGCTTCCTCCCTCTCTCTCTGCCTGTTTCTCTGCCTACTTGTGATCTCTGTCTGTCAAATAAATAAATAAAATCTTTAAAAAAAAAAAAAGAGATGATTTGTCATTCCACCAAAAAGACATTTCCCAAGAAACAGATTCCCAGTTTTTTTCACAAAGACTTCTCCATCCAAAGATGATAAATTATGGAAATCCAGACCCACCATTGGTATTTCTGATTGGAACACAAATAAACAACTTCCTCACTTAAAAATATTACCCTATTATTACATTTCATTTCTGTATTTTAATCTATGATTCACTATACTAGTATGTTTTGAATATAATTATTTTTATCTAGATCTATGATAAAAATATTTAATCCAGTAAAATAGTTTCAAAGAATTTGTGCTAAAGATAAGTAATGGCTAAAGAAAAGAATAATAAGTGTTTTAATATGGACATAATAAGTTTTTTAACAAAACTTCATGAAGTAAATATTTTATAGTTAGTTACATTCTGTTTAGTTATGTGCTGAACAGAGAAAGCAGAAGTATAGCTGAAATGTGTTCCTCAGAAAAGTGAGAATCCTATCAAATTACTTAAATCTGCATACCCCTAAGGCTTAACAAAAATAATTTTAAACTCACAGCAAAGTTGAAACATTAGCACACAGAGTTTGCTTATGTGTGATTACCTAGCTTGTTCTGTAATGTCACATTAATTTTAATTACCCAGTTTTCTAAATTATTTAATATGTAGAGTTAATCTGAATAAAATAACCAGAAAAAAAGCTTTTTTGAGAGAAAAATGTGAAAGCATTATTTCAAGATAAACTGTAGGTAAAACACCAGGAGAGCTCCAGTGTATAAAGAAGATGAGTCTGGTAAATCAATGTAAAATGGGGTGGGTAGTGAGTTGCATAAACCAGAGATCATAAACCTAATGCGTGTTAATTTTACCCTTGGCTCTGTGGATTACTCTTTCACTCAACAGAGTTATTTCTTGTTTACAATTCAGCTTTTTAAAAAATTAGTCAAATATGTATATTTATTCAAGCAAACTATAGTAAGCATATAAATGTGTTTTGTAAGACACATATGATTATTTTATAAATTTGGAAATTTGCTTTCTCTGAACTTCGGAGTTCAAGTAGGAAGCATGGAATGATCTTACAAACTGCAAAATGTGTTTCTATGCAAAACAGAGTATTTCACCTTCATATATTTGTGATAGTAGGTGGGCAGATCACATAATGTGTGCTATATTTCCAACCCACAAGAGTAGAGATGTATTGGCCCAATCTACCCTAAAGTTAATTGCATTTTGTGAGTAAACCATGAAAGTAATGATAATCTAAATGCATAAATATTAGACATTTAAGTATATCAACAAGTCAAGGTCTGACTACTTTGGAAAGAAGTCTACAACATTCTTGACTAGGAATTACTTATAAGAAAACAATAAAGCTGCTACTTATAATGAAAAAGACACAAAAATAAACAGTAAGAAATAAGATAACAGCATACTTTTGGGTTAAGTATTTCATTTCTGCCTATGCAAAAATTGTTTAAGTACTTAGTTTTTCCTTTAATTGGAAGCTGAAGCCAGATATCTAAAGAAGTTAGGAGATACTTCTGCGATTTAAAAAGTTTCAACTGAAAACTTTGATCCAGTGCAGAAACCTCTCAGTCTAACATGAAGCACTTTGGAAGTTTGATGGGTTGCAGTGAGATGCTGGTTCTTACTTTCTTTGTGAAATAGGACAGTCAAGGGGCATACTGGATTCGCAGGTGAAATTAATAAAGAATCTTTCTTGGGAGTGACTGAGTAGGTATAAAAATTGATATTGCAAGTAATAAAATTAGTTACTTTTTTCTTATCCAAGTGGCAATAATTTTTAAGAATCTGGTATTGCTGAGCATGTGGAGAAATGTTCAGACAGGATAGAATAAGTATGAATAAGTAATGCCAAATACTTAAAGCCTAATTAACAGTAGGAACAAAGGCTTGGAGCTGTGATGGAGAATTGTATGTCCAGGTAAATTCAGTGTGTTTGGAAATCAGGATTTTTGTTATAGTACAGTGGTAAACAACACACAATAGAACAGAACTGAGACAATTCCTGCCACTATGAAAATTATAACTTAATAAGCAATTTAAAGATTTTTTAAAACAAGTGAATGAATTACTTGGTAAAATTGTGTCTTTGGAAGATTCTTCTGAAAAGGAATTATTAGTGGCATTCCTGGAATTAAATTGGGCAAAAGCTGGGAGACTTTCACAATTGGCCAAATGTGAGGTGTGGAAATCAAGTGCACTTAATGGCAATGGGGGAAGGAACAGATAAGAGAGATCATGTAGACTAGAATCCTTAACAGCTGGTGGTTAATGGGATACATAACTGAAGCTAAATTGTAATGAAAAAACATACCTGATTCATTTTGATGTGTTCATGCCAGACAATAGAGCTTAAGGAACATCAAAAT
This sequence comes from Enhydra lutris kenyoni, assembly GCF_002288905.1. Taxonomy (NCBI): domain Eukaryota; kingdom Metazoa; phylum Chordata; class Mammalia; order Carnivora; family Mustelidae; genus Enhydra; species Enhydra lutris. The sequence continues at coordinate 7,821,038 of NW_019154145.1, read as the reverse complement.
CTTGAGCATGAGGGAGAATAGTAGAGTCCCTGAAGATTTGTCTTGACTGAATTTTTTTGGACCATTGACAATCCAATTATGAACTGATACAAAATTTCACACCGGTATGAAGTATCTGTCTGTCCGTCCGTCCCCCCATCCAACCATCCATTAATCTAGCACAGAGATATCTATATGAGGACAACTTCCTTGCCTTTTCTGAATAGAGTTAAATACTTCTGAATTACTTAAAAATGCAGCACATCTGTCTAAGTTGTATATGTACATAAGTGAACACTATGTAACTATTCAAGTAGTTATTTGACTTTATTAATTATTCTGAAAATTTTTGTATTTAGAACACAGTGGAACTCTGAGAGTCTTGGTACTCTGGTTTCTGTAATGAGATTCCCTTAATCATATTATGTAATAGCACTGAGGTAGTTGCAGTGCAAAGGTTTTTCCCCTTAGTTTATAATCCAGGCATTTATTAAGATAATTTTCTATCTAATTATTAAAGTAAACTCGTGAATATCAACATTTCTCTCGTCCCTCTGTTCCCAAAGCGCATAGCATACTATTTTTCAAACTTTTGGTTTCATGTATTTCCCCAGATCGCAGGAAAAAAATAATCAGTCCTGCCTATTTCTCTGTCATTATTTATGAAATGTATAATCCTTTCACTGAGGAATTAAGTGGGAAAGCTACTTTACACCCATAGTAGATAAAAGGAGCCGGGTAGGAATTGGTATTATTCATTATCAAGTTTTTGTTGTTGTTGTGGTCTGGTCTTTCTCTGAACCTGGCCTTGCTCTTACTTTACTGAAACCGTATACCAACAACAGGGAGATGGCTGATATGGGAGAGGCTAAAAAGTTCAGTCTGCTGGGAGAGGGATTCATTTCAGCCCATCAGTGCGGTTATTCTGCTAAGTGGTGACATAATCCCAAATTCACATTCCCAAGAGATTGGCTCTCGGGATCTCTCCCATTTGCTGACTTTACTGCAAAAGAATGCCAGCTTCTGCCGTAATTGAGGAAAAAGGTTTTCAGGCCAGATTATCATTTCTGAAGTGGATCACATAACATATCTAAAAGTGTTAGTATAAACCCAACCTTCTGCCCAGAGATTGTCTTTTCAAATAAATAAATAGATTTTTGTAAATCCTGTTTTGTAAGGGTACCATATATTGGGCTGCCTTTTTAATTCCAGTAATTCTGGTTTTCTAAAAGAAAACGCTTTAGGCAAAAGAGCATCCTGGATCAATATTTAATATAGGGGGGAAAGGAGAAAAAAATAGAAACAATATGGTTATTAGAACAATATGGAAACTATATGGTTATTACTGAATATTCTGCAGTCACTAAAAAATACGGGCTAAAGCTCCAAATATACTTTATCATGTCAGAAAGATTACATGACACGTTAAGGGAATAAATCAAACTGAAGTAGAAGATGTAGAATGTTGACCTATCTGTGGGACAAATGGTGTATACATGCATGTACATACATGTACATATTCACATACATGTGAACCATTTTTATAAGCTACATTTCATGTATATATGTCCATACGTACAGTATATGGTTACTTCCGAGGGAACAAGATTTTATTTCATAACCTTTGAAAATATATCATTATTTCAGCCTGACATGTAATTTTCAAAATGAAATGAAAAATTGTTTCTATAAGGTCTTCTGCAAACTAAAATTTTTTAGTGTATATATTAAGGCATACATTTAATGCACTTTACATACTATGTTAACTTTGCCCAATTTTGATGCATATTTAATATATTCTGCTAAATACTATGTGCATTCACTTCATACCTCTAAACCACTAAGTAATGTTAGCAAAAAAACAGAATCCAGGGTACTGGAGGCTAGGTAATGATGGGAGACACTTGATAGGAAGCTCCACAAAGAAGACTTAAAAGACTAGCCCAGGTTTGACTCTATCTTTCAGATATTTGCAGTGGGTAAAAACCCAAAACACATTTGGTCAAGTTCTCTATTTCAAGATAAACTTTGCCCATATGTTTTTGATTCATTTACATGTAATTCACTGAACTGACATTCTGAATGAGTTACTCAATGCATAAGGAGATTTTTGTGCCGTAATTATATGTGATACATATAATACAATGCGTAGTAATTTAGAGCAGAACTTGTATTTTTTCATGTTGTAGATTCCAAGCACATGTTCCTTCCTGATGATCCACTGGGCTTGAACTGAGGTGTTGAGTGACTCATTGAGTCAACCTACAGCTGAGATTTATATTACTGCGTTGTTTGTACCTTTTTTTTCTTAAAAAAGTCAGTTTTTCTCTGCCCCAGTTTCCATGATCGTCAAATTAGCATGATTATCTTTATTAAAATTTACCGTGGTCATTTAGCAGAACCTATAAAAATTTATTAACATGCTTGCAAATTATTAGTGCCTGGAGTTTGTAACTTTTTTTTTTTTTTCCAATGTGATAGATACTATAGTTTAAATATGCCCTTGGAGATATAGTGAAACACCAGTTCCCTGTGTTATTTTCTTCAACCTAAAGCCTAGGCTTGCTAGAAATTTCATGACCTATGAACCCTCTCTCAGAAAATTTACAGATATTCAGTTGTATTCATGGTGGTTGTAGTGCTCAAAAATGAAATGAAATTTCACATTTTACTCCTATTTCTTACTAGCCTGTCAAGCCTCACACAGTGGAGCCTACTTGGGGAACTACAATTGTATTATCTTTCCCTCCCATTTAAAACATGAGATGCAATTCAAGTGATTCTTTTGTGTACTGTGTATAATTAGACCATGTTTTCTTTATTTGTAAACCCTGATTTGATTTACACTTGTTCTGTGGTTCCTGTAGTATGTATTTTGTATACAACTCTAAATCCACCTGGAATTTATTTGACTGTGTGGAATAATGTGAAGATACAGTCGGCTCATTTCAGTGTGTAGGGACAAAGTATTTCATTCGCATTTGCAAGTTGTTCTATTTAGTATGGTAGTAAAAGTGGCAGTTTTTCCCCTAAGTACATGTTCCTCCTGGATTTGACATACTTTTGCTAAAATTCTCACTTTCAGATCTGTAGTTGGATATTAAGAAGCAGTATCTCTGAGATGAATCCGTTCCTGAATCATTAAATGGAGGCAAAAGATAAAGACACCTAAAATGCAAAAAGTCTCAAGCTATACTGTAACTACATGACGTCAAATAAACTTGGCTAAATACGCCTTATAGGTCAAAATATTATATAGTAGTTGGTTTTCAAAGGACTGATTTCTAGGGGCTAATGACAGAAAAAAGATCTTCAAACAATTTCAATCTTAATAGGGTATTGGAAATGTTATAAATATTAATATTAATTTCGAAAGATATCACTGTTCTGAATTGGAAACTGAATCACTAGCATCACTATTTCAAGGTTAGATATTAAATTTGAAGTGGGGACTATCTGGTACCCTTTGACTTGAAAAAAAGACCCATTAAATAAATTCAGATACCTGAAGATGTGTGCAGCTGAGGTAAGTGTGTGTATGGTTTCTCAGAATGCATGAGGTAGACAGGACTGTCTGTGTCTACTGAGGACACAGAAATACAACTCTTCTTTTGAGCAAGCAGGGGTTTTATTGGAAGGGTACTGGGGTAGCCCTCTGAGTTACCTGTTTCTGTCCTCTGTTAACATTCTACCAGATCAGGGTGGTTTCAGGAACTTGAAATTCCTATCCTTACATCTTCATCATGAGAAGGGAAAGGAGATGTCTGGGTCTCTCTCCATAGTTTGAGGTATCTTGGGAGAACATGAGGATGGACCAAGCTTGAGTCACACTCCCACCCCCAATCACCTTGACCAGTGAATTGGTTAGTGCCACTCACCCAGTAAGAATTACAGGTAATCCTGATTACACCTAGACCCTGTGAAAATCACTGCATATGGATTATTTCAACTCTTATGATGGTTTCAGGAGTTGGATGGGTGAGCAAAGTAAAATATATTACATACATACCGACTAACCATTTTAAAAAGCTGGTGCATAGTTCTCTATTCAACAGTCCCCGATTCCCAGAGATTTCATTGTTCCATTTTGAAAAAAAAAAAAAAAAAAAAAAGTTGAAAATTTTGTCTAGGCTGTGTACCGCCGCTCCTTCAGGTCTCTCTAGAACGAACTTGACCAGAGAATTTCCAGGTTGAATGAGAAGAGAGAGAGTCCAAATAGAAGTAAAATTCTGAGTAATACAGGGTTGTCTAAATCACCTGATGCTTTGCAAAGGAGGAATTTCACTTTAAATAGGATGGCTGATGGTCTGTTTCCTGCAATTTGGAAAGATTTGCACTACACTGATAGCCCATTATGTGGTAACTGTGTTTTGTTAGATACTCATTTATTTTAATGCAAGTTTGCTTTATCCTGCCAGTTTGTTGACTGTTCTTGCTGAATAGGTCTGTAATCTAAACTTTAAAGGAGGATTAAGCCTCATGGTGTTTACCTAACTAAGCATTGTCATTGTGTTATCCCCTTAAATATTTGTTACCTGAGGGGAAAAAAAACAAAAAAAACAAAAAACCCTCTTTTTTTTTTTTTTTTTTTTTTCCTCCTCTCTGGGCCTTCTAGTTACTTTTTCATGAAAGCTTTTGTGGCTTTTTAAAATTGTATTGTTATTCTGCTTTATGATCTGAAACTGCCATTGAAATAGAACCAAGGGTTAACTTAGATTACAGTCCTTTTAATAATGCTCTTTTTTTGCTGTTGTATGCACACATAAATAACAGAAGAAACACATCTCATCTTCTCTTTTACTCTGAAATACCATGGAGAGTTAGTAGACCAACAAAAAATAATTACAACTCTGCTGGCCCTATTTGGACCACACCTGTTTAGAAACCATGTTGGTTTTCATTATCTCTTTGAAAATAACCGACACTTTAAAATATTCTTATTGTTGAAGTATAGTTGATATGTTGGTTTCAGGTGCACAACATAGTGATTGGACAATTCCATATATTACACAGTGCTCACTACTATAGATGTCCTTTCTGTCTGTCCTCATACAATGTTATTGCGACATTATTGAATATTCTCCTTAAGATGTATTTTCATCTCTGTGACTTATTAATTTTGTAACTGGAATTTCGTATCTCTTAATCCCCTTAACCTATTTCACCCATGCCCTCATCCCCTTGCCCTCTGGCAACCCCCAGTTTTTTTTTTATATTTCTGAATCTTTTGGTTTTTGTTTGTTTGTTCATTTGTTTTTTTAGGTTCCATATATAAGTGATATCGTATGGTTTTTATCTCTGTCTGACTTATTTCACTTAGTATAATGTCCTCTAGGTTTGTCCATTGTTGCAAATGGCAAAAATCTCATTAATTTTTATGATTAATATCCCATTATGTATGAATATGCCACATCTTTATCCATTCATCGATGGATAGACACTTGGGTTGCTTCCATGATTTGGCTGTTGTATGATAATGCCGCAATAAACAGAGGGGTGCATACATCTTTCCAAATTAATGTTTTTGTTTTCTTTGGGTAAATACCCAGAGGTGGAATTACTGGATCATATGGTATTTCTATTTTTAATTTTTTGAAAAATCTCCATACTCTTTTCCAGAGTTGCTGTATTAATTTACATTCCCACCAACAATGCACTAAGGTTCCCTTTTCTCTATATCCTTGCCAACATTTGTTATTTCTTGTCTTTTGATTCTAGCCATTCTGACTGGTATGAGGTGATATCTCATTGTGGTTTTGATTTGCATATCCCTGGTGATCAGTGATGTTGAACATGTCTTTATATGTCTGTGGGCCATCTGTATGTCTTCTTTGGAAAAATGTCTATGCAGAAAATAACCTACACTTCTAATGGGAAACCTGTTTATCTCTTCTGCCTGACTCTTAATCCCTCAAGGTAAATAGAATGTATATCTGTGCTTTGGGAATATTTTAATATTAATCATTTATAAGTCAGAGGAGACAAAAGAGACCAAAAATGTTTGTCTGAGAGAAAAAGAGGGGAAATCTAATTTTATTTTGAGTAATTGCCTCAATAAAATTCATTCACCACTTATGAAATCCTAAATGCAGGGTTTTCACTTTTTTTTAAAGGTTTTAATTTTTGTTTGTTTTTAACCATCTTTACACCCAACATCTATCTCACACTCATGACGCAGAGATCAAGAGTTGCATCCTCTTCCAACTGAGCCAGTTGGGAGCCCCAGTTTTTATACTTTTAAAAAAAAATCACTTTTCTTATCATATCACATCATTTCCATTTCCATATCTCTCTTTCTAATTTTTTCCTAACAGAAACTGTATGTCTTCAGTGAAGTATGGGCCTTTGACAATTTTCACAGTGGGGATCATGATTGGTGTTAGCTAGTTTATGTGATCTCTTTCCTTCCCGGTATTGGTTTTGGAAGAAGCAGATAACCTAATCCTGGACAATGATATATTTGAAGAAATCTGTTGAGAAATAATTTCTGGCTCTTCAAAAGATAAAAAGAGAGAAAGAGAGAGAGAGACTCAGAGAAGAAATAAGTCCCTTATGTCTTATGTCTCTGGACTTCACATGTAAGAGTGCCTGTGCCATTCCTCATCCAGTCATGTATGCCTACATAGACTCTTGGGTTGCTTCTGTATCTCAGCTATTTTAAATAATGTTGCACTAAACTTAGGGGCACACATACCTTTTTGAATTAATCTTTTCTTTTCTTTTCTTTTTTTTTTTTTTTTTGAATAAATGTTTTCATTTTGCTTGGGTAAATACCCAGTAGTGGAATTAATGGAACATATGGTAATTCCTCACCAAACTTGTTTCCTGTTTTTTTTTTTTTTTTTTTTTTTAATTTTAGCCATTCTGACAGGTGGAGGGGGGTGATACCTCATTATGGTTGTGATTTGCATTTCCTTAATGATGGGTGATGTTGAACATCTTTTCATGCATCTTCTGGCCATCTGTATGTCTTTGGAAAAATGTCTGTTCATGTCTTCGCCCCCCCCCCTTTTTTTAAGTAGGCTCTACATCCAGCATGGCCTGCAACATGGGTCTTGAACTCACAGCCCTGGGGCCCTGGGATAAGACCTGAACTGAGATCCACAGTCATATGCTTAATTGACTGACCACTCAGGTGCCTTTGGCCCATATTTTTATTGGGTTGCGTTTTTTTATGTTGTATAAATTCTTTATATATCTTGGATATTAACCCCTTATTGGATATATTATTTGTAAATGTCTCCCATTCAGTAGATTGTCTTTTTGTGGAATTTAAGAAACAAAACAAATGGACAAAGGGAAAAAAGAGACAAACAATAATTAAAAAAAAAAAAGATTGTTAAATATAAAGAACAAATCAACAAAACCAGAGAGGAAGTAAGTGGGGGGATGAATAAAATAGGTGAAAAAGGTGAAATTTAGTGTGATGAGCACTGAGTAATGGGTAGAATTGTTGAATCACTGTATTGCTCACCTGAAACTACTATAACACTGTATGTTAATTGTACTGGCATTAAAATAATGTTTATAAATAAAAAATTAGTAAATAAATAAAGGCATCTCTTTAAAAATATAGATAATGAAAGTAGCTCAAAAGTAAATTTTAAGAAAAGAGATTTTATACGTAGTAATATAATGTGACCAAGGGGAAAATATTGTATTCTCAGGAAATGAACAATATTATGGCACCAACCATTAATAGAGATCACATACAGAAATGCCTTCAAGGAAATGGAAAGCAATATGTATATTTTTTGTGTAAATAATTAACTCAGAGTTAAACTTGATAAGATTTTACATATCTGTCTGGGGTTCTTTGTTACTTAATAGGTCAGGACGTTGCTAGTTCTGATGGGGAAGAGAATGGCTAAGGTAAAAACAAGTCGGGATAATCCTACAGACTCTATCCAAGGTCTGAGAATGGGCTCTTGAGAGGAGGAGGGAGAGAGAGGTGGAGGAGGAGGGCAGAGGTAGTGGAAGAAGAAGGAGAGGAAGGGGAGATGGAGGTGGGGAGAATGGAGAGAAGAGAATGTTATAATGTGTAAGAGAGGTAATAATATCTCTAGCGGCAGGGTGTCACTGCTCCTGGTAAAAACCGAGAAATTGTTAAAGAAAGAGAAGTAAAGCACAGATCTCGGGCCATGCATCCTGATCCTTTTCTCTCACAAAAACTATAATACACACTCTCGTTAACTCCCTGTCTCTATGAATAACAAGACTGATAACATGAAGAATAACTATCTACCTTGAAATCCTCATTTGAGATTTTAGATCTGAGAAAAATGTAAATTTTTCCAAGTCACAAAATTATTTAGTGACAAGAGTCTAAGATTTTAGGACTCTTGATGCCCAATACATGTTTCATTCCATGAAATCATCATCACCTGATGCTTAAGGAGAGGTTCTATATCACCCCCTGGTAACTGTCATACAAAAAATGCCCGATTTTTTTTTCTTTTTTGTATGCTAGCTTTATATCAACAAGCAAATAATAGAAAGCCCACTGAATTGGGTCTAAGATTCCTGGATTCAAGTTCTGTTTTCATTGGTTATCAGTGTGGCCTTGTGTTTGTTGTGTTTGTTGCTTAACCTTGCTGTGTCTGTTTCTTATCTGCAAAATAAAGAGAACATATTAAATGTTCTTTGACGTACTTGAAGATATTTAACAGATACCCTGAAGAAGTAGGGAACCAGTGAAAACAGCAATAGTTCTGACAGAGGTAATCTTTACTTATATCTTGCTTATTCAAATACGCCATATTCCCTGAAACCCCAAATAAATAACTTGAAATATTGAAACCAAACCGTAGCTGAACAATTATTGCATATCCATGATCATTTACAGTAAGTGATAAAATAATTATGAGTGAATTTGGGGATATTTCAAGAATTGAAATATAGAAGACTCTTCATTTGTTTTCTTTGGGAAATGTACATAGAGGAAATGGGGAAGTAGGGCAGTTTGCCTAAGAGAGGGGCCTTTGGTGACAAGCACTTGTTAGGAATTCTTTAGAGAACGATCATTGCATGTAATTATTTCTGAGGTACTTTTATGAAATGATTTGTTTGATGACTAAGGTGTGAATAAAAAAGCTAACAAGGGGGTGCCTGGGTGGCTCAGTGAGTTAAAGCCTCTGCCTTCGGCTCAGGTCATGGTCTCAGAGTCCTGGGATCGAGCTCCGCATCAGGCTCTCTGCTTAGTTGGCAGCCGGCTCCCCCCCACCCCGCACCCGCCTCCTTGTGATCTCTGTCTGTCAAATAAATAAATAAAATCTTAAAAAAAAAAAAAAAGCAAATAAGGAAGATACTGAGATACTGACTTATTAAAAGGGACTTCTCTGGTATAATTAGTAGTGAGACACTACCCTATACTAAAAAAAGTTAATTCAGTCTCAAAGAACTGTGAAACTGGAATTAAGCCCACTCCTCAAAAATTGGGGAAAATGATAAACCAAGAGTTTCATGAAACTTCCCGAATTAAGCTTTGTTTGACAATAGAAACAATGGTAAAGATAATAATAGAACCTATTTGATAAGGTTATTGTGAGGATTAAAGGAATTATTACAGATAAATCCCTTAGTTAGAAAAATGTCCAGCACATGGTACAAAATCAGTATTAGCTGTTACTATTATTGTTGTCTTTGTCATTGCTGTTGTTTGCATTATTATTTAGTCTGAAATAATATTTTGATTGATCTAACTTTCTGGTAAAATTAATTATAATGTGCTGGTAAACAAGTGTCTTCTGTAACTTTTCAATTATGTGGTTTCTACTTAACTTTTTAAGAGAACAATCTGCTTTGTCCAACAGAAAAATCAACTTATTTAAAATAAAACATACAGGAAGTTTCTTGTTTGTTGTAGCAAAAGCACTATAACTATATTTTTCTGCTAATTTTCTGCTAATCAAGATATAATAAAAGTCAAACTACTGATTTTTGGGTTCCAGCATTTTAATGCCTCTCTATCCAAGAAGGTACTCTCTCTTCATGGTGTATTTTGTAAGAGAGGAGAGTATTGAAGTCATCTCAAATCCAAGCTTGATACCTAAATATCTTTCTACATAACTGAATTTTTACTTCTAAGAACCAAATTTCTATTTGCAAGTACCCAAGAAATATGAATCACCTCTCAGTTCACTGAATGACACAAAACTTGAAATCTTTGAGATATAATATTCATGCAATAACAAGTCACTTTCACATTTTAGAAGGCAACCACCCTCCTAAACCAAGTAGAGGAAGAAACCCTATTATGTCCCTTCAGTTTTCAGCATGAAATCCATCCCACATAATGTCTTCTAGGTCCTAAGTAAAATTCTAACTAATTTCCTACATGAAGTAAAAATTTCTGGGGCTGCCTGGGTGGCTCATTCAGTTAAGTGTCTGCCTTCTGCTCAAGTCATGAACCCAGGGCCCTGGGATCAAGCCCCACATTGGGTTCTCTTTTCAGCAGGGGAGTCTGCTTTTCCCTCTTCTTCTCCCTTTGCGCTTGTTCCTGTGCTCTCTTTCTCTCTCTCAAATAAATAAAATCTTAAAAAAAAAAAGAAATAAAAATTTCAGGAAGTAATTTGTAGTTTTTTAAATAGTTTTGTTGTTGTTGCTGTTAGACTTTTATTAACTGAAATTATAGGGAAATTGGTTTCTCTACATGGTAAAACAAGAAACATATTTCAACACTTACAAATTCAGAAGATCTTTGATCTAAAGCTTTCAAAACTTCACTTGAATAAACTTTAAAAAGTGGCATTTAAAAATTCTTAAATATTTATTAGGGAAGAGGGGAAGCCAACTCATAATGATAGAGTATATAAATGTGTAGGACTCTGATATAAGTGCTTAGCTGTATAATTTATATGATAGATTTTTCTGGTTTAAACTTTATTTATGGGCTATAATACATATAAATTATCATAAAAGTAAATGGTGTTTCAGAATCTCTTTATATAGCTCTGGAAAATTGATGGTTTTACTTTTAAACATAACTAATGAAGGAGGGACACCTTTTCTGATTTCTGTGCTTTGTGTACCTTTCTCTTTCAACACAACATGCTAAGACACCACTCTACATTGTACCTACCCTAATTCTGTTCGTGCACTCCAGAGTGTTGGCTTGTGTCCTGTTGTCATTTATATAATCAATGGGATGGTATCACTGACAAAGAAACACTAAATTACACAAAGCTGCCCCAGAACTGCTTATTGCAAGAGTGGGTAATTCCATGATGACACTATGTCTAGGACTCCATGAGATGGACACCAAAGATACCTTGTTTAGAAGTAGTCACAGGGCATTAGGGATAAACGGGACTTACGGCATCGTATCTTAGGTCTCTTCAACAGAGGACGCTGTATATCAGAATGCTTACATAATTCTTTTCTAATGAGAATCAGAAACAGAGTTGAGACTGAATGCCGAGTCTGCTGATTTCTGCCTCTGTATTCTCTCAATATTCTTGCATGTGTACATGTTGTATACATAATACGTTCACCAGCATACATTGGTTTTGAGTCTTATAATTAACAGTGGGCAGAGATATACTACATACAGTTTGGGTGTGGGACAAAATTAACCACCAGTATTCTGTCTATCCAAGGGCTACGGATTATATCTCTGTGAAGTGACCGGGTGAACGGAGTCTTTAAAGTGTTTTGTCCAAACCAGTTTCATCCTATTCCTTAGGAGTGGCAGGGCTGCTGTCCCCAGTAAACACTTAGCGTCCTTTGTACAGCAGCTTCAACAAGCCCAGTTCAGACCGGAATAGCAGAAAAAAATCAAATCTACTTGAAGAGAGGAGTCTGTCTACCTATCAGAGGGATAGTAGCTGCAGTTTTCCCTTTACTTATTTATATTTATGATACACTTTAGGTTTGTGTATTTAAAGGCCAGCCAATGCCTTTAAATAATTTTATAGAACTTGAGAACTGGCATAGAATCTAGTTATCATTCAACCCTACGTATGAAGGAAATGTAGCCTATTGAGAAAACCTGGCTTTCTCAAGGTCACAGTGAATTATTAACGCAGCTGAAGTAAGTTCATCTTAAATGAAATTCTGTAATATTCCCACTGCTTCTAAAGTCAATGGAATGTTTAAATGAGTAATCTAAAAGTATAGTATGTTATTTTTTATAGGTTTAAAAAATGAACCTGAACTACTTAGAGTTTACTGAAAATGACCATTTACTTAACTTTTGAAACATATTTTAGGTTTCATCTCTGGATGTCAGTTTGCTTTAAAGAATAAGCAGGATATTAGAATGTAAGCTACAAATTTTTCTTTTTTTAAAATATACCATAAGAAGGATAATAAAATTTAAACTCTGTAACATAAAATGTTCTCTGTGAACCACACCATTTTTTTTTCATTTAATGAATGGCCGTTTTTAAAATTCTACAGCAACAAATTTTTTTAAGACAAAAAAATAGTGTCACTATTTGGCTTAAGAAAATAATTTGAAAGCCATCAGAGAATTTATTCTGAAACTAAGAGGTGGCTATTATCAAACCCTTGTCCTATTTAAGTCTTTAAGTATCTTTGGGAAGATCATTCTGTAGAGGTGGGGAGATTTGGTTGGATAATGGTGGAAAATTATGAGAAAGAAGGATCCTACTTGGCCAGGCAATAAATCTGTAAATAAACTTACAATTATATCTGACTTGTGAAACTTACATTTAAGCAGGGGGAGACACACTCTAACAATAAACATAATAGATAAGTAAACATGTACCACGTTAGAAAAAAATAAGTACAATGGACAAATGTAGTACACAGTAAAGAGAATTTAAATTCTTAGAATAAAGGGCAGGTTCCAGGTTTATAAGATGCTCAAAATTATTTTCATTAAAAAGAACATGTGTGAAAAAACACTAGGAAGATACGGAGGAGAACAAAATTCAACTGTGGAGAAAAAGCCTTTGTAATGGTCATAAGTCTGTCTCATACCTGACATGTTTGAGAAACAACAAGGAGTTTGCATGGCTAAAGAGAAGTGAAAAAGGGACAGAGTGGTGGAGATGAGGTCAGAGAGTTAATGGGATCCTGATTATGTAAGAGCATCTAGGCCCTTGTCAAGCCTTTGGCTTTTTACTCTGAGTGATGGGCAGGCTGAGAAGTATTTTGAGCATGTGCCTGATCATTCTCATGTATAAAAAGGATCATTCTAGGAGCTCTATCGAAATTATATTTTAGCAGTGGGAGGAGCCTGGAAGCAGGAAGGTGGGTTAGGAGACTACTGCAGTAGTCCCAAGCAAGACAGGATGATAGCAGTGAAGGTGGTAAGAAATGGTTACATTGCAGATGTTTTCTGAATACAAAGCCAACATGATAGTCTGGTAGATTAGATGAGAAGGTGACAGAAAGAGAGGTGTGAGAGTTTTTCCTAGGGTTTTGCTGTGGACATCTAGAGAGGTGGAGTTTTCAGCAACTGATACAGGGTTGGCTGTGGATGAAACAGATTTGGCTGGTTTCAGAAGGATAGAAGATAAGTTCTGTTTTGGGTATGTTGAGTTCAACGTGCATATTAGATATCCAACTGGAAATAGTGAGTCAAGTTTGGAAGAGAGATCTGGTCTGGAGGCAGAAATTTGAGAAAACTGATGGTTTTCAGTCACAAAACTGGACAAGTTTGCCACAAAAAGCAGGTGAAGACCAGTGAAGACTAAGAAGAGGAGAGAACCAAGGAGTTCTCTCTGGAACACTAGATCTGACAGAAAGGGATTTGAGAAGTAATCAGTAAGGTGGGAGAAAACTAGAACAGGCGGTCCTGGAAGTCAAGGGAAGAAAATGTGTCAGGGACATGTGAGTAGTTAATTATTTCAGATGATGCTGAGATTGAGTAAAACGAGAATTGAGTTTTTCCTTTTTTTTTTTTTAAAGCAAAGAAGGAATCATCAATAGGCTGATGACACATACATATATACATATCTCAGTCGGTCTAGCACTCTTCCAAGTGATTCCCATTGCAATTAACACACTCTCTTGGAGGCCTTCGTTTGGGAGAAGAGAGATTGGAAACACCAAGTCAAGTGATGGAGGCCTGCATTATGTGACTGAAGATTATTATGAGACAAGTTGGAAACTTGATTCATCTGTGTCAGATTTAAGAAAAAAGTTATGTGTCCTAGCTATGGCACACCTTTGGTATTGGTTCAGCTGGGCAATGCTACCTACCGAGATGAAAAACACGTGAAATGGAAGAGATGGAGGGATGAGTCAAAGATGATGGCTTCAGTTTTGAGCTGGTAGACCTCCGAGTGAACTCTTACATGAATTGAATCTCCACAGGGTTGGATTTTTGATGAGAATTAGTAGTCAGAAAAAAGAAATGAGAGTTAAAGCAGAGGGACACTATGTTGATTACAAAGAAGTAGTCAAGAATAAATAGCATCTTATAGCACAATATTTCAAGTGTGAAGAAAGGAGACTAAGAATGATTAGGTCGGTGGGAAGAAAACCTGGGCAGCGATGTCTCTTAAGGTATTGGAGGAGATTTTCAAAAAGGGTATTTCTGAAACTACTCCAGACCCTCAAGAATTCAGTTCTACTTCATGAGTAAGGATATATGGTTCCTTAAACTTAGATCCAATCCAGCAAATCTCTGAAACTTTTCCTGTCCTCTGATATGAACTTGTTTTTATTTTGTTTTGTTTCATTAATCTTAGTATGTAGTTTCTTACAGGCTGCCTCATATCTGGTATTTATTTCTTTAATAAGCCATTTTAAATTGAAATTTCAACTGGACTATACTCATTGTCAACCTAGGATCCCCACATGCCTTGCTGTTGACTTCCTCAGTCCCACAGTCAGTATTTCAGGGAAGTCCCCAGTCAAAATTTCCAGATCTTCAACTTGGATGGGTTACCTAGACTCATTGGTTTTGGAGAATGTGGCATCAAGCTAGTTAAGAGCCAAACTTCACCATTACTTTTGGTAATCAGAAGATCATTGGTGCTTTTTAATTTTTTTTATTTATTTATTTTTATAATTTTATTTATTTGACAGAGAGGGCACAAGTAGGGGGAGCAGCAGAGGGAGAAGGAGAGGTAGACTCCCTGCTGAGCAGCGAGCCTGATGTGGGGCTGGATTCTGGGTCTCTGAGACCATGACCCAAGCCGGAAGGCAGGCGCTTAACCAACGGAGCCACCCAGATGCCCCCGCTGGTGATTTTTATGAGTGTATTTTCCAACAGGTGCTTTGATGAGAATCCAGGTTGTTGTGTGCTGAAACAATCCCCAAAGCGAGATAAGAATTGGACATAGTAGAATGGACAACTCTTAAAATTAGAAGAGTGAGATCATAGAGATAGTGAATTTTTGGAAGGGTATGAAAAGGAGGAAGAACCGTTTTGTTTTGTTTTGTTTTCTCTTTTGTTTTGGGGGAAGACTCTAACATTGGCTGAGGAAAAGGAGTCCATATAAAATAAATAGTTAAAAATTTGGGAGAGAAAAGGTGTTATTCATGAAGTAAGGATATGGGAAGGGGGTACCAGTTCAAGTTAAGAGAACTGGCAGTATCTGAATAAGTATAAGCCAAGTCATATCCCTCATCATTTGGAAATGACATCACAAAAAGTAAATCAAATGTAATATGTAGAATTAATTGTCATTTATGGGAAAAGAAATTGAGAATTTCTTTTTAATTTATGAGATTTTATGTGTGGTAGATGTAAGAAAGTGTCCATTTGAAAAAAATTTTTGTACCTTTGTGAAACTATAATTGAAGTGATTTCCACTTTGCTATTTAATTCCCTTATATAAAGTTGGTTCCTTCCATTTATTTCATGTACTTCCCTTTATTCAGCAGTAATGAGTGTTTGACCCAATACATTTCTCTTCAGACAGCTCAGAAATAAATAAATGTCTCACTTTCCAGTGATATTTCCCTGAGAAGTTTATCATCCTATTTCTGCCATGAACATTTCATCACTTTCCCTTTTTTGTCAAGCTGTTCAAATCATCTTTTCCAACATTTTCTCTACTCCAACTCAAAATACTTATACTATGGCCAGAGTATTTGTGTTCCTTCCAAATGTATGTGTTAAATTCTAGGACCAAATGTGATAGTAATTGCAGGTAGAGCCTTGGGGAAGTGATTAGATCATGAGGATAGAGCCCTATGAAGAACTAGTGCTGGTATGAAAGGGACCACCAAGAGCTCCCTCACACATTTTTGCCATATAAAGATAGAGCAAAGCGATGGCTGTCTATGAACCAGGAAGAGAACTCTCGTCAGACACCCAGCCTTCCAGCACAGTGATCTTGAACTTCCCAGCCTCGAGAACTGAGAAATAAATGTTTGTTGTTTAACATGCCCAGTCTGTGGTATTTTTGTTATAGCAGCTCAAACAAACTAAGACAGTTGGTAACTTTTCTTCATGTTTTATGGAAAGAAAGGTAACTAGAAGTCAGTAGACAGAATCTGCTCATCGTCTCATGTACAAAATTTACACCCTTACCCAGGTCTGCCCCTCTCTGCCCCTTTTGGTTTCCAGGTGATTTAGAGTCCACCATGAGCTTCTCAAAGATTTCACTCCTTAGATTATCGACCTTTTTACTTGCCTTTGCTGCTTCTTCCTTTGTACCAAATCACTTGACTCAGCATTTAAAATAGTCTACGTTTTTCCAATTAAAAACAAACTCTGTCTTCATCTCAAGCTACCTTTCTATGTCTGTGCTTTCTCTAGAGATTAGGATGCTTTGTGTTGCAATTCAGTAACTCAACTCAAAATTGATATAAATAAAATGGCTTTTCAGCCACAACGTGGGTTACTTGTTTCCTCATTTCTGTCTATCAGAGGTAGAAAACAAAGAGCATTTTTTTGTTTACTACCTATAGCAGAATGGAAATGGTTTCTTTCCCATTAATTAAAATTGTGTTGTACTATTATTCTTGCACCAATTTCATAGTCAGAAACATGGAATAAACTGGTAGGATTGTGCCATCCAGAATCTATTCTGGAATTAGAAGCAACATCAAGCCCATTGAAAACATATAACTAGGAAATTTCTTGTCTTAAACAAAAAGAAATTTCTGGTCTAACTTTAAGGGAAAACTAGAAATGGATGGTGAGAGCAACCAAAAACTGTCCATACCTTCAGTCATACTTTTCAGAGAAGTTGTTCATATACTCTTTCTGTACTCCGTTTACTACTAAACACATATCCATTTTGCTATTCAGTGATTTCCAACATAGAATCTGCTCCTACATTCACTAATATCTCAGTTACTTTCGTGTTGCCAAACCCAACTTTTTCAGTCCTCATTTTAGTAGGCCTCTAAGTCAATTTCAGTGCTTTGAACAACTCCCTTATTCAAACATTCTTCTTTTTTACTTCCATAATTCACCCTCTGCTGATTTCTAACCCACCAATAAGACTATTTGTTTTCAGCCTCTGTCATATTTTCCTGCTCTAAATACTCAAGTTCTTTGGGTGATTTAACTGTTCATTTCTGTACAATAAATTGTCTTGAATCAAATGTTTAAAAACACCATTTATTATCTCTCATTTTCTATGAATCAGAAACCTAGGTTCAGCTTAGTTGGAAACTTCTGGTCCACGGTCTCTTATCGGGTTGCAGTTAGTCTTTGACCTGGGGCTGTATCTCATCTGCAGACTTAACTGGGAGAGGATCCTCTTACAAACACATTTCTGTGACTGAAAATTTAGTCATTCACAGACTGCTGACTGGAGGCCCCCCTTAGTTAACTGTCCTGTGGGCCTCTCCCCAGGGTCCTTCATAACATGGAGAAGACAGCAAGACGGAACAGACAAGGCAGAAGTGAGAGCCTTGTATAACTTAATCTCAGAAGTAATATTCCGTCGTTTTTTTCTGTGTTCTGTTTGTTAGCATTTCATCCAGCCACACTTTCGGAGAGAGGCTTACACAAGGGTGTGAACACCAAGAGGCAGGGTCATTGGCTGCCATCTTGGAAGTTGCCTAGTGTACCACGGCTTGAGCTTAGTCTTTCTCTAATTCCATCTTTTTTGCTGGTAATGTCATTTATTGTCCTAGTTATCATATTACTTGTATTCCAAAGCTCTCGAATTTATACTGCCACGTTAGGCCTCTCTTTAGACCTCTGTAATCTCTTTATTTGGCATCTCCATTTAGCTTTATCCCAAGCTCTCAAAATTAATATGTTCCAAATAAAATGTTTTATTTTGCGTTCCCCTACACTCCAACTATTCTTCCTTTTTTCTGCTAAGCTTTTCTACCTTGGTGAATGGTACCTCCATTCACTCAGTTTCTCAGGCCAAACAGTAGAACATTTTTCTTGACCTTTAACTCTCCATCACTTCCCACATCATTCCATCACCCCACTTTATCAACCGTTACTTCAAAATTATTATGTTTCCTATTTGTCTGTTTCCATTTTTGCTCTGTTGCAATCCATTCTCACCAGCAAAATAGATGAATCACCCAATAATGTAAATACAGGCTAATCCCATCTCTTTCTAAATCCTTCAAAGGCTTCTCATTGCTCTGCATGATCCTGCTTGATCTGGTCTCTGCCTGCTTCACCAGCCTTATTTCATACAGCATTCTTTCCTTTCTGAGATCTAACCACACCTGGAATTCCCTGTGCTTAGAGGACTTCTCCCACAACTCTCCCTAAATAGTCCCTGTTCCACCTCGGAGATGTCCTCCAGGACCATTCAATCCTAACACATATTCATTCCTGAAGCTCAGGCTTTTTTCTTCATGGCACTTGTAATTTGTAAGCTCCAAGTGAGAAGAGACTAAATCCATTTTGTTTTCTATCTGTCAATGCCTAGACAGCACCATCGGAACATGCAACACTCTGTAAATAACCCCACAGTAAGCAGAAGTTACACTCAAAGAATATGCCTCAAAATCTTGATAACATTTTCTCTGCTATCTCCTATGTTACCAACTACCAACTCTAGTCTTAGTTGTTCTTAATTTAGTCCTTTAATAATTACATTTAAATATGTATGTTGCCTTTTTTTTTTCTTTCTAACCTTTTTGGAAAAGGTGATAGGGAAAATTCCAAAAGACAGATTATAATTTATTTGTCTTTAGTGAAGTTAAGAGGAGGACCTTTATTAACAATGACACCTAGCTTGCCTTTGCCTGAGAGACCTGTAAGATGGAGCATTTATTAAGGTGGAATTCTTTTAAGATCTCTTCTTGAGAATCTTTGGAAGTTGGGGGACTAGGTGTTGGGGACTTGTTTTGTCTTGGAGAGATGGTCTGGCTTCAGGTTTTCTCACTAGTTATGCCCTGGTTGTGCATATACCATAAAAGAAAGCTGTGAAAAGACCCACCTGACACTCACACTGAGATTGCAATCTTCCAGCTGATGTTTCTGTTCAGAGCTTTTGTGAACTTGAGAAAAGTAGTAATATACCTGGAATGAATCACCATACCGGTGACATTCTAGTTAAAGTTGACTGTTCCTGATAAAATGTGCTACGTTGGCGTAAAGAGACTGAACATTCAATAAATAATAAAACCACAGAATACACACAAATAGAAATGAAAACCATTAACCTTTTGTTACCCAGGAAAACTTGCTGGTAAATGCGAGGTGGTATGTGGGTATGTGGGTGGGGAGATGGGTCACAAAATGTTAGGTGAAGTCCGGTGTGAGAGCATGTACTGAATCTTCTGCAAAGGAAGTCCTTTCCTTCATGTCTTTAGGAGAGAAGTGCTCTAGGAAGGGTGTTAAATTCACCATTTGACCCTATTTTTAGTCTTCTTCTAAATATTTTTATTCTAGAGGAAAATGTATTTCCTCCCAAGTTCTCATATTTATTTCAAGTTCTGCCTTCTCTCAAAAACAGTAAGAGTTCGCTGACCGCAGTCAAGGTAACTAGAAGGTTACCTCGCGTTCATTTAATGCTGCAAATGAGTCTGTTTAAACAGATACTTGAGAATGCAAGGGCGGGGGGGGGGGGGGGGGGGATAAGAGAAAAGTAAGGAAAGCATGGGGAAAAAAAGAGTTGGATTTAACTATATGGAAAAGCACAAGATGAGCCAGAATGTGAAAGGAGTGAAGTTGAAGAGGGAGAAATCAGATAAGATGCCTCCTACTATTTTTGTATATTATGGTAAAATACACATGGTATATGTTATAATATATTACAAAAATACATTTTTCCACATACTTGTTCCTATCCATCTTCGTACACACACTGTTCTAATGTGCATAATTATGAGCAAGGGAGAAATATCCATCCGTTGCTGTGAAAAACGAATAGCTCTTGATTTGGAATGAGGCTCAGCTAATAGGGAAAATAGGTACCATAGCTCTTCTGATTTTTTATTTTGATTTCAATGATTTTTTTTTTTTAAACTGGATTCTGCTTGATCTGATCTGAATGCCTTAGTTTGGTGGACAGGGAGTGACTTGTCCTCCTGAAGTCCTTGCCCTGTGTCCCACCAAGTTTAAATTCGCATGAACTCTCTGTGATGGATTGCTGTCATTTGCAAATTAGCAATAATCTACATAAATATAAATGTAAAAGACCGCTATATCACATAGCAGTGATTATCTGATTGAGGTGGTATTTAAATTTGTATTTCACTGTGTAAGTTCTTTTTAATTGGCTGCAGCTCTTCACATATTTTCAAAAAATACTTTTAGAACCATTTAGGAAGTTGATGAAAACTTCTTCTGGGCACCTTCTTTAATGATAGAACCACATATATTAATACAATAATCCAGCGAGGTCCCTCCAATTGGCAACTAATTCTGTCTTCCGGAATCTGGGATAAAGCAAAGCCAAATTTACAGAGGAGTTACCTTTGTATTAACTCTGAGGAAACTTCTATTAGCAAAACGGTAAACAAGTTTAAGCGAGGTCATTAGAGAGGAAAGCTAAAACCTTGCAAAATTATACTCAGATGCTAATTATTTTATAAATTGAAACAAACATTTTGCAAAAAAAACTACTTATGGAAATTTGTTAGGCAAATACTCAGAATGTGTAAAAAGTCACATGTACACGTATATCCATTATGCAATTTTTGGCATATCGGGTAAATGGGTATAATTGATAGTTATAATAGGTAAAAGTAAACTTTTGCCAAGCCTGTCAGTGCATAAATATGCAAATATTCAAATTCAATAGGTTTGATGTACCTATATGAAAACTATTTGAGATATGATGTTAAGTAAAATTAGATGAGTATTAAAACATATGCACGTTTTGAGTGTATGTTTGAAATTAGGAGAAAAAAGCACTCAAAGGAAATAAAGATATAATCAATCTTTTTAAATAAAGGGTATAATGGTATTTTCTATGTTTTCAAAGTGATCTGTAATCTGGTTCATCTTATCATTTAAATGAATAAAGGAAGTTATATATGGAGAACCTTACTCCATGTAAATTATAATTCATCCTCTCTTGTAAGGACTGGATGAAGTGATTATTGTACTCATTTTGAACAATAAGAAAATTTGTGCCAAAATTCTGAAAGAGCTCTTCTCAAGATCATGCAGGTAAATAGAAGAGCAAGACAGGAACAAAATAGAGTGGTTCTAGCCATTCTTCACTCTCCCCAGTGCTAAACACAAGTCAATAAACTTCTAAACTCAGGAATTTTAAGTCCCCACTTGGTGGTTAATATTCTTTTTTTTTTTTTTTTTTTTTTGGTGGTTGATATTCTTGATATAATTTGTGTGTTAACTTATTACTTAATTTGTAATAACCAAATGAGCCCTACTAATGACTAAATCATTGAGAAACAATTCTGATCTCTCCCCCCCACCCTTTAAAAAATAGAGCAAAAGCTCATCATTTAAGAAGCATAGAGAAGGGGCGCCTGGGTGGCTCAGTGGGTTGGGCCGCTGCCTTCGGCTCGGGTCGTGGTCTCGGGTTCCTGGGATCGAGTCCCGCATCGGGCTCTCTGCTCGGCAGGGAGCCTGCTTCCCCCTCTCTCTCTCTCTGCCTGCCTCTCTGCCTACTTGTGATCTCTGTCAAATAAATAAATAAAATCTTTAAAAAAAAAAAAAAAAAAAAAAAAAAAAGAAGCATAGAGAAAACCAAAGCCACAAATGATGGCATAGGACAAAAAGTAACAACTTATGTAAGTGAAGTTACTGGGAAATTTAACGTAAGCAGTGACAATATGCATTATCTGATTGAAAATTAGCCAGCTCAACTCAGTTTTGACTAACAGGCAGTTCTGCTCCTGAGGTGGTGGAATGAAGAGAAATAAGGTGTTAGCATATGTTATTGTGTTAGTATTTGTTTTGTATACTGGGGTTTGACCTTGACCAGAAATGACACCCCATCGCCCAGCATTCTCTGACATTCCTTTGCAGCTGTTTATGCTACCGACAGAACAGGAACAATTTCTGAATTCCTTCTGACACTATCTCCACCCTTAGCTTTGGCTTAAGTGAAAGTGATTAATACTTGTTATGCTTGGATAATATATTTTAATTTGTTTTACCTTTACGTGTTTTTTTCCCCCAAAAGTAGAACTCAAATAAAATTGGTTTTTGTGTTTTTTATTATACAGTAAACACACAAAAAGAACCAGGACACTGTCCCAGACCATTGTATCATGTGTCGAATAATTATATGGTGGGCACACTTGTAACCACAAACCAGAACTTTGGCCAGCCACCCCAGAAACCCATGGAGATGTGTCTTCCCAACTGCCCCTCAACTTTCTTAGCAATCCTTTGTTTGCATTTTTAATAGATTTATCCACCAAGTGTTTATCTACGATCCCACAGTTTAACTTTCTGTTTTGCTTTTAAATAGGTTTTTAAAAGATCTCTTTTAATCTTCAGATTTCTGCTTCATCCCTTTCTTTTTCTCATAAACTAACAGTATGCAGGATTTTTCCATAGTGTTCTACAGTGAGAAGAATCCGTCTGTGGGAAACTGTGTTCGTACCGTTTAGCATGTCCCCTTGTCCTCTGTATTTCCTCCAAACTGGCACTTGGGTCCGGGGGTTCCATGGCACTCATATTCACTTTTTATGAAGCTTACAGATGTTTTCTTTCACGTGTGGGCAGGAAGGATCTGCTGTTCCCTTCTTCTGATGTTCGCGCCAGTTTGTGCAGAACGCAGGAGTCCTTGCATCTTCAAACACTTTTATTGTTTGAAATTCATTTCCAGTATTGCCCTGAGTTCTCTGGTTTTGCCAAAATGGTGTTTGTGTGCCCTCTCTACTTACATATCCATTTTCCTGGGATTTAAAATTTGTGGTTTTCTTGTGTTCTGAAGGATATTATCCTTTTCTTTTCTGATATGCACTTCTGCTGCCAAAAATATGCTTGTCTACATTTGGTTTTTCCCTGGTAAAATAACTCACTATTTTTGCCTGGATTCTCAACTGATGTTTCTTTGAAGTTAAATAATTTCACGAGAATACGCTCTTCTATTGGTCATTTTTGTTCAATATTCTGACACTTGGGGTATTTTCAAAGGAAAATGTTCTTTAATTATAGCTGTAGGTATTCATTATGTTCTCTTATTCTGGTTATCTTATTTCCAGTATTTTTCTTAACTGTGTTAGATCTTTTCCCAGCTCTCAAAATTTTCCACAAATTCTTTCCAATCCTTTCTTCCTTTCACTTGTATTGTTTGCAGTTTTCATTTAAGGTATCAACTATTGTGTTTATTTATTCCTTTGTTCTTTCTAGTTTAGTCTTTTCTGTGATTTTTTTTTCTTAATTTTTAAGTGCTTTTATGTCATTTCTGACATTTACTGGATATGATATGTTCTTTGACGTCTTTTATCATTTTTAATGTGTTTTATTTTGAAATAGTAAGTTATACTTTTGGTCTTTTTTATGAGCATATCTTTCTGATATACCTCCATCGTGTTTTAGGATGCTAGTTTGCTGCAAATTCTGTCTTTAAAACAACTCCATGACTTTTGACCTTAATATTTTTCCACTCTCATTTGTAAGTGACATTAGTTTCCCTGGACTTTTCCAGGGAGATGGGGTCTAATAAGGAGTATCTAATTTCACAGACCTCCCTTTCCGTTGTGTTATGTAGTGCCCTAAAGTGCATATCTTTATGCAAAAGTGCTTTTGGAGTCCTCTTGTCTCTTTTCTATAACCCACTTTTATCTGGACCATTTCTTCCTTTTGTCTCCATTATTCCAGTTCTGCCCAATTTTGATGCTTCTTCCAGAAGTCCATACTCAATGTGGAGTCACATTCTTCAAGAGCACATTGTCTTGTTATCTTCCAGAGTTTATGGTGGCTGGATTTCTCCTGCCACTTCAAGCCTGGCAATATATCCATTGCCCTCACCTTCCATTGGGTTGGGCAAAATTCTCCCCAGTTCAACTGTGGACTCTAAGTTGGCCCCCCATGGTTTTCAAGGAATAACTCTGGGCTTTTGGGGGATTCTCCTGTTCTGAGGTACATTACCCTGTGCTCTTCTCTGTATCCTCCTTTACAGACTCTGAAACCTGACATCTGTGACTGTTGGTGGTTTGTCCCAGCCTGTTTCTATTTTATGATTCATAACACCCCTTGTTATTTAATTTTGTCTTAAATGTTGTCCTTAGGCTTTCTGTTTTGCATTCTAGTTGCTCAGTGAGATTCTATGTGGAGATCCAGAGAGATTCAGGTCTATGCAGTTATCATCACCTTTTAAAAATATTGTTTTACTTCTATGATACTTCTAGGAAGAAAATGGATGGAAATCGATATAAAACTGGTATCTTAATAAAATTTAGAATTCTTGAAAATCACTCATTTTTGCAATGTATACTACTTCTCTCTTTGTCCTGGAGTCCTCAGCAAATGGTTCAAAACTCAGGCAACACAGGCTTTTTTACATTTATAATGTTACAGAAAACAACAGTTAAATTGCTATGTATCAGTATTCTTATAACTTTTCTTGCACATCCTTGCTTAAGGACAATAAATACTTATGTGAAGGACAATATTCACAGTAAAAATATTGTTTGCTATATATAGGTCTTCAATAAATCTGTTATCAGTAGATAAGTTTAATGGCTCTATCAACCATATTGCATTAATGTATGCATATTCAAAGAAAATATTTCCTAAATGTTACAGGTGCTTATGGGTAACTAACTCAGTAACAAACACAAGTGGAAAGTAGGCATGTTTTCTGCTGACAAAGTCAATGACAGTTTAGGAATAGAATGCAAATTTCTGGATTCTCTTTTACCGGGAGGCTACATTTCATCTATTATGTTTATTTTCTGAAATATTATTTTATTATATATTTTCCTAATATACAATTTCTGATTTGTAATATCTTATAAATGATTTACCAATTCATCAATCCCCAATAATACAATCTTAAAATTCTATTTTTTCCCGTACAAAGTATAGATTTTTAATTGGTCCTCCTTCTTGTCCTCTATGCTTCATTTTTGACAAAGCACTGAATGTTTTGAACTTGAATTAGAATTGGAGATTCTACTGCTTCAAAACCCTTCAATGAGCTTCCATTGCCTGCAGAATTGTATGTGAATTTTTTGAATAGTCCCAAAGATCCCACAACCTATAGACTACAATACCTCCACAGATCTATGCCTTTCAGTACACTCCTGCCCATCCAGAATATGAAGCTCATTTGCACCTCTAGGCTTATGCATGGAGCTCTTTCTCTTCCTGGAGCACTGCTTCCTCTGTCTTGATCAATGTTACCCAACAAAGAGGGCTTATATGGTTACCCTTCTAAAATTATCCCATTCCAATCACTCTGTTACATTTTTCTTCAGGCAGTTTGCCACTGTCCTACATTATCTACTTATTTATTGTTTCTATTATTATTATTATCTGCTTTTTATAAGCTTCATGAGAACAGGAACTGTGTTGTTTTTCTTTCACATTGTATCTCAGTGACTAGAAAAGCGCCCACCATACCATATTAATATGTAATGAACAAATGACTAAATCTGGGTTTGCACTATGGCTAACAGCCTATCAGATGGATAACTGCATGTCCAGATTCACTGGATCAATTTAATTTAAATTGAAAATGGAAATCAAGGAGTAGTTTGGTTTAGATCAAGAGCCCAAGGGAACATTCTGGGTAATTCTCAAGGTGTTTTGTTTTGTTTTTTAATTTATTTGATGCTTTATGTAAGTAACAGCAGGCCATGCCTGCTTTGTTACCTTCCTGGTTTGACACTGTTACAAAGTAGGAAGAAAAGTAATAAAAGAATAGGGAGTTTGTTACCTTCCTAGGTTTGACAGTTACAAAGTAGGAAGAAAGGAAATAAATAAGGAGTCCTTGAGAAGAAGGAAAATATGCAAGTGGGAACATACAAGTGGTGAGAAAGGAAATAAGGCCAATGGGGGGAGGCCCACCCCTCCCTACTTTACCATTTGCCCAACTTTTGGTTGTTTATCAGATGAAATATGGCTGAAGCTAAATTTTTCTGTGACTAACTTTCATGGGGAGAGGTCTCAGTGCACTTAGTGACTATTATTAATCAACTTGATTTTTTTTTTAAGTCATCATATTCTCTGACTTAAAATTTTCCCAGGCTTTCAATGCATAAGTGAGTTTCTTGAACTAAATAGACAAGATACGTGGGAGTGCCCATGGCTAATTTAAGTATAGTATATGGAATATTATCATTCTTGTTTTTCTCAAACAGAAGCACCAGGGCATGATGAAGGAAATCTCCTGCATTGACCTCAAAAATATTCATCTTTTTTGAAACCTAGGGGAAATATTAGCATAAGAGAATTGCTGATCCAAACTAATTGCCAACTTAGCATAGGTAGTAGTTGAACTTACCAGTTGTAGCAAATTATATTTTTAAAGCAGTGATATCTTCTGTTTTATGCACAGGGTAAATGTGTAGGTCATGCTCACATACTGTTCAATGAAAATTCTAATCAATTAAAATAATGATAAGAAGATAATGATCTATCTGATTTTTGAACTTTCTTTAAGAACTATAACATGTAAATAGATTAGTGTTTAACTAAAATTAAATCAACTGTTTAATATTAACTTGAATTAAATGATCTTGAGAAATTGTAAGACTTTACAAAATGCCTTCTGAAAAGCAAGGCATGTGATGAATTGATAAGATTGCTAGCATGATGGGTTAATGCACTAGATGGCACTAATTGTATGCCTTTTATGTATTATAAATTCAAATTTAGTGTGAAAAAGAAAGTACCTCACACTTGAAATGTTTTTATCAGGTATACTTTATGAAATTTCTTTGATATGTTATTTGTAATTTCTCATTATAGCTTTTCAGATCATGAGGAAAAAAAGAATTAATTATAGCCACTTTGATATTAAGTGAATTTCAAATTGAAAAATATAATTCCCAGATTTTTTTTTAACCTAAAGAAACTAATTTACTCCAGGCAAGATGCAAAAGTATTCTAGTACAGAAGGATTAAGCGATTCAATTCAAGTGAAAAGTTCTATACCAATTACATGGTTTTCCATGAACTTTACTTATCAAAAAGATTAAAGCCTCAGAAAATAAATAAATTCTTCAGATTTTCTAAACAAAGTCTAAACCTTAAAGCATAAAAGAAATTCTGGGCTCTGCAAAATTCTTTCCTTGTGGTTTTAAAGTACACAAATGGGAAAAGGGGGAAGGGAATAAAGTCTTGTTAGTTAAGGACCAAAGCAAAGCTATAACTAAGATAATTTTCAAAATATGCAGTTTCCAATTAAGTTACCTGCCCTTTAAAGACAAACGTATTACTACACTAAAAGTAAGCCAAAATTATTAATATAATTAATATATGCCTACTTTAAAATATATAAAGTATTGATGCGATTGTCACCCCAGTTAATTATAAACCTGTTGAGCTTATTTTAATTTAGATCTAAATAATTTGGAATTTTCAGCCAACAGAAACACTGTCTGTTAAGAGTGCAGTTTTCCTTGCCTAATTTGGACAGTCATCATGAGTATGAATTACTCATGGGAGACTGTGTGTTGGTTCTTCAGTTTAGGAGTCTCTGAGGGGTTCCTGATGACCTCTAGTCATCAGGAAGTTCATAAATTAATTAGTTGAGAAAAACCAAATGTACATACTGGGATGGAATATATAGAACTCCAAATAGTTAATAAAACACATACATATATCTGCACACATTCCCATGACTAAAATTGAATGGAGTTTCCCCAACATTTTCCTTCTTAATGATCATTGGTAAAGCCTATACATCCTAGGGGAGTTTTAAAACCTGGTTCCATAGAAAAATTTTCCTTCCTTCCTCCTTCCTTCCTTCTCCCCACTGCCCCCTCACCCGCCGACCTTTCTTGAAATTTTTAGGTGGGAAGATGATGTTGATGGTGATGGTGGTAGTGGTAGAAAGGATGAGATAATATGGTGTGGTTAATGGCTGAAAGGGAGGATGATGGACACAGTGAAGAGGAGTAATACAGATGGCCATAATTCAGATAATTTGCCAGGATCTTTTTGTATCAGAAGCCTCCACTGATATGCTGCTCTGACTCTGATCAGTGTTGCTTCCAAAGCAATCTATACTCATTCTTGTAGCTCTAATCATTTTTTAAAAATTCAAAATAAATAAGTTTAAAGAATTATCCCTCTTTTGTTCTTCTACACTTTTTCACTTGCTTTCTTGTTCTTTCTTTGTAATTACTCAATGTTCAGGCTTTTAGAAAGTACCAGTTTTTATTATAATGGTTTTATTTGGCCACAGATGGGATCTATGCAAATATAGTATTTGCATTCTGTCACTGAAAATGTGCTCTACAAAATTTATTCTTTTATGAGTGGCAGAAATGATGGAAGAAGTTTTGAAAGGTACTCTAGGTTTGAATTGCTACCTAGAAAATGCCTCCAATACTCAGAAAACACATGCTATAATTACTTCCTTTCTCACACTTTATAACAGGTTCTCCCTCTTTCCATAGTGTTATGTTAAGCTGAGGTTAGCTTTCCAAAATGTACAGCAGAACCTTATAGTATTATCAATTTCTCTTCTCATTTTAAAGATTTCTAATTTCATTTGTATTCTTTCAAAAATAAAAATTCATCATTTTGGAGGGGTATGTGATTTATGTGAAATTGAAAGCATAAGTGTAAGAAATAGAAGAAATATACTGATCTGGTTTATAGATTGCTTCAATAATTCAAACGTTTTTGCATTTTGAAACATGCATAGTTACATTATTCAGCATAAAATTAGAACTTACAGATCAAATAAGTGGGCTGATCTTTCATATTGCTAACGGATTCCTTTTTATTTAGTAAAAGCCTTAAGTTTTAATGATTTAGGCACTTTTTCATGCAGGGCATTATTGGGTAAAAAATAGAACATGCACATAATATTCAGTTTTTTGTTAGGAAGACATCAATTTGCATGTACCCACACAGATTGTAAGGTTTAGAGTGACACCAGGTCTGGGGCTAAACCTAATTGACCTTTGTACATAATAATGTATGTATGTATGTATTTTCAGATCAAGGCAGAAGAGATACATCTTCCTAACTGCCAGTTTTGGTGGCAAGAATGCACATTTTACCATCCTTTACGCTGAGCTATAAGAATGAAACTTCTAGCCATGGCAGATGTCCCAGCATTTCAGTGATGCTGGCTAGGTCTCTGACTTGGTCATCATTAGTAAGCAAGAAACTGGGGCAGTGTAATGAAGGATGAGGACATGTCTTCAGGGGCCAGAGAGAAGGGAGTGGATGGGACCTGGAGAGAAGAACCCATCCTACATTTAAGGCCATCCTTTCTCAGATGAACTTTCACTGGCTTAATAATGGGGAAAAAAAAAAAAAAGCAAACTCTATTCTTTTTTGTTATAAAAATTTATATAGGTTTTATTGCATAAAACCAAAACCAATTACCTTAATTTACTATCTAGTAAGTGAGAGGCCCCAGATTTTTCTTCTTACCCCATCTCCATCTTTTTACAATATCCGTAAGAGTTAGAAAGGACTCACTGTTTAAAGTTGAGAGACTCGAATGCTTACTGAAGGAGTTAAATGGCAGAAGTGACTCTTCTTACACCCAAATGTCCAAAGGAGATGTGGCTAAAGTTAAACTTTTGGAATGTGTTATGGTTGCATGTTGGAGCTCAGGATGATGAGTATAAAACTGGAATAATAGCGGTAGCGGCGTTTGGCAACGAGGATTACATAGTACTTTAGGTCTATTAAAGTATAAAAAATGGTAGCAACATACACACACTCACACACACTCACACACACACGCACACACACACGTGTCTGTATACTCCCCTAGTAGGAAAAAGAGCACGGTGAGAAATGAGCTGAGAACTGAAATAGGAAAAAATGTCCCACGTAGCAATAGAGCCTAGCCATAGCGCATATATTAAAATCACGTGACTTATTATAAATAAGCCCAAGTTCCAAAATCTTGCGTTCCTCTCCTCAACGGAAATATAGAGCTCAGATGAAAATCTCCATGACTTTTTGTTCTGTTGACTGACCCCACAGAGTGGTAGTAAGGGTAACACAGTTTGGAGACACAAAAATGTAAAAATTTAACAGCTATTCCCCAACCTGATGTGTTGTTATAGAAAAGCTCTAAAGTGGCAACATGGGGTAAACTCTGAGTTCCTCATTAGTTTCTCAAAACTTATTCTTCTAACTGGCTCAAGACTATTCAAAGCTATGTACAACACAGGACAGTGGCTAAGCCACACTGACTAATTAAACACACACACACACACACACAACTGAAAAATTAGTTATTTCAAATTATTTTTGTTAGGAATTAGGCACATATCACAGATAAGTAACAAATTGCTGAAACTATGAAAAAGTCTATAATTATTTTTACAGTATTTTTACAGTGGCTTTTATGCCACTAAGAAATAGCTTATTTCCAAGATCTTCAGAAATATTTAATAACAGTACTTTTAAAAACTAAGAAATCACCCAGATTGCAAGAATGTTACCTCTGAATGCATACAGTAACACAAAATGAATACAGAAGCAATGCTATGTCGTCAGCTAAACCTACTACAGGTGAGGTCTTTTGTAATTAGCAGATTAATCGTATAGAAACCATTATTGCTGAAGTACATTTTAATGCTTGAAAGTCTGCTGGGTTTTTTTTAAGTTATTTAAATCTTCATCTTCTAGCTTGAACTTATACTATTGACATGTTTAGCCAACTCTCTTCATAGGTGATCCAAAGATAACTCTAAGCTAGTTTACATCCAGCTTACAACACATTTCGAATGAGTAGGGTCAGGTTACCAAGAACTTAGTTGTTCGCAGTATGAGTAGAAAGAATGAGTCAGAATTAATAAGAAGCTGACTGGTTCTGGGTGGACACTCAGCATAAGAAAATCAGAAAGTGAAAGAGCTGATTTTCATGGGATATGCAGACCTACCCTACAAAACTGGAAGAGTGATTATTCAATCTCTGATTGACAGCAAGCTGGTTATCTTATTATTCAGCCCATTAATTAAAATTTCCTCAATTCCTTTTTCAACTACTCCTTTTTTAATTCAGTGAGAAAACATAGTAACATTTCTTGTGGAATTATTTTTTGCATATTGCATTTGGGTTTCAACTGTAATTGCCAAATATGAGATCTGATGAAATATAAGAAAAATGATTGCAAGGGCGCCTGGGTGGCTCAGTGGGTTAAAGCCTCTGCCTTTGGCTTAGGTCATGATCCCAGGGTCCTGGGATCAAGCCCTGAATCAGGCTCTCTGCTCAGCAGGGAGCCCGCTTCCTTCTCTCTCTCCGCCTGCCTCTCTGCCTACTTCTGATCTCTGTCTGTCAAATAAATAAATAAAATCTTTAAAAAAAAAAAAAGAAAGAAAAATGATTGCAGAAAAGTAATAATAATAGGAAGAAGAAGGAGAAGAAGGAGGGGAAGGGGAAGAAGGAGAAGGAGAAAACCCATAAAAATCTTCATGTATATCAACCTAGGAAAAGAAATATATATGCATACATATATGTGCATTAAATTGACTAGTATTTTTATTGATTAACATATGGTGATGGAGATTTAGGAAAATATTTCTTTATGCTTTTTCATAATTTTGAAGGTTTTTCATTTTACAAGAAACATGTATCATTTATGTAATTAGGAAAAATCAGGGGTGCCTGGGTGCCTCAGTTGGTTAAGTGTCTGCCTTCAGCTCAGGTCATGGTCCTGGGGTCCTGGGATGGAGTCCCATGTCTACCTTCCTGCTCAGTGGGGAACCTGCTTCTCTATCTCCCTCTGCTGCTCCCCCTAATTATACTCTTCGTGTCAAATAAATAAGTAAAATCTTAAAAAAAAAAAAAAGAAAAAAAGAAAAAAATCAAATAAATTATTGTGGAACAATAAAAAGTTGTCATTAATACTGCTTGTGTCATTTAATATTCTCATCATCTTAATTTGATACCATCTTATATACTCATTGTTTCAAGTTACGCCTGTTTCATCATAACAGTATCACACTTCGCAATATTGTATATCACTGCTGTGATTTGCATTTGAAAAATTACTCATTTAAAACCATTGCTGTAGTGTCACTGAAAATGTTGTATAAGATTTCATAAGTAGATGTTTTATTTGGAGGAAAAGACATCTGCGCTCTAAAAACTTTCTTTCTTAGAAATAGAAGGAAGGGAGAAAGATACACCTCACAGCTGAACTACGACTTTTCTGATTTCCATAATACTTGGGAATATCATCCAGATACTTTAGTATTAAATTATGTGTGGCTTGGAAGTGATTTTTCAATATGTATTTATCTTTCCTTCTCATACAAAGTTTATTTTTTAAGCATTTACCATCAAATCACCTACTTAGAATTGTGTGAAGCAATATGTTAATGAAATTACTAATATTTGGGGGTTTTCTTCACTACTTTATTTTTATTTATCATTTAAAATAAATAAGGCAAAAGCATGCTTTCTCCTCTTTATCTCCTTCACTTCTCCTGTGGAAATGAGGAGATTTCATTTGAAATACATTATATAATAGGTAGGGAAACATGTAAACCTCATCATCTTTTTCATGGATTTCTAAAAACAAAACAAAACAAAAGAATGGCCTCATTGCTTCCACTTTCTTTCCTAGAGTCCATTCTTGATACAGCAGCCAGAGTAATGCAGCAAATCCCGCCCATCTTTTTTAAGTAAAGTTTTATTAGAACACAGCCACATTCATTCCTTTATGTTTTGTCTATAGCTGCTTTCATATTGTAATGGCGGAGCTGAGTAGTTCCAGCAGAGACCACATGGACCACAAAAACTAAATATTTACTATCTGGCCCTTTACAGAAAATGTTTTTCAATTCCCATCCTCAACTGTAAGTCATGATCAAGTTTGTTGTGTACTCAAAACCCTGCAGTGGCTCCCCATGCTCCTCAGAGTCAAAGCTCAAGCCCTTGCAATAGACACTTAGGTCCTCCATGAGCTGTTTTGCCTGTTTGCTTCCTGAATGAGGACAAACCTGTACACACAAGTTTAAATCTTTCCCCTTCTCCGTCTCACCTCTCAAGAGTGCTTGACCATGCTTGCTTTTTTCCTCCATAGCATTTGTCCCTTTCTCGCTTACCATATTAGTTTACTTGTTTTTACTTATAAATTTATCTGTTCCTTATATGTCTCTTCCCCATAAATATAAGGTCCTGGAGAGCAGACTTTTTGTTTTGTTTTGTTTTGTTTGTGCATCAGTATATCTCAACTGGTTTGTCTAGTGCCTGACCCATGGTAAGGACCTAATACAAACATGAAGCCTAAAGAAGCGTCAGCCCACTTTTGTGATACTGACTGTGCCATTAACTAATCCTGCCATCTTGGGAAAATAAATAGACATTGCAGGGCACTAGTTTCCTTATCTTAGGTAAAATGAGGAGATTTGAAAAGTTTCTTTTGGGCACTTAAATTCATTGATTTTCTGATCATCAGTATAATATAAATGGACTAAATGCATTTCTGAACCTCTGAATGTTTTACAGAGAACATAATTACAGTGAGACAAAAATTCCAAATGAAGGAATTATTTTAATAAGTGTACAGTGTTCTTTCTGGATGTGTAATAACAACCCACATGTTTGCTTCAGTTGCATATGTGTGTTTGGAAACTGATCATTTCAAATGATGAGGAAAAATAAATGTTTATCTGGGGGAAAGGAGGATAGCCAAATATATACTTCTTCAAATATTTCTACAGGATACTTGCCACTTACCTTATTTCATTTACTATTAGTTTACTATGAGTTTGCCTTTGGTAGGATGATCAGATTTTTTTAAATAAAAATTAAAAAAAATTTTTTTGGAAAATTCACAGTATTCTGTACAAAGTCGTTATTCTCTAAATTAGCATATCCCGAATTACATACTAATTTTATTTTATTTATATTTTTAAGATTTTATTTATTTATTTGACAGAGAGAGAGATCATAAGCAGACAGAGAGGCAGGCAGAGACAGGGAGAAGCAGGCTCCCTGCTGAGCAGATAGCCCGATGTGGGGCTCAATCCCCGGACCCTGAGATCATGACCTGAGCCGAAGGCAGAGGCTTAACCCACTGAGCCACCCAGGGGACCCTACATACTAATTTTAGATCTGAATTGAAAACATTAAAATACAGGTTCTTCATTATACTCTAAAACCATGATTCATTGTTCAAATTAGTAAACATCTATTACCCCAAGATTCCTTCGCGATGTCAGTTAACGACATAGCTATTTGGTTTATTTACTAAGTTTTTGCTAAGAGCTCAGTCTGTGTAAAGCACAGTGTTTTGTTCCAGGTACAAAATAGTGAGTTTATCTGTTTTCTAAAATGTATAGAATATCTCTTGTTGTAACAGGGAAGTCTGGCATGCAGGAAATACTTTCAGTTTGCTCCTTACTTAGGGGTCTTTATAGTATTTTCGAATGATGAATATTATCATTAAACTGAAAGGGACCCTAGGATTATTGTAGGTATGTGTCTAATTATCAAGATACAAAGAGAGATTCTGGCCCAGATACTCAGTACATATTTTCAAAGGTCGTATATTTCATTGATACTGAACAAAGAACTAGAATATAGAACTCCTATGGTCAGGTCAGTGAAAATCTATCCCATCTCCTTAAGGACCTAGGTATTGAATATAAAATCTATGGATATATAAATCAATGTCCATGTCCTCTCCCAAACTCCATGAGCAAAGAACCATAAATTCTACATACAGTAAGCTTTTTTTTTTTTTATTCGTTATTCTTCACAACTTTGTTTTTGCTCTTCCTTGCAGATTCGGTAAATGTCTGTCCTATAATTCTGCTATTTACTTCTGACTTAGAATGTTGAGTTGACTCATAGTCAAAATGTAAATATGGCCTTCAGAAGAGCACATTTTCTATGTAGGTCACAGATTATATTGTGCAAAGGCCATTTAAAAAAGTGATGTTATTCAAAGCATGGCAATGATGATAAGCCTCATTGCTTTTGTGTTAGAGGGAAATTTGACACGTTTGCTGTTACCAGTATAGACTGACCTGAGTAGGAGTGGCAATGGGCCCTGAATTAGAGATTTTTGGACATCCCTATCACATTCCATGCTTTAAAAATTCTCCCGTGTCACTGCTAGAAACTCATTGCAATCAAAGTAGTTTCTAGTAAATTGTTAGAAGCTGTTAATTCCCCAGAAGTTTCTGCTAAAAATAGCATTTGAATCACAAGTCTCACAATTCTCCTGGCAGAATCTTCTCCTTAACCCCATTCCTCCACCTTCCTCCCATCTCATAGTTCTTACTTCCCCTGGTTCATTTTTCTTCCCATTTAAAATACACACACACACACACACACACACTCACTCTAAAGAACACTATCAAGAAGCATAAGGCCCAGATAGCTAACAATGAATCTCTTAAAAAATCGATAGTTTCTTTGAACTTTATGTGAACAGTTGTAGAGTGTGATTTTCTACATATTGCTGTCATCTGAACAGAATTCCAAAATACTTAGTTTTGAAAAAAAAAATGCCATTTGGCAAAACCCGTTTACTCATGAAAACTAATTGTGGTCAGACATATTTAGCTTATATTACTGGCATTCATCTTGAAGTTCTGTAAATATTTATAGTGAATTTAAATGCATGTAAATACTGTATACCGTTTCAGCAATTTAATGGGATTCATTTATAGGACATGAAAAAAAATGGACTTAGCTGCCACAGTTCAAAGAACTGAAGATATTTTTTCATTTATTTCCAAATGTGTGTGTTTCAGAATAGTGAAGTCCATACGGAGAGAACATGTGCAAACCTCTGTACAGAATGCACTTTGGATGTGCCGTTTTAGATGTAGGTATTTGAATGGGATACAAAATTGGGAACTGGGGCTCTGGGTTGAAACAACTTTCCTGTCCTTGGCATTTTAATGAAAAAAAAAAAAAAAAGAATATTGAGGTTTGGGACCATAATAATTGTCCTATTTTCACTTAATTTTGCCTGTGTTATGAAAACAGTCCTCAATATTCTATTCCACAAATCAACATACATGTATAAAAATATACACTTTTATTCTTGAATCAATTATGATAAACCTTTGATTAGAAAAACTTGAGAAATATTTTGGTTTGAAAATTAATTTAAATTAAAATAGTATTTGCTTAACATAGGAGGATATGTTAATATGAGCTCTGCAGCTCTGGGTTTTTCACTGTGTGCTGTTTCTCTCCATATAAACATCCAGAAGTACACATTTTAGGAAATATTTTTACATAATTGAAAGAATATATAAATATATAACACAACTATCAAAATTGAATAGGTTACCTCATATAGTAACAAGATAAATATAGGTGTTTTCTTTTAATACAGGGCTTTTAAACAAAGTTTTTATATACAATATATTGCTAATCCTTACAAAAAAACATACAATTAGTGTCATTCTACCTAGTTCATGGATGAGAAAAAGGAGACCTAAGTAGTTTAAATAATTTGTTGAAGACCACACATCTCAAAAATAGTAATGTAGCTACAGATTCTGATTTTTAAGTCTCGTACACGGTCCACTTCAGAACAACTACTTGATATTCAAAAGCTTTTCAAGAAAAGGATCTGAGAGACTATAAAGGTAAAAACAATATGAACTTTTGCTAGGATGAACTAGAAAAAATGCTGTTAGAAATATCCTGTAAGTCAGGTCTTGTCCTAGTACCATATCTAAATAAGATGCAGGGTGCGTGACATCAAAAGTGCTCTAAATCCATGAGGAAACAAACACATTTACAATTAATAATAATAATGCAAGGTGCCACGTGCTAAATTAACATCGTATTTAAAGTACAGAGAGATCGAGAAAGTAGAAATTAATATGGCTGGTGAAGTTTAGAAGAAATAAGGTGGGATGCTGAGGCTCTAGAATTTTCTGGACAATGCATCGATTTGTAAATTAAGGTGGAATCTATAGCCATAACATTACTATGTTCAATAAGCTCATCAATTTAAACAAAATATTCTTAAATAAATTAACCAGGTACACCTTAAGGTATAGAAATTTAATTTTAACATCCTGCATTCAGAACCTTTGATACATTTTTTTGTAGATAAAGTCAAAACATTTCTTTATTGAAATGAACCTAATTACCTCTGCAACACCTCTAATATTGTTTTTCGCATTGAAAAGTTTTATCCTTTGCAAGACTGGAGTGTGTGCATGTATATGATGTGTGTGTGTGTGTGTGTGTGTGTGAAAATGCAATGAAAAGAACCATAGAATTTCTTTCTAATCTAATCTAAACTTTGTTCCAATACCTACCATTCTCCATTAGCAAATAAATTACTTTCATTTTTAAAGTAGGTAGTCAGCATATTTATAAGTTACGACCTGAAACTCAATTGAAAATCTTCCTGTTAAAACGCTTGGATCCATGTCTACAAAAGGCAAGGCTAAGTTTCAGTGGTTTTTCACCACAGGAGGGGGTTCCGGTGGGCACAGTGGGTGGCTGCTAATACTTTCTAACGTGCCTAAGATGGGTTCTGCTCTTGTCCATGGCTCCAGACATCCAAAACACTGCATTTTCTCTGTCAACCCTATTGTGCCACGTCAGTACCACAGGCCACTATTTATTTTAAAAAGTTGATAATGACTGGAGTCCTGGGGAGTGCTTTCTAGTGATAAATACCCTTGGAAAATGCCATTTCCTTTGTTGCTATTTTTGTCTCTTCAGTATTACATAATAGCAAGCATATTCTAAGGAAAGGAAATGGCTAGGTGTTTGTAACATATGTCACTCACTGTTTCCATTCCCATCATGGTGTGGAATGTTTAATTTCTAAACTCTCAGTGCCTAATGACTACTGGTTATTTTCTCTTCTCTGCAAACATTACCTGTTCACTGGCAGTTCATGGAATTCTCCTATAATAAACAATACCATGTGAACCCCCTCGGGGTGTTCTCTCTGTCTTGGCTGAACAGATAATTTCTAAGTTACTTTTCCTCTTAAAGATAATATGATTTTATTTGGATGCCAAATTTCGGTTTATAAAACTCTTTATTTGCAGTTAGCATTCTATAAAATTCCTTCTAGCGAGGTAGGTCTTTAACTCAATACTCATCCCTCCCCCCACCATCAGAGTTCCTGGTTGAAATACTGTTTGACAGGATACTGCATTAATATAAAGAACATCACTCTCAGGGAAGAGAGCTTTTAAACAAGACAGAGGGGAAATTAAGAATAGTAGGACCAAGGAGTTTATATCTAGATTTTTAATGCTGTCCTTGAATGCACTAGTCTTATACTTTGTCAGTTATGCACACATATCTCATTTTATACCATAAATGTTGTGAATAAAGAGCTGTTTCAATTTCAGTGACTTAGAATGGGAAGAAAAATATCTGATTTTAGAAATTTCAAGTTTGTTCCTTCAGGAAATGAGAGAGTTCCTTTATATTGGTAAATTCTTTTGACATTGCTACTTTAAATTGTAAATTTCTCCCTACATAAAATTTTCTACACATGAAAATATCTTGTTTTACATCATATTGTTAAAAAATGAGGTACTTGATTGGTATTGTTAAGTATAAAATTAAACAATATTACAATTGGGCTTTTCTTTTGTCTCTCTAGGTGTGACTAGTTGAGAGGATGATAGGCCATATCTATTCTACTGTAATAAAACAGAAATATACTCCAAAATCTAATGTTGAGAAAACAACATTCCCAGAAAAACAGGCTAGTAGTTCCTCAGTTGAAATGCATTTATTTATCCAAGATGTTCCGCAAAACTTACCCAAAGACATCTATCTTTTTTGTGACTGTAGATGTGACAAATAAAATTGCTGAGGAAATCTGGATAAGAAAAAGACTATTAAATTTGAACTGAGGCACATAGGAAAATATGTAATATCTAGAATAACTATCATCAGTAGAAGCTTTAACCCAGAACTAGCTTGTGGTTTAACAATTAAAATAGGGGTTTGCTTTAAAAAATAAAACTCTGTGGGGGTGCCTGAGTGGTTCATTCGTTAAGTGTCCAACCTCTAATCTCAGAGCAAGTCTTGATCTCAGGGCTGTGAGTTCAAACGCGCACATTGGGTTCTACACTTGGCTTGGAGCCTACTTAAAACAAAACTAAATGAAATGAAACAAAATAAAGTAAAAGCTCCCATTTTACTTAGAGATAAAACAAATAGACATCTACGGTTTTAATGAAAATTACTTTCAACAGTGTAGCCCTTTTTGTTTAGACCAAAGGTTCTGCCCTAAGTCACAGGCACATCCTTTATGTTACTTTTCACCTTCTGGAGATTTCCTCATCACTAGTGATAGCCACTGACAAAAGACGAACTCTAAATCGAGATGATACTTAAAAACTGATTTAATAAAACTGAGAATATACTCTTGTTAAAGGAGCTATTTGATAAACAGAGCACAACGAATGTTCACCACAGGAAGTAGCTGGAAGGGCTTTTTTAGTTCATTATCTGATATTGAGTCTGGAAGGATTAATGCAGTCTTTTTGGTATGTCATGTACATTTTTGATTGCAGTGATTAGAACCATGATTAAATGACCTCACACAAAGCAATGGAAGAAAAACAGAGCTGCCCTCTGACTTACATTTCTATTGTTGTCGAGGTTTCTATGCTTTAAATATGATATGGCTGTCTTATAAATATGTTTTAGTTGTCTGATCAGTTTTGACCACATTTGCCCTAATATATTGCTAGTATTTTGAATATTTTACATGAATATATTCAACAGTGTAATTCTCTTAACATAAAGATTTATATATTAAAAAATAATTTAGGGGCAAAATGTATTTTTTGCAAAGGAAACAAATGGCTTAGTGTTGCAGTTTTTAAGAGCATTTTGAGAGAAGATGTAGAAAGAATTTTCAGTGAAACGAAAATGATTGAAAGTAATTTTTGGAGAAAATCTTTATTCACCCTACTATATTATCATTTGAGCTACAGTAAAGTTATAAGAATAATGAACTATATAACAAATACAAATATAAGTAATATGCAATATTTGTTTTTATTACATAGTTTGAGTTCCACCAAATAGATTTTCAGATACATATATACGTATACATTAATTAATCTACCTTTTAATGTGGTTGGTTATGTTCTATGATACTTTTTTCTTTAGGATTTAGGGAAAATAATATTTAATCCATATTATATAGAAACCTTATTTAACTTAAATTCTTCACTTTTTATCTCTGTTCAGAGGCATATATTTAACTTAATAAATTTATGCATCAGCAGTATTTAGTATAATTGGGATTAAGGGAAGGCGGCCATAATTAGTTGAATATAAGAAAAGTCAGGACACTGAACAATTCTTAAAATGCTAAAAATTTTGTTTATTACTTCAAATTCATTAGTTGGATTATGCAGAAGCTACAGTATATGGCTCAGGAAGTGATAACGCTTCTCTAAGGAGAATAGATTATAGGTAGGCAAGAGTTGAAGCGTGTTAGGAAGCCACTGAGAGAAGTCTAGAACTTCTTAGTATTTGGACTTTATGTTATCTTGGAGTAGGGGATTTTAGGTGGATTTTGATAATATCAATAGAACTTGCTAATAGATTGGAAAGGGAGGAATGAAAAAGGACTCTTCTGGTTTTGCTTGGATACATGGGTTGATGGCAGGACCTTTTTTTCTGGGAAAGGAAAGTTTGGCAAAAGAAGGAGGTTTTGTGGCTGGTGGTGAGAAAAAGCAAGGATCTGATTTTGAATATGTTAAGTTAAACACCTGCTTAATTTAGACAGGGTACTCTGGAAGTGCAGGCTAAGATGAGATTCTCAAAAAAAAAAAAATGTTTTTTTTAAAGTTTTGTTTTTTTTTTTTTAAAGAGAGAGCTCCCACTCTCATGAACTAGGGGGGGGCGGGGAGAGGCAGATAGAGAGGGAGATGCAGACTCCCTCCTGAGCAGGGAGCCCAACACAGGGCTCAATCCCAATGAAAATACTTTTTTAAGGAAGCATTTTCTAGAGAAATCTCTAAAAATGTGAGAAGGATAGGGAAGAGGAAGCAGGTGAGCAAGGATGTGGTTTCATTTAGAGTTGAGTTTCAGCAGAATCCTGTGAGGAAATTTGAAGTATGATTTATGCCCCTGCGGAGGTAGTGAGAAAAGGATGTCATACCAGTCAATCATTGACTGCAGGATGTCCTATGGGGGAAACTTAATTTCCAAAATCTGGTGACTTCCAACAGCTGAGATCAGTTCCCTAGAGAGTGGTAGAACTTTTCTACCACCAAAGAGCCAACATTCACAACTGTCAGATTAGGAAGAAAAACCATAGGAAACAAAAAACACCTTCAGGCCTCATGGCTTTATTTTTGATCAATAGGCAATTTGTTTTGTTTTGTTTAATTTTTTACAAAATTGTGGCATATCCATACAAAGAGAGTATTCAGCTCTATCTAGGAAGGAATCTATCAAACATTTATGAAAGAAATAATACAAATTCCACATTAAGCCTTACAAAATTGAAAAGGAAGAACTACTTCTTAACTCATTCAATGTGGCCAACACTACCCTAATATAAAAATCGAAAACAACATTATGAGAAAGAAATGTACTATGAACACAACTCATGAAATTTGATGCAATAATTCTAAACAAAATCTTAGCAAATAAAGCCCAGCAATATATAAAAAGTACAATATATCATGCCTAAATCTGGTTTATTCCAGGAATGTGAGATTGGATTAACATTTGAAATTCAAATAATATACTCTACTGAAACTAAAAGAAGAAAACACCATATGATTATCTTAATAGACACAGAAAAAACACTTGGCAAAATCCAACACCCATTCCTGATAAATGCTGTCAGCAAACTAGCAATGGTAAAGAATTTCTTCAACTTGACAAAGCATACCTACAGAAGCTTTATAGCTATAGTAAGGTGCAGTTTTCATTGTGGAAAAAATTGAAGATGACACAAAGAAATGGAAAAATGTCCCATGTTCATGGATTCAACAAACAAGCATCATTAAAATGTCTGTATTACCCAAAGCAATCTACACATTTAATTCAGTCCCTAGTAAAATACCAATAGCATTTTTCACAGCACTAGAACGAACAATCTTAACATTTGTATGG
Source organism: Enhydra lutris kenyoni (assembly GCF_002288905.1). NCBI lineage: Eukaryota > Metazoa > Chordata > Mammalia > Carnivora > Mustelidae > Enhydra > Enhydra lutris. The sequence continues at coordinate 7,778,577 of NW_019154145.1, read as the reverse complement.
AACCACAAGACCGGAATAGGCAAAGCAATCTTGTAAAAGAAAAACAAAGCTTCAGACATCACAATTCTGGATCTCAAGCTATATTACAAAGCTGTGGTGATCAGGATAGTATGATACTAGCATGAAAACAGACACATAGATCAATGGAACAGAATAGAAAACCCAGAAATGAATCTACAACTATATGGTCAATTAATTTTCGACAAAGTGGGAAAGAATATCCAATGGAAAAAGATAGGCTCTTCAAAAAATGGTATTGGTTGGTATGCCTGGGTAGCTCAGTTGTTAAGCATCTGCCTTTGGCTCAGGTCCTGGGATCAAGTCCTGCATCAGGTTCCTTGCTCCGTGGGGAGTCTGCTTCTCCCTCTCCTACCCCCCCTGCTTGTGTTCCCTCTCTCACTGTGTCTCCTCTGTCTGTCAAATACAGAAAATATTTTTTAAAAAATGATGTTGACAAAACTGGACAGCAACATGCAAAAGAATGAAACTGGACCACTTTTTTTACACCATACACAAACATAAATTCAAAATGGATGAAAGATCTAAATGTGACGGGAAATCATCAAAATTTTAGATGAGAACACAGGCAGGCAGTAACTTCTTTGACATTAGCCATAACAATGTCTTACTAGATATGTCTCCTGAGGCAAAGGAAAGAAAAGCAAAAATAAACTATTGGGGCTCATCAAAGTAAAAAGCTTCTGCACAGTGAAAGAAACAGTCAACAAAACTAAAAGGCCACCTACAGAATAGGAAAGGATATTTGCAAATGTCATCTCTGATAAAGGGTTTCCAAAATATATGAAGAACTTATCAAACTCAACAACTAAGAAACAAATAATCCAGTTAAAAAATAGGCAGAAGATATGAATAGACATCTTTCCAATAAAGACATACAGATGACTAATAGACACATGAAAAGATACTCAACATCACTCATCATCGGGGAAATACAGATCAAAACTGCAGTAAGATATCACGTTATACCAGTCAGAATGGCTGAAATTAACCATTCAGGAAACAACAGGTGTTAGTGAGGATGTGGAGGAAAGGGAACTCTCTCACGGTATTGTGGGAATGAAAACTAGTGCATCTACTCTGGAAAACAGTATGAAGCTCCCTCATAAAGTTAAAATTAGAATTTCCCTATGATCTGGCAATCACACTACCAGGTGTTTACCCAAAAGATACAAAAACACTAATTTGATGGGATACATGGACCCTGATGTTTATAGCAGCATTACCAATAATACTCAAATTATGGAAAGAGGCCAAATGTCCATTGACTGATGGATGGATAAAGAAGATGTGGTGTACACAAGGGAATATTACTCAGCCATCAAAAAAGGAATCGGTCCATTTGCAATGAAATGGATAGAGATAGAGAGTGTTCTGCTAAGTGAAATAAGTCAGAGAAAGACAAATAACCATATGATTTCACTCATGTGGAATTTAAGAAACAAAACGAGTAAACGAGGGAAAAGAGAAAAACCAAGAAACAGACTCTTAACTGTGGAGAACAAACTGAAGTTACTGGAGGGGAAGAGGGTGTAGGTCATGGGTATTAAGGAGGGCACTCGTGATGAGTACCGGGTATTGTATGTAAGTGATGAATCACTAAATTCTACCCTTGAAACTAATATTACACTGTATGTTAACTAATTGGAATTTAAATAAAATCTTTTTAAAAAAGTGCAGTTTTCCACAAACTGATTTATAGTTTTAAATCATAGTAAGGAATTTTTGTATAAATTGGCCAGCAGGGGAAGAAAAAAGAAATTGGCCAGCAGACTTTATAATTTATATAAAAAAGCAAGTGTTCTACAATAGCCAGAACAACTTTGAAAAGAAAGAACAAAATGAGAGGACTGGAACTCTCTCACATCAAGACTTATTATAAATCTGGAGTATTCAAGACAGGGTGGTATTATCAAGTAGAAAAATAAATCAGTGTAACTCAATAGCAAGTTTATTGGTCCAATGAACTTCTAACAAAGATGCAAAAGCAATTTAAAGCAGAAATGATAGTCTTTTCCAAAAATGGGGCTGGAACAAGATATACATACGTGACAGGGAGACATAAGAAAGGGAGGAAGGAGTGGGGAGAGAGGGAAAATAAAATCCAACATCTTGGGACGCCTGGGTGGCTCAGTTGGTTAAGCAGCTGCCTTCGGCTCAGGTCATGATCCCAGCGTCCTGGGATCGAGTCCCACATCGGGCTCCTTGTTCTGTGGGGAGCCTGCTTCTCCCTCTGCCTCTGCCTGCCACTCTGTCTGCCTGTGCTCGCTCTCTCTCTCTCTCTCTCTGACAAATAAATAAATAAAATCTTTAAAAAAAAAAAAAATCCAACATCTTTGCAGCGCCTCGGTGGCTCAGTGGGTTAAGCCTCTGCCTTCGGCTCGGGTCATGATCTCAGGGTCCTGGGATGGAGCCCCGTATTGGGCTGTCTGCTTGGCAGGGAGCCTGCTTCCCTACCCTCTCTCTGCCTGCCTCTCTGCCTACTTGTGATCTTTCTCACTGTCAAATAAATAAATAAAGTCTTTTAAAAAAAATCCAACATCTTTTTAATGCTTATTTTACACAATTATACCAAGACTAACACTTTGAAAACAGTTTGGCTATTTCTTAAAATATTAACGTGTACTTACCTATGATCTAGTCACTTCAGTCCTATGTGTTTACCCTAAAGACTGTGTCCATATAAACTCTTTTAAACAAAAATTCATAGCAGGGCGCCTGGGTTGTTCAGTGGGTTAAGCCTCTGCCTTTGGCTCAGGTCATGATCTCGGGGTCCTGGGATCAAGCCCCGCATCGGGCTCTCCGCTCAGCGGGGAGCCTGCTTCCCTCTCTCTCTGCCTCTCTGCCTATTTGTGATCTCTGTGTTGAATAAATAAATAAAATCTTTAAAAAAAATTCATGGCAGATTTATGGTAATAGCCAAAAAGTGTGAGCAACCCAAATGTCCACCAACAGGTGAAAGGTTTAAAAAACATTGTATACATCTACACAATAAAAGCATACTCAGCAATAAGAAATGAATATTCATACATGTCATGGCATGGAGGAAAAATAAGGTAATTATGCTAAATGAAAGAAGCCTCAAAAGAGAGTACATATAGGATTATTTTATTTATATGAGACTTTAGAAAATGCAGAAAATCTATGGTGATCAGCAGATCCGTGTTTGAGTGGGAAGGGGATTTTCCAAAGGTTGTGGTGGAGATGTCCCCTGTTCTGTTTTGGTTGTCATTTTTATGGAGGATAAAACATATATATATATATGTTAAAATTTACCAAATTTTTCACATTAAGTATGTGCAACTTATTGTATGGCCATTATACCTCAATGCTAAACACTGTATATTCACTATATTTATAGTGAATCTAAAATCTAAAAGATTTTTCTATCATTTCTAAAGTAGCTGGCATAAGAGAAAGAGAAATTGGGCTAATTTGAGCAAGTAGGTGCTCCCTGTAAAACAGTTCTTTATCAGAGACCATAGATTTCCATCTCTGATTGCATTATCTAGTTTCTGTTTGTAGTAACTAATAGGGAAAACTCTAAAGTGCATCAATTCATTTTTGGAAGGAAATGTAACACATGAAAAACATGGGCTCTGGGGCATAACTGCATCTAAATTCAGGCTGCACCACTTGATAAGTGTGTAACTTTGCTCAATTTACTTACTCTTTTTAACCTTAGTTTTCTCATCAGTGAACTATCTTAATTACATGACTTTGTAATCTATAAAGCTAGCTTCAAGCTCTGAGCATGCAAACATGCACAATCTACAAAAAGTTAGAATTTGCTGCTTTCAATTCGCAAGGTGACATATGCACCCCCTGCCCCCATGAGCTGTGTTCCGGTGGTTAATCAGGGAATGCTGGAGAGAAGAATTAGCGGTGGGGGCTTGAGGGCTGAAATGAAAGTTATTCAGATAGGGGCAGGGCAAGGAGAAGCCTCTGGGACACAGGCATTTTGGCAGAGAGATGGATGCAGTGAAGGAGTAAACCAGGGGAAAACCTGGGAAGAAAACTTTTGAAATGGAAAGAAGAAGTATGATGACACTGGGGGGAGTGTAAGCTATGTTTTTTGACCCAGGAGCTTGAGCATGGAGTGAATGGCAGCATGTGGGAGAGGTGGGCAGGTGCTAGACCATGCTGGACCTTGTAAGACTTTGTAGAGCAAGCACAAGTTTACCTATTGCTTACTTCTAAGTAGGTAAGCTGTAAGAAGCCTGACTCAGGACAGTGGGCTGACTTATGTTGAAAAGTGTACTGTAGCTATTGGGGCAGATTATGAGAATGTGAGAACCTAATCAAGGAAAACGGTTCTCTTGTGGGTCTCTCAACCAAGCAGTGTCTCTCTCACTACAAAGTTCAAAACCTCTCCATGGTACAGAAAAAAATGTCCAGAATGTATTCCGAGAAGCCAATTCACCTTTCTATAAAAGTTTTAATCTGATTCTTTTCTGTTAATCAGCAACTGAGGATATTTCTGTGAAAATTGCCTATATGCATTATTTAGAAAAGTTGGTATTTTTATAACATGTATGCTTCACAAGCCTAAAAGAATACTTATATTTTAAACAAATAAATGAAGGGGGAGGGAACTGAAGTATTTGGTAAACAAACCAAAGTGATAACCATACAGGTCATTTTTTAAAAGAGTAATTGACAGGATATTTTATTAGGTTCTGGGGTACAACATAGTGATTCAGTATTTATATGCATTATGAAATGGTCACCAGAATGTCTAGTTATCATCTGTCACCATACAAAGTTGTCACAATTATTATTGACCATATTCTCTATGGTGTACATCTCCATATCTTATTTATTTTATAACTGGAAGGTTGTATCTCTTTTTTTAAAGATTTTATTTATTTATTTGACAGAGATCACAAGTAGGCAGAGAGGCAGGCAGAGAGAGAGAGAGAGAGAGAGGAGGAAGCAGGCTTCCCGCTGAGCAGAGAGCCCAATGTGGGGCTTGATCCCAGGACCCTGAGATCATGACCTGAGCCAAAGGCAGAGGCTTTAACCCACTGAGCCACTCAGGCACCCCAAGATTGTATCTCTTAATCCCCTTTACTTATTTCATCCATGCCCACATCCCCCTTTTCTAGCAATCACCAGATTGCTTTCAGTATCTATGAGTCTCTTTTGTTTTGTTTGTCCATTTGTTTTGTTTTTTAGATTCCACATACAAGTGAAATCATACAGTATTTGTCTTTGATTTATTCCACTTAGCATAATACTCTAGAGATCCATCTGTATTGTCACAAAGGGCAAGAGATCTCATTCTTTTTAGTGGCTGAGTAATATTCCATTGAGTATATATATACTGCATCTTCTTTATCTATTCATCTGTCAGTGCACATTAGGTGGCTTCCATAGCTTGGCTACTGTAAATAATGCTGTAATGAACTAAAAGGGTGCATATGTCTTTTCAAGTTAGTGTTTTTGTCTTTTTCAGATAAATACCTAGAAGTGGAATTATTGGATAATATGGTAATTCTATTTCTAATTTTTTTAGGAACCTCTCTCTTGTTTTCCATAGTGACTGAACCAGTTTCCATTCCCAGCAGCAGTGCAGTAGGGTTCCTTTTTCTCGTCCTCACCAACATTTACTGTTTCTTGTCTTTTTGATTCCAGGTATAAGGTGATACCTCATTATGGTCTTGACTTTAATTTCCCTGATGGTTAGTTATCTTGAGCATGTTTTCTTGTACCTGTTGGCAATCTGTGTGTCTTCTTTAGAAAGGTATCTATCCCATTCCTCTACCCATTTTTAAAATCAGATTATGCTTTTTTTTATATTGAATTGTATAGTTCTTTATATATTTTGGATGTTAACTTTTATCAAATACATCATTTGTGAATATTTTCTCTTGTTCAGTGGGCAGGCTGCCTTTTCATTTTGTTGATTTTGTTGGTTTTCTTCACTGTGCAAAAGCTTTTTACTTTGATGTTGTACCATTTGTTTGTTTTTACTTTTGTTTTCCCTGCCTAAGGAGACAGATTCAAAGCAGTTTTGCTAAGATTGATGTCAAGGAGCTTACTGCCTATATTCTCTTCCAAGAGTTTTGTCGTTTCAGGTTTTATATTAAGGTCCTCAATTTAAGTTTATTTTTCTATGTGGTTTAAGAAAGTGGTCCAGTTTTGTTATTTTGCATGTAGCTGTACAGTTTTTCCAGTGCCATTTAAGAGACTGTCTTTTCCCCATTGTATATTTTTTTTCTTTTAAAGGTTTACTTACTTAATTTAGAGAGAGTGTGTATAAGCAGGTTGAGGAGCAGAGGTCAAGGGAGAGGGGAAGAAGACTCCCTGTTTAGTGGGGAGCCTGACGCAGGGCTCAATCCTGAGGTCATGACCCAAGCCGAAACCAAGTCAGACATTTAACCAACTGAGCCACCTAGGCGCCTCTCCCCACTGTATATTTTTGCCTCCTTTTTCATAGATTAATGAGCCATGTAAGTGTGAGTTTATTTCTGGGTTTTCTATCCTGTTCCATTGATCTGTGGGTCCTTTTTTTGTGCCAGTACCATACTCTGTTGATTACTACAGCTTTGTAGTATAGTTTGAAATCTGGGGTATAGAGGTCATTTTTATAAATTTAATCCCTTTATAGTGCTTCCTAAAAAATACTATGCATAATAGAAATAATCTTTATTAAATATTTAAAAAAATCCATTACAGGATTTTTTTCTCCAATTCCTTCCCGTATAGTCTTCACACTTCTAATTCTGACTGTCCTTCAATTTCTATTATTTCTTATGAACTTGAATAAGTTCCTTTTTAAAAATCCAATCTTTTAAGGGCCTATCTGCAAATAATATTTTATATAAATGATTCCAATTATTTATTTTCACAGGCCTCTTGATTTTTCCACCACCACTGAACCTAAATCCCTCTCTATTGTAGTTTAAATCTCATTATTAGTTGTTCAAACACCAGCAAACCATTAGTTATGGCACTTGCTCCCTCATAAGAGAATGATGTATTCACAATATATCTTGGTTACTGTACTGTTATACTTTGCATTCCCTACAAGTTAGCCTTGGAGCAACCTTACATGTCTCCTGTCAAAAGGAGATCTTTCTGCCTTGCAATTGCATGAATAACAAAATACAGTACCTTTTGCAACATGATTACATATGTGTTGCTTATGACTCCTTTTGGGTATATATCTATATCTATATCTATCTATCTATCTATATCTATATATATATTTCTCCAAGGTAAACACTAAGTTTAAACTCCTTTTATTCAGATGTTAGACCTCTTGGACCTCATTTAATTTTTAAATCTCTTTTCCTGTTTTGTTGTTGTTGCTTTGTCTTTTTTCTCTATTTTCTGAGGACTCTTTAAAAATTATCTTTCAAAAAATAATAAAATATTTCAGTCATTTCACTGAATTTGAGTTTTCCATGTCTGGTAGTTTGTTTGTTGGTTTGTTTTTTTAATTTACTTTTTAATAAATGGGAGTCTCCTGTTTTCTAGCATACTGTTCTTGTTTTATAGATACAATATGTCCTCTTTTCAATAACATTTTTCTGAGATTTTTATCTCCCATCATAGTTTCTGTTTTCTCCATCATGCTGTTTTCTTTGTATTTGCTTTTGTCTCTAGTTGCAAGTTAGAGACTTTCTTCAGAAAACTAATACATATATGTGATCTCATAATTAAGAGTGTGGGGGATTGACATCTAAATAGAAGATGCTGTAAGTATAGGGATGGGTTTAACTGTGAGCTCTGCTCTAGGGAACACTAGCTGGAACATTTCATTGCACCACATGTGATGTTGATGTACTTGTGTTTCTTCCACTTAAGCAGGTTATATTCTCCAAAGATGACTCTGAATACCAGCCTGACTGGCTTCAAACATACTAGGAGCTCAGAAGGATAAGAGAATGGGGTCTCAGATCTGATAGGTATATGTCACACCTATTTCAATAGGATTCCTCCACCCTTACCTGAGGCTCTTGTCCTCTGTCTCAAGAGTATTTGTTTTACTCTCTCTAAAGAGTAATCATCTTGTATTTCCTTTGTGAGAACAGAAATAGACCTCAACTTCACAGAAATCTGTTGAAGACCTGGGTCTTTTGCATCCTTCTTAAAAAGAATATAAAAAAATCCTCTTCATTTCAAGTCCCCTCTTGTTTCACTCCCCCTTCCCAAAGTATGTGGCACCACATTATTCAGAAATTTGAGGATTTTGAGATATAGAGAGGTATAGATCTCAACTTTTTCCCAGTGAAAGTATAGCATTCAATTCCCTTGAGTCTTTTAGGTTCTTGATCTCACTTCTATGTGTGTTCCAGCTTCCAAAATCTCTTTCCAAAATTTCCCCTTTCTCCTTGTTCTTGTGGATTTATGTCATTAAAAAAAAAAAAAATCACTGTCAGTGGTAGACAGAATAGTGCTGTCCCACTCCAGAGATGTTCATGTCTTAATTCCCAGAACCTATGGATCTCTTACATGGAAAAAGGGACTTCAAAAATATGACTAAAATTTATGGCCTGGGATGGGTGTGTACCTTGGATTTTCCAGGCTGGCACAGACTAGCCTCATGATTCCCTGAAAGCAGAGAACCCCCAGACTATGGTATGAGGGAGATGTGATAACAGAGGAAGGATTAGAGATAGAGGAAAGCACAGGAGCAAGGAAGTTGGGGCAGACTCTAGAAGCTAGAAAAGCACAGGAAAAGGATTCTCTCCTAGAGCCTCAACAAAGGAATACAGCCTTGCTGACATCTTGATTTTAGTCCTGTGAGAATATTCTTGGACTCCTGAGAGGCAGACTGTAAGATAATAAATTCATATCACTGTGAGCCACCGAGTTTGTGATCATTTGTTACAGCAGCAGTCCCAAACTAGTACACTATGGTTTTATTGAGATTTCAAAATGAAACAAGTGTAGATTCACATGTTCAATCTACCATCTTACTTAGAAATACTTATCTTTAGTTAAAATTTTAATTATTTAGGAATAGGTAATAGATTTATATAGTTTAAAATTCAGAATCTTCTAAAGTGTATACCTCAGAAGTTTCTTTAATGCTTTTATTTTCTCTCCATGGAGGTGACAAATGTTGGAAGTGTCTTGTGTATCCTTCCAGAGACATTCTATACCAACACAAATAGAAATATACTATGCAATATATTCATTTTTTCACATGTGTTATACATATTTTTCTGTCCTTTGCTATTTTTAACTACCAATGTACCTTAGAATATGTTCCCTATTCTTTTTTTTCCAGTTCTAAATGAGTATATCATAGTTGATTCAACCAGTACTCCATTGATGGACGTGAACTCTGTTACCAATCTCTTATGATTTTAATGGTGAAACAAATTATGATAAATCAAATTTTATATGTTTCAAAATGCATATTAGACAAACCCTGAGAAATGGAATAGCTGGATTAAAATTAAGCACACATGTGATTTTGAGAGATACAGCCTTTAAACAAGGAGATGTGTTTCCACAGAAAATAATAATAATAATAATAATACAGTATAAAATGATGCACACTGAAAGAATTATATTGAGATGAATATGGGATAGGCAGAGATTTCTCCTTTAAATTCTCTTACTTATGGACCATGGGGAGATAATCATTAAAACATCAAAGATAACCATAGTTAGAGGGTGAATAAGATACACCACTTGGATATAAACTCAAAGGGTTCATCACACACTTAATAAGTAAACTCAGGGGAGACTCAGCTATGGGAGGCATGATGAAAGCAACTGGGGATAAGTTCTCCAGCAGTATGCAGCAGGACGCATGAAGGCTTGAGCGTTCTTGGCTGTGCTGCCTCAGAGGAAGTTGTGTGGCAGGAATGAGGGTAAGAGAAGCAGTGCCGAGAGGGGCAGGGTTAGGGTAGAGAAGGAAGTTGGGCTTTATCTTAACAGTAAAGGGAAACTTTAGTAAGTTTTGTTTGCTTGTTTGTTTTCTCTTTCTTTTTTTAATGGGAGATTTTTTTTTTTAAACAGGAGAAAATGTGGATTTGAACCTATTCACTAAATTCCACAATCCTAATCAAACTGATTGTTGAAATTAGAATGAAGCAAATGTAGACTCCATAAAAATAAGAAATTTTGTTTCACTTAAATAAGACTATGTACATTGATAACTATAAAGATATGATGAAGAGAACATATGGAGATGTAGAAAATATTACAGAAGAGAAAGAATTGGGGGAAATGTGTGGATTGAAAGTTAGCAAACACAGCCATTATCAATATTGAAGTCTTGGTGCCTTACTGAGGAAACAGTCATGACCTTCCTCTGGACTAAAAGATGGATCTGACCTAAGACTTCAGTTCTTATGGCTAGTACTTACCACCAGTCCAGGGTAGGAAATACTCTCAAATGCCAGGATTGGGGCAACCACATTTCCTCTTCTTTCCCTTAGATACTCTGCTCCTAATCTGTGCTTCTGAGACATCACGTGAATCCATATTACCTTTAGTTAGTATGTACACAGATTCCCATATTCAATCAAAACCAATTTTCAACAGTCTCTAATTTTTACAAATTTCTGGAAAATAGAAGCAGCAGTATTGTTTGTGTATTTCCACATTACAACAATTTCTGTATTATACATTTGAAATTATGTAAAAATGAAACAAGATTATTAAGGTGACATAAAATTCATCACACAGTTCTACTCTAACATTTGCTTCTGTCAGGATGCCTTTCTATGGTTCTCTTTAAAATTTGCCAAAGAAAACACATATATTTTCCTGTAGTTAAAGCATGAAAGCTCCCACACAGAAACCCATTCCTCTGGAATCCAAATAAAAACATAAAGAAGACTGTTGGTAGACTAAATACATTTCAGGCCTTCTCCAGGTTTCTATTTAAACACAGTCTGATTTTTACTTGGTTGACTCTCTTTGTATTAAGCCCTAGGCACATGGACCAGGATGTACTTTTATGGCTTTGCAATAGCAATGATGACAGCTAAGGTTAAACAGGCTCCCATTAGATCCAGCAGTGCCAGCAGAGACACATTACACAGATTACTTTATAGGAACACCAACAAATGAACACTAACAGAGTCATGCTTAGTAGCAGCACCTGAGACATAATAGCCACTTAATAATTGCTTTTTGCATTATGTCTGAATGATCCCTAAATTGGTTATATATTCCATGGTCTTAACCTAAAAAAGCAGAGGAGGAGAGCTGAGAGATGCAAAACTAAACCCTATATTTTAGTGTTTACTTTGTCTTAATTTGCAAACTTTTATTTGTGTGGATTTTAACTGCTTATGGTTTTGAGTAACTAATTAAAATTACTGAGCAAATGTTGCCTGAGTGGCTCAGTCAGTTAAGCATGGGACTCTTGGTTTCGGCTCAGGGCATGACCTCATGGGTCCTGAGATCAAGCCCCTCCTGCAGCTCTGAGCTCTGGGGAGAAGGTGGGGGAGGTCCTGTTTAAAAATTCTCTCTCTGCCCCTCCCCCCCTTAAATAAATGAATAATAATAAAAAAATCCTCATGTTTAAAAAATAAAATGAAATAAAATTATTGAGCAAAAAATGGTGCTGTTTTAACTAATATGCCAAATTTTTATTATGTTTTTAACAATTAAGACATTAAACTGCATTTGCTTTCATGTGTTCTTTCTTGCTTTTGTTTAAAGGTAAACTTCGCTTAAGAGGCAATTTAAGATACTATGATGAAATATAACCTTTAAGGTAAAGGAAATATAACCTTTAAGGTGAAGGAAATGGTGTAAGAATGTTGAGCACACAGGTGATAAGGTCACACCCAGGAATCCCTAAAATGAATGGTTGAGAAAGCACTTGTTTTTTATTTTCACTTTTTCCTCCATTCTAGAGCCTTAAAATGTGGTTTAATATAGAGTTGTGTATTGACTTTAGATATGGGAATCGGTCTCATTGTCTCTGTGAAATAAGAATCAGGTGACAATTGCTAACGCATGGGTCAGTAGTCATATGTGGACATTGACACTCAGGATGGGACTGATACTGTTACTTAGGAGATAACATAAAGATTAGTGAATTCCAGGAAATGGGGAGATTTCTGAGGTTGAATTGTGTTGGTCACTTTTAGATAAAAGCAAAGCAGGTTACATATGCTCTTCTCATAAATTTTGGGACATTGAACTTATTACACATATATGGAATGACATGGTCACCTAAAAAGAAAGATGTCATTCCAGGGAAATAGAAAGGGGGCGCCTTGCCTTGATAGCTCCTCTGATTGTATGCAATTCATGGCAAATATGTAGAAATTGTTGAGGCAGTTTCTAATGCTTAAAGTGGCAAATGATGCATAAAAGCAGACCAAGAAATTAAGAAATCTGCAATTGTAATTACTAGTTCATTGCAAGGGCCAGGGTAACACCCAGAGCTGCAGAAATCCCTGACTGTATTAGATACAAGGCTATGCCTGGAATCCATTCCAAGGAACTTGTCATTTACCATCTTTTGATGTCCTCAGAAGACTTCAGTTTATTTAAGAGGACGACGGATATATGTCAATGGAAGGTGGCATAAAATTGAATTTTTAGTTTAGAAATTTATAGAGCACATTTTTAAACTTTACTAGTTTAGCAGAAACATATAATGTAGTTTAAATCTGGCCTTCCACCTGAAATACCCCATCTAAACCTTTCATTCTACCCATAGTTACAATTCTAACTTAAAGAACTTTTTGATTTGACACTCATTCACTTTTCTTTGACCTTCCACCCATTTATACTCAAATTCCAATAGTCAGGTAGACCTTGGCTGGGTATAGCTACAAAGCTTACTTGGTCATTCTCCTGATGTTACCCTAATACAATCCAGAGGTTTGCCTATGACTTTCATTCATTCAGAGTAACAATTTATGTAGCATTACTAATTTCCTACCAGCCACTGGCCTGAACCCTTGGTGTTGAAACTTATATTCTAAAGGGAACAGAGAGAGCACAATATAGAAATATATTATGAATGTGCATAATAAGTACATAAGAATGTAATGAAACCTGATATAGAGAACAATAAGTCAGGGAAAGGGGATAAGATGTGCCAGAGTTGTTGAATCTTAAATAGCATAGTGAAGTCAGAGATCTCTGAAAATGTTCCATTTGACCAAAGACTTGAAGTAGGCAAAGAAGAGCCACCTGGATAGGTGGGGGAGGAACCCTTTATGCAGAGGATTGACTGAGGCTGGTATGCTTTGCAAAAAAAGCAAGGCTCCACTCTGTCTGTCCCCTTTCCCTCTTGGGCTTCATTTCCTCCTCTCCTTTGCAATATTTTTACACCGGATAATGGAGACTAAAAGAGTAGGGCCTTGTTGTTCCTGATAAAGACTTTGGCTTTTACTAGGCATGAAATAAAGAGCACTGGAGAATTTTGAACGGAGTGGTAATACGGTCTCGCTTGAACTTTTAAAAAGGGTTATTTTGGATACTTTATTGAGAAAACACTTTAAAGGAACAAATGTAGAAGCAAAGAGCTCCATTAATAAACAATCGAGAGGTGATGGTGTTTCGGACCAGGAAATTAGCCGTGGGGGTGCTGAACAGAAATCAGATTGTGTAGCACTGTATACAAAGTAAAATCCAGAGTCTCTGGGTGGACCCCATTCCCCCTCTATGCTGATTTCAGAAAATCTTCATACGAGCAAATAGCGGTTGAATATTCTATTCCATAGAATCCACCATGAGAAGGATGAAATTTCTATTTTAAGTTAGAAAATGTTATGGGAAAATGTAATTGGCCCAGAGTACCTCATATGGCTCTCTTCTGCTAGGGTATCCTAAGTGCACGAGGATGTAAATCCCTGAATTCCTGAATCTTCACGTGTCAGCCAACCTTATAGAGATATCACTGGTAAAACTCATTTATTTTGGTAGGCACCTTTCAAAAATTACTTGGACCACTTTTATACTCTGTCCCCACATAACAGCCTATAAATTTTCCAGCTTACAGGCCTTGGAGGGACCAATTAAATAGATATTTCCAAATGTAATTTTATAAGGAAATTGGCCAAGGAGTAGCAGAGCTCTCTATTTCATCCTGCTCCTCTTCTGCTTATGAAAGAAAAGCTATTTCATATGATAGAGGAAGAATATCAAAGACTAGACCAAAACTGTGACTGAAAATACGTTGTATGGTTCATTCATATGCTAATCTGCACTCAAGTGGTTGAGATGTAAAAATCTAAACCCAGTTACTGTTCTGTCGCATATCCATGTCTTGTTCACTAAGGTATTACCAGCACCAAGCCCTGTTCCTGGCACATCAGCGCAAAGCAATAAATCCTTTTTGAATGAGTAAGTGAATCCCACCACACTGGAAAATGATGAATTTTCAGTTTGCTTCTTTGTATGTCACTCTTTGGCAAAGGCCATAACTTAGAGATGCCGTGGAGTAGGGGTGGAGGGGAAAGGGACCTATCACCTTCTTGATTAAAAGGCTGCTTTAGCATTGAAAGGGTGATTTTACATCGCTGTTCATTTTTAAATCAATATAAAATTGTTTGCTTCACAAAAGCAATATGTTTCTTGTATCCCTCTAGAGAGGAATGGAAAAACAGAAATTTCTAGATTTAGTTCCTTTCAAATATCATCCGATAACAATTAATAATTGTTGTACATCCATGAGTTTTAAACATAGATTCTTCCTTCAAGGAGTTTACAAACCAGTTTTGAAGACAAAGAACAAATATAAGTAAAATTAAAAGAAAGGAAGGTCACAGATAAAACATATTCTGTAAACACTTGTCTACTGTTTGGAAAAGGGGACATAGATACACCACTGGAAACATAAGGTACCCATTATGGGCTGAATTGTGTCCCCTCCCCTCCACTCAATTCATATATTGAAATTCTAACTATCAGTTCAGAATGTGACTATTTCGGTGGCTAGGGTCTTTAAAGAAGTGATTAAGTTAAAATGCGATCATTAGGATGGGCCTTAATCCTATATGACTGGTGGTCTTATAAGAAGAGGAAGCTTGGACACAGACACATATAGCAGAAGAATGCCATGTGAACATGAAGATGGCTACCAATAAGCCAAGGAGAGAAGCTTTGGAAGAAACCAACCCTTCTGACACCTTGATCTTAGACTTCTAGCCTCCAGAACTGTGAGAAAATTGATTTCTGATGTTTAAGCCACCCAATCTGTGGTACTTGGTTATGGCAAGCATAGTAATGCAGTATAAATACAGAATAGGTTATATCTAGGGGAAAAATTAGCAGCAGATATGTAGCAAGGCATAAATAGTCCCGTGAACTTACATTTTCCCACAAAACTATGCTTGATTAGGAGAACCATAGAAGATTAGATGCACCATAGAAAAGGCTCTGAGGGGCACCTGGGTGGCTCAGTGGGTTAAAGCCTCTGCCTTCAGTTCAGGTCATGATCCCAGGGTCCTGGGATCAAGCCCCACATCAGGCTCTCTGCTTGGCAGGGAGCCTGCTTCCTCCTCTCTCTCTGCCTGCCTCTCTGCCTACTTGTGATCTCTGTCTGTCAAATAAATAATAAATAAAATCTTAAAAAAAAAAAAGAAGAAGGCTCTCTGAGAAAGAGACCCCACACTCAACTACTCAGAAAAAAATAAACAATAGGGAGGGACAGGAAAGTCATATCTAGGCCACTCTGTGACAGTGAGACCTCTGGGTTTCAGTGGTCAGTGGCAGATTTCAGCCAGTTGTGTTGGACTAAGCCAGACCTTCCAAACAAGCTTTTTGTTCTTTGTTGTTCCTCACCTATGTATGGCAAGTACCACAGTTTGGTCAGCTCCCCACCAATAAAACAGGTTATTTAGTAATATAAATGCTCAATAAGTAATTACCTAAGTAATTATTAAGTAATCATTACTTATTGATTATTATTAATCATTACTATTAATAAGTAATTACTTAAGTAATTATTAAGTAATCATTACTTATTGAGCACTTATATTACTAAATATAAAGATTATTAGTTGCTCACGTGTATTCATCAAAAGAATGGCTATTATTTTTAAGATAATGAAAAATATTCAGGAGCGTCAGGTGGTTCAGTCAGTTAAGCATCCAACACTTGATCTGAGCTCTGGTCTTGATCTCTAGTTCATGAGTTTAAGCCCTGCATTGGGCTCCACACTGAGCATGGAGCCTACTTAGAAAAAAAAAAAAAAGAAATTCACTTGTTAAGTCATGATTTATAAATTGGAGTGTGAATAAATTTGCATATCTATGCAAATGTAGATATATATACAATATAGAGTAATATAAATAAAATAAATATATGTATCTATTTCCTATGTATCACCAATTTAGTTAGTAAACACACCTCGTATTTGTAAACAATCTGCAAGTTGTGTATATATTATACAAGTAAAGGCAAAAGAGAAATCCGAGTGATCTCGTTACTTCAGTTCTACCCTTTGACTCCAATGACTAGTCTAGGTCCCTTAGGAAACCACCTGGTTTGACAGGCTTTAGAAGCTGTAGGTCACTTGAGAATTCAGTTATGTCTGAGTATGCTCCAAGAGGAGACTGGAAAACATAATTTTGCACTTGCACATTACTGAGTAAGTAGGTCAGCATCTAGCCCTGGCTCAGCGTTTGGCAGTCCATTAGCCACACATTCTCACACAGCTTGGCCCCTTCCTGCTACCAGCTGGTGTGACTTTCACAATTACCCACTTTGACAGTGTAAACTCTGAGCCCTGGATAATTGTGACAAAACTGCCTCGAGCTGTGGGATTTTTTCATTTGGAGCTTCTGAACCTGACAGAAGAGGCAGAATTCACTACCTTTCTCATGGGGCATTTTGACCCAAGAAGTCTCAGAGGCCAATGGTTTGGATATATATACCAAAGGACTTTAGGCAAACATATTACGTAACATTAAGGTGATGTTCATCTGATTTCCAGTAAGATAAGGGAAGGGAGCGAGCTGTTTTTGTTGTGTAAGCAAGGTGAATGTGTAAGTAGAGTTAATTTTTTTTTTTAAGATTTTATTTATTTATTTGAGAGAGAGAGAGAGCATGAGAGTAGAGAGGTCAGCAGGAGAAGCAGACTCCCCGCCGAGCAAGGAGCCCGATGTGGGACTCGATCCTGGGATTCCAGGGTCATGACCTGAGCCCAAGGCAGTTGCTTAACCAACTGAGCCACCCAAGGCACCCAAGTAGAGTTAATTTTAAGAGAGCCAGTGTTTGTTTAATTAGTTACCATTCATTTCACGTATGACTCACAAAGAAAATAGGGTATAGCTGAAAAGCTATATAATTTGGGGAAGAAAATTACCAATACAAAACCTTTTGCATGATAAATGATGTTGATTGATTTTAACCTGTATTCCCAGGATGAAAACATTTGGTTATGGTGTATTTCCTTCTTTCTATATTGTTGCTTTCATATTTCTAGTATTCTGTTAGGTATCTTTATATCTGTGTTCATGAGTGATATTGGTATTTGGTTATTTTCTAGTAAAGACACTGTCAAGTTTGGATCCAGAGTTCTTGTCACTTCGAGATAAGTTGGGAAGTAATCCTTCTCCTCTATATTCTGAGAATACATGCAGAATTGGTAATATTTCCTACATCAGTGTTTGATAGAGTTTACCGATCAAGCCATTTGGGCCTATGGGTCTCCTTATAAGAAGATTTTCATCTATGGATTAAGTTTCTTTTTTTAAAGTTTTTGTTTGTTTGTTTGTTTGTTTGTTTGTTTTGCAGTGCACCTGGGTGGCTCAGTGGGTTAAGTGTCTGCCTTTGGCTCAGGTTGTTATGCCAGGGGTCCTGGAATCGAGCCCCACATCAGGATCTCTGCTCAACTTCTCCCTTTCCCTGGTGCTCCCCCTGCTTGTACTCTCTATCTCTGTCAAATAAATAAATAAAATCTTTTTAAAATTTTTAATTAAATTTTTTAGATAAATATAACACTATTCAAATTTCACACTTCTCCTTGTCTCTGTTTTGGTAAGATATGGTTTTCAAGGAATTTGTTCTTTTACCTGAGCAGTTATAATCACTGGCATTAAGATCTTCATAAAATCTGTAAGATCTGTAATGACATCCTCTCTATTATTCCCAGTTTTATATTCCCGTTCCTTTGCTTGATTAGTCTTCTCAAGGATTTACCAATTTTGTTAACTTTTTCAATAGAACCAGTTTTTGATTTAGACATTTTCCTAGGTTGTTTGTTTGCCATTTCATGGATTTCTACTTTTATCTCTATTTGTTTTCTTCTGTATATTTTGAATTTCATTGGCTGTGCCTCCCCTCAATTTTTTCAACAGAAGCTATAACCATTGATTTCATCTTCTCTTATTTTCCAGTAGAAACATTTAGACCTAGGATTTTGCTCTGATGACCAATTTAGCTGCTTCCTACTACTTTTGATAGATTTTATGTTAACCCATCTGACCCTCAAAACAAGCTGCTGAAGTATGTAACTTTGTATCCTTAACCTGTAACTTTCCATTCTTCTCGTAATACTACAAGTGAATAATGTTAACTCACACAGCAGTTAAATAATTGTAGCATTATGAAACTAGCAAATGACAGAGCAAAGCCTTAAATACATGCAGTCTGACTCTGATACCTGAGCTCTTGAACCATAGTAAATACTGCCTTTTATTCCAATAGAAAATGCCCCTTCCATAAAATTTAGAAAATATTTGACCTAATAAATAGACCAAACTTCAGGACTTCATGGAAACTTTACATGTTGTTCTGTTTTCTCAAACATATATCAATATATTTATGGATCTAATGGGTGTACTAGACTAGAAGCAAAAGCATGCCTCATTTGTAGCACTTGCTGAGTTCTTCACTGAGACTGATTTCAAGCTACCAGTGACCTAACACCTATCTTACAGGACTTCTGAATGTTTACCAGTTGGCTGCCTGGTATCAACCATCACATTACCTGTGATCTTCCTAAAAGATATTGGTGGGATATCAAGAGTTGATCTGTCTGTCTCTATCTCTTTCTCTCCTTCTCTCTTTGCATCTCTACTCAACCATAATCTTTTCTAAAGCAAATTCTGATTTTTGAAATAGAACACTAATCAACAGTGAAAATTTTAGATGTTTGGGTCTTAAAAATCTACTCTAAGAAACTTAACAACAGTAACAAAAACTTAGAACTGATGAAACAAGAGACTATAGTTTAATCAGTTAAAGATCAAAAAAAGATGGTTTTAAAACCCCGTAAGATTGTGACAAAAGGATTTAATGAAAATATTTATTTCATAATAAAAAATGCTCTAATTGTTGCATTTGTTGAATAGAGATGAAGTGGATGAATTCCTCTGGGTTCCTTGACCGTAATCTCCAAGAGAAAATAAATTGTTGACTACTTTCTAAATTATACAGTAAAGTTTCTGAGGAGATCTTCATTTATTGTTGTTTCACCAGTGTGACTAATGGATTTGTTCCTCAGCCTGATTTGAGGGAAAGAAGGGATGAATATTTCTCATTGTTTTAGATTATTTTATTTAAAGAAATAAATGAGAGAAATCATGTCGCTCATATTATTGTACTAAAACTCATTTTTACTGTTCAGCTCAGTGTCAGTTGAGAAGGGGCATTAAAATCATCCAAACTCAGAGTAATTGGGACCCAATGGAACAAGTTCTCTCCTCAGAGTCTCAGGGGTCCTTGTATCATTGTGGCCACTTTGCTATTTAAAATTTTCTAAAGATTCCTTATTCTCTGTCCCCCACATTCATTTCAGAGAACATACACCTTTAAAATTTTAAAGTATCATAATCTCAGTTGAACAAATATAGGTGTGGTGTTTAAATGTTTTTCACTTAGAAAGCTCTGTCAGATTCAGATGAAGGATCCTTTCTGCAAGTGGTTTGTATTTACACCAAAAGGAGCCAGACAATAATAATAGTGCTCTTTTAATGAGCATTATCCAATTTGCTCATTTTTCTTACATTCTGTTAAAACTGGTTGTAGCAACACAAGCTTTTCAAATTCTTTTGTGTTAAAATTCATTGTTGAAAATTCATTGCCTGACAACACTGCTTTCCAAAGTAAATTCCTAATGATAAGAAATATTAGGGACACCTGGGTGGCCCTGTTGGTGACGTGTCTGACTCTTGATCTCAGCTCAGGTCTTGAACTCACAATTGCGAGTTCAAACCCTGCATTGGGCTCCATGCTTGGTTTGGAGCCTACTTAAAAAAAAAAAAAAAAAAGAAGGAGAAGGAGGAGGAGGAGAAGGAGAAGGAAGCTAATGATAAGAAATATTAAAAGGTATTCCAAAACCCCACCCAAACAAACCTGAGCAACAAATGGTATATCATTTCCGTGTATTATTGGAAACAACTGAATCTTCCATCTCTCCTGGAACTTCCTGATGCACATTCAGTATAAGCTCTCATAAACCAACATTTCCCAAATTCTGTTTCTTTTGAGAGGAATATTCATTAGCAACTTGATAATATTTTTCATGAAACAGAATTTGGGGTTGCTAGGGTTTTAAAAACTTTCAGATTTTCTATATGAATTAAAAATAAATGTATTAAAATATATGTTCAGAAATAAAATATAAACAACTATAACACAATAGCAAGGAAAACAAAAATGCACTTGTTTCAAAATACAATATATAGAAAGACTTATCCTGTTTCAGTGATTGTGTAAGATACTCCCCTCCAGGTTATTTATTACAATATTGATCCAGTTTTAATGAAATCAGCCTTGACGTTTTGGAAAAGTATATTAAAACTCACATGACACTGGAGAATTACTGCCAACAATCAATTTAGATGCCTTATCTGATTACCTGAGACACACTAGGAAGAAAGGAAATTGACATCTGCTGATGACCTACTGTATGCCCAGCACTATTATAAGGCCCTTGATATTGTTCTTACTAAAATCAACAAGCCCAATAATTTATGGAGTTCAGTTATTGTTCTGACATTCTGTGAACCTCAAGGCAGAAGATGACATGGCTATTGTGCCTCCCCTCAAATGTTTACCCTATCACAGGGGATATGCATTATAAAATGAGAAGTGCCATGAGGAGTACAAAGTACTTGCTGAACTAAGAAGAGGAACAAATTATTTTAGACTAGCATGTATGATGTGTAATACATTTAAGATAAGGGAATATATGATGCTGAACATCTTTTCCTGTATTTTCTTAACCATCTGTATTTCTTCTGTGGTGTTTTCTCAGGTCTTTTGCCCATTTTCAAATCAGGCTGTTCATTTTCTTATTGTTGAGTTTTAAGAGTTCTTTATATATAATGTTTACTTGTCCTTCATCAGATGTGCCTTTTACCAATATTTTCTCCAAGTCTGTGGCTTTTCTTCTTATTCTCTTGACATTGTCTTTTGTGAACCAGAAGTTTTTAATTGTAATAAAGTCCTTCTTATCATTTGTTTCTTTCATGGATTATGCCTTTGGTGTTGTATCTAAAAGGTCATCACCATACCCAAAGTTATCTTCTAGGAGTTTTACAGTTTTGTGTTCTACATTCTGAGTTAATTTTTGTGAAGAGTATAAGTTCTGTGTCTAGATTCATTTTTGTAATGTGGATGTCCAGTTCTCCCAGAACCATTTATTGAAAAGACCATCTTTATGACATTCCATTACCTTTGTTTTTTTGTTAAAGATCATTGACTCTGTTTATGTGAGTCTGTATCTGGGCATTCTACTCTATCTACCTGTCCATTATTTCGTGAGCACCACACTATCTTGATTACTGTAGGTTCATAAAAAGCCTTGATGTTAGGTAATGCCATTGCTCCAATTTCGTTTTTCTTCTTTCACATATTGAGTTGGCTCTTCTGAGCCTTTGTCTCTCTTTGTAAACTTTCATAAAATCACAGACCACACATGATTCTAGTTTTATTACTGATTTAATTCCACTGTGGCCTGAGAGCAGACATCATATGACCTCTGTTCTTTTAGTTGTTAAGATGTGTCTATTGGCTCAGAATGTGGTCTGTCTTGGTGAATGTTTCATGTGAGCTTGAAAATAATGTGTAATTTGCTGTTGTTGGAGGAAGTAGCCTATAGATCCCCATTGCATCCAGTTGATTGATGGTCCTGTTGAGTTCAGCTATGTCTTTCCTCATACTCTCCCTGATGGATCTGTCCACTTCTGATAAAGGGATGCTCAAGTATCCAGCTCTCATAGTGGACTCATCTATTTTTCCTTGCATTTCTATAAGTTTTTGCCTCATGTATTTTGGCTTTCTCTTCATAAGTGTATACATATTAGGGATTGTTATGTCTTCTTGGAGTAATGAACTTTTTATCATTATGTAATGCTCCACTTTATGGCTACTACATTTCCTTGCTCTGAAGTCTGCTGTATCTGAAGTAACATAGCTGCTTTTGATTTCTTTTTGTTAATGTTACCTGGTATGTCTTTCCTCATCTCTTAAATTTTAATCTGTAAGTAACTTTACATTTAAAGTGAGTTTTTTCAGGGTGCCTGGGTGGCTCAGTTGGTTAAGCAACTGCCTTCGGCTCAGGTCATGATCCTGGACTCCTGGGATTGAGTCCCGCATCGGACTCCCTGCTCGGCAGGGAATCTGCTTATCCCGCTGATCTCTCTCCTCTCATGCTCGCTCTCTCTCTCTCTCTCTCAAATAAATAAATAAAATCATTTAAAAAAATAAAGTGAGTTTTTTCCATGTTAGTAGTGGGAAAAATGTTCAACAGGAAATATGTTAGTTTATTATTTATTTATTTGTCAGAGAGAGAGGGAGAGAGCTCAAGCAGGGGGAGTAGCAGGCAGAGGGAGAAGTAGACTCCTCTTTGAGTTAAAAGCCTCATGCAGGACTCGATAGCAGGACCCTGGGATCATGACCTGAGCATAAGACAGATGCTTAACCAACTAAGCCACCAAGGTATCCCAGAAATACGTTAAATATAAATAATTGTATTTATGGTATGGCTTCCTAATCTTTTTAAAAATAGTCAGTATCTTATAGTCATATGTTATTGGCATTTTTTGGTTTTTTAATTTTAATTTAATTTAATTTTTTAAATTTATTTATTTATTTATTTATTTTTGTTATGTTTTGTTTTGAGAGAGAAAATCATGAGGCGGGCAGGTGCAGAGGGAAAGAGTGAGGGAGAATCCCAAGCAGGCTCCACAGTCAGCATGAAGCTTGATATGCAGGGCTCGATCTCACGATCCTAAGAACATGACCTAAGCTGAAATCAAGAGTTGGACATTTAATCAACTGCACCACCCAGGTACCCCTGTGATAGCATTTAAACAATATTTTAAAAAATAAAAAATATATATTGAAGCATTTGCTTCATTAAAATTTTTAAATTAAAAAATAACTGAGATTTTTGTAGATGGAATTTATTTGGGTATTGTTTTTTTATCCACTGTGACAATCTCTACCTTAGAAGTGATGTATTTAGACTATTGGTATTTAAAGTAATGATTGATAGGGTTGGGTTAATATCTATATTTTTTACCATTTCCTATTTGTTGCCCTTATATTTTGTTCCTGTTTTTGTCTTTTACACATTTTCTGCCTCTCTGTGGTTCAACTGAGCATTTTACAAGATCCCCCACCTTTTTTTTTTTATCATTTTTTAGCATATCAGAGAAACCTTTTAAGAACATTTTTTTAAGGATGCCTAGTTGGCTCAGTTGTTAAGCGTCTGCCTTCGGCTCAGGTCATAATCCTAGGGTTCTCGGATGGAGTCCCACATTGGGCTCCCTGCTCAGCAGGGAGCCTGCTTTTTCCTCTGCCTGCTGTTCTCCCTGCTTGTGCGCCCTCTCTTGTTCTCTCTCTCTCTGGAAAATAAATAAATAAAATCTTTGGGGAAAAAAGAACATTTTTCAGTGGTTGCTGTAGATTTTGCAATCCAAAGTCCATATCCAATGACACTATACCTCTTCACAGATAGTGCAGACACTTTACAGTAAAGTATTCCTCATCTCCCCCTTCATCTCTTGTAGCATTGCTCTCATTCATTTCATTCATAATATATATACACACACATATATACATATAACCATACATAATCTAATATATTGCTTCTAGTATTATTTGATCAAATCATTATCTGTTAGATCAATTAGTACAAGAAAACAAACTTTCACTTTATCTTCACTTATTCTTTCTTCAATACTCTTCCTTTCTTTACGTAGGTCCAAGTTTCTGCCCTATGTCATTTTCTTTCTCTCTGAAGAATTTCTTTTAATATTTCTTGCAAGGTAGGTTTACTGGCAACAAGTTCCTTCAATTTTTATCCCTTTGAAAAAGTCTATTTCTCCTCCTTTTTTGAAAGATAATTTTTCAGGGTATAGAATTCTAGGTTGGTGTCTCTCTTCTCTCAATACCGAAACAATTTCACTTCCATCTCTCCTTCCTTGCTTAGTTTCGGAGGAGAAGTCAGATATAATTCTTATCTTTACTCCTCTGTAGATAAGATTCCCATCACCCTTGGCTTTTTTCAAGATTTTTCTTCATATTTGATTTTCTGAAGTTTGAATAGTATATGTTTAGGTATGGCTGATTTTAGCGTATATCCTGCTTGGTGTTCTCTGACCTCCCAGGACCTGTGGTTTGGTGTCTGACATTAGATTTGGGGGAATTCTTCATTCCTTGTTGCTTCCAATATTGTTTGCTCCTTTCTTTCCTTCTTCTTTTTTTTTTTTTTTAATATTTTATTTATTTATTTGTCAGAAAGAGAGAGAGAGAAAGAACACAAGCAGGCAGAGAGGCAGGCAGAGGCGGAGAGAGAGACAGGCTCCCTGCTGAGCAAGGAGCCCGATACAGGACTTGATCCCAGGACCCTAGGATCATGACCTGAGCTGAAGGCAGCGGCTTAACCCACTGAGCCACCCAGGCGTCCCTCTCCTTCTTCTTTTGATATGTAAATGTAAATGTATCTCTTGTGGTTTTCCCACAGTTCCTGGATATTCTTGTTTGCTTATTTTTCTGTTTTAGTCTCTCTGTCTCTCTCTCTCTTTTTCCCTCTTTGCTTTCCAGTTATGGACATTTCTGTCGTTATATATCAAGCTCAGGCATGCTTTCCTCAGCAGTGTCCTGTCTCCTAATGAGTCTCTCAAGGCATTCTTCATTTCTGTTTCACTGTTTTTGATCTCTAACATTTCTAACTGATTCATTCTTAGAGTTCTATCTCTTTTTATGTTATCCATCTGTTTTTTACTCTTGTCTACTTTTTCAATTACAATTCTTAACATATGAATCATAGACATTTAAAGTGGTAATTGTTACCTACCTGACGTATCTGACCCTGGTTTTGATGTTTGTTCAGTCTCTTCAAACTGTGTTTTTGCCTTTTAATATGCCTTATAATTGTTTGCCAAAAGTTATATGTAATGTATGGGATAAAAGGACTGAAGGAACCAGGCCTTTAATAATGTAGCAGTGAAGTGTGGGGAGTAGTTTTCTGTAGTCCTCTGATTAGCCTTAGTCTTCTGGTGAGCCTAAACTCCTGGATAGAGAACTTGACTCAGTGTTTCTGAGTTGTTTCTCAGTTGTTTTTTCCCCTTTATAGGAGTCATAATGGAGAATCTTGGAGTTGTATACTTTCCTTCCCCCAGATAGGTTAGGTTCTGGTAAAATAGTTTCTCCTGAGGACAGGTCTTGCTAAGAGAAGATGCTCTAGTATATTTCATATTGTTACTTCTCCCCTCTTCCCACTGGAAGCAAGAGAGAATTTTTCCACAGCCTTCTATGAGAACCTGGTCAAGTACTTAGAGGTTAAAATCCACAAAGATGAGGGGATCCCCAGTGACTAGGTTCAGGTTTTTACTTGTTGTTAGGATAGAGTGGTAAACTTCAGACTGCTTGCATGCTGAACCAGAAACCCAAAGTTGTTATTCAGCATCTGTTCACGTATTTCCTTTTCTGACATCTATACATTTTTTTTTTCCCTTGGTGAAGTTTCTTTTCAAATCTTTTCTCCATTTTTTATTGAATTATTTGTTTTCTTTTTATTAAATTTTGATATTCTTGTATATTATGAATACAAGACCCTTACCAGATAAATGCTTTGCAAACATTTACTCAAGATCTGTAGCTTGTCTTTTTATTCTTTAATGGGATCTTTTAAAGAGAAGTTTTAATTTTGATGAAGCTGCAGTAATTAAGACAGTGTGCTCTTGGTGTAAAGACAAGCAAATAAATCTGTGGAATAGAATAGAAAGTCAAGAAATGGTTCCACAATTATTTGGAGCACTGATTGTTAACAGAGGTACAAAAACAATTCAAACATAAAAAAAAAATTGTTTTTATTTTTTCAATTTTTAAATTTTAGCATAAGTTAACCATGGCTCAAGGAATTAATGATATAATTATATTCATAACAAAATTTTATAGTATTTAAAGTTATACTTTTCTTAATTATGGGTTAAATTATACAGTATTAAAGATGGAAGGAAACTGATAGGTTATTTAGCCCAACTTTTTTATTTTTAGATGTTGGAAATAAATTCCAGAACATTAAATGAGCATACCCAAGGTCCAACAGTCTATGCAGCAAGACACATACTATTTTAATTGTTACATTTGATTGTTTTGAGAAAACACAGATAACTTTTGGCTTTATTATTGTGGATTTCTCTGTTCAGTGACTCCATCTTGGGAGGTTATTGAACAAGGTGGTTTTGGTTTTGATTCCACCCCTACCAGTGAATAATCATTTCATTCTGGGTACTGTTTCTTGTGCATCACTCTCCCTCAATCTGTAAAATAAAAATAATGCATGGAGTTAGACTTTGCTTTCCACAAATATTATCAAAGTAAATATAATTAATCCCATGTGTGTAGCAGTTACTTCCAGGAAGACAACTTGGTTTCGTAGAAAGAAAACTAGACTAGCAGAAAAGTCGACTTTCATTCAATTCTTAAATCTTCCGTAAACTGCTCAAGGTGATTGGTCATGTCCATTTTCCTTCTAAAGGCAAAGAAATTTCTTCTTTTAATTTTTTGAAATCAGTCAAAAATATACTTTGGATAGCATGTTGGGGGGAAATTTTTGAATCTCTTTTCCAAACCACAAAAGTCAAAAATAGTGTGTAGCAGAGATAGAATTAGAACTTCTGTTTTCTGAGCTTTAAGTTCATTTTAGCTTCAGATAGTTCCCCTGTGCAGTCACTGACTCTATGTTTGTTTTTCTCATTTTATAATTTATGATTTTACACTTACATAGTTAAGTCCTATTGAAACAGAGACAACACATCATTATAGATGATTAATTGGAAAGGAAAAGATTCAGGTTTATTCTATATTACAACAAATCTCTCAATTACATAGTTTCTTGTAAATGAATCATGCGTAGTCATTTACTAAGAGAGGTTGGTAACATATGTCACTTTGAAAAAAAAATTATCTTTAAAGAAGAGATTGGCACTTATTAAGAAGTTGTCCTTCTCGTTTTCTGCCACATTTCATTGAGTGTTTCTTGTGTATATGATACATGAAGGAAGGAAACACTTCCTTGAAGGTCTGACTGTCATGGACTGGGATAGGATTTTGTCTGAGATGTTAACATGCTAAAAGGAAAAATTATGTCCACAGATTGCTAAAATAAATCCGGAAATATAATTATGGCTGAGAAGTTGATTCTTACGTGGAGAAACTTTGATTAGATCTCCCCATGGACTGTAAATTAAAAAATCTGTTGGGAAAGTAAACAAACTGTACTTTATGAGGAAGAAAAATGTAAGAGGTAATCATGTGTAACTTTTATTCACTGGTAAGCGTTTGCTACACTTTGGTTCAATTTTTAGAACAACCTAGGAAGGTAGGTGATATTTCTACTTTACAGATGAAGGGCTTAAAGGTCAGTTTTGGTATCCTTGTAAAGTGCAGTGTCTTATCTGAAGGTGAGAGTCAATAACTGGCAGAACCAAAATTAATACCGAGATCTAACTAAATGCCATAAATGCATATGCAATAACTGTGGTTGGATATCAAAATTGCTAACTCATGTGGAATTAGAAAGTTTAAGAGGTAAAATCTCTTTTTCTATGTATTTTGCTTGAATTTGTGATATTTCTAAAACTACTCTGAGATTTAGGATGTGTGACTCCCTGGTATGGGCAGCGAGAATGGAACATTGACGAATAAAGTTTTTATGAGGCTTCTGTTAAGTGCTCTGGGAAAAGGTATCACTCTGATACCATCACTCTTACCCCACCCTCAGACATTTTTGTCTCCTTATGGGGCATTCTCTGAATAGATTTTATAGTAGTCATTAGTTTAGTTTTATTTTTTCATTAAAAAAATTTTTAAAGATAATTTTTTAATCTAAGCACTCCAGGCAAATTAGTTTTATAATAAATTAATTTTGTAATAAAGTAATTGATTTTTGTAATTAATTGTGTAATAAATTAACCATCTGGAGATCTGTAAAAATTGAAATATTCGTTTGCTGGAAAACTATTATGTTTAAGTGTGCTACTGTATAATATCAAATCTGATACATTTTTAAATGTCTGAATGTTAGTGAGATCAAAACTTCTAATAGGTTTTTTTTCTGACCCTATACTTTATTATTTGGATCATTTTCTATACTTCTACTTTATGTCTGGTCTTTCATGCCTTGACAGTAAACCTTTGCGAATATTTCCTTATTTTATTTGTGTCGTAGAGAAGCTATGCTGCATTGGAATACACCAAAGCAAGAAAGAAGGGATCTCTTTGTAAGTTTAGTAAAACGAGAAAATACATTGGAAACTAATTAAGCTGTGTTAAAGCAAGGACTTTGTCTCGTGTCATAGCACCTGGAATAGTCCTTGGCATAAGGTGAGAGATCAGTAACTGGTTCACATTAGGTTGTTCTTAAAGTCTATAAATTATCCTTTCTAGAGATCTGTGTTCTCATGGTTTAAATGATTCTTCCATGTCTAGTCTTGCAGAAGTAATATTTGTCTTCAGATCATTTTCTTGCTGATGGACTTCAACAACTTTCACCCATACTCCAATAAAAACATATTATAAGAGGGATGCCTGGGTGGCTCAGTCCTTAAACATCTGCCTTTGGCTCAGGTCATGATGGCAGGGTCCTGGGATCGAGCCTGCATCGGGCTACCTGCTCAGTGGAAAGCCTGTTTCTCCCACTCGCCCTGCTTGTGTTTCCTCTCTCGCTGTCTCTCTCTGTCAAATAAATAAATAAAATCTTTAAAAAAGAATGTTATAAGTAAATAACGTTATTAAGTTATTTTTTAGTTTCCATTGTCTGGGAGCATTCTAAGCTATCTCTGTTACCATAAAATGAAAGGGCAGTATCTAAGTTAATGATAATTTAAACCATGTAGCACTTCTTTTTTTTTTTTTTTAATTTATTTATTAGAGAGAGACATCACAAGTAGGCAGAGAGGTAGGCAGAGAGAGAGGGGGAAGCAGGCTCCCCGCTGAGCAGAGAGCCCAATGTGGGGCTCGATCCCAGGACCCCGAGACCATGACCTGAGCTGAAGGGAGAGGCTTTAACCCACTGAGCCACCCAGGCACCCCCCATGTAGCACTTCTAAGACAAAATAAAGGTATCTAAATGTATAGTTTTATATATATATATATATATATATATACTTATAAATATATGTATATGTATATATACACACACACACATATATTTATATACATCTATGTCTTACATATATACACATATATGTACCTTATTTATAATATAGATCAAGTAAAGTTATGAATATTTTAATATTTTTTCCTTTTCTTACACTTCTTTATTTTTTCTTTCAGTGAACTATTTTTGAGAAATAAAACCAAAAATTAAACGTTAAAAAAAAAAAAAGCAAAACTACAAGATGCTGCATTTTGGGCAACAACTAATATTTGCTTATCTCCTTGGGTCATTACATCTCAGCTGTTTGCAAGAGATGAATTGTGGGAAAGGAATGTACACATTTTGTGACCTGAGTATTTAATACCTGATGACAAGCGTTTCTAAAGTATTTGCATTTTTATCTCTTTTCTGCATCTTTTTTTTCCTTGACTCTCTCTTACATTTTTCATATGTGTAAATGGCAGAAGTGGGTACATGAAAAGCATCACATCATCTGTCGACAAGGCTCATTCACCTATCTGTGAGTAAATACAAAGGAAAAGCCCTTAAGTTTGCCATACATGTATTGCATTCATACTTAAACCATACAAAATTGCAGTTTTTATAAATTAAAATGGTCAAACACTGACAAGTTCATGTGATTCAACTAATATATCATAAATTTCTTTCCATTGGTGTCCTATGGTATTAAACAGTTCCTCTTTTTTAGGGTTGATGAAGCTATATTCAGTATATACAGACCTGTTCAGAATTCTGAAGCTCACTAGCGTTCTATTTTCTGGTTTGGTTAACTCCCATCAGTTAAGGTACTATACTACTGACCCAGTTAATTTCTCCAAAAAAATATCTGCAGAGGTAGGGTATTAATTATAAAGAAGAATGAGAAAAGAGGTCTGAATTTTTCCTTGTCCATCCAGGGTTTATTTCTCCTGTAACAGCCTCTTCATCTGTCACCTTCCTAGGATTTCCAAAATATACACGTTCACCTCTCTCCACTTAAATGCAGTCTCAGTCCTCCCACCTGCTCTTTACTGCTTCTTGGAGAAGTTAAATTTCAGGAAAAAAAAATGTTTTCAAGTGGTCAGTAAGTTTGTATGTTTTTTAAGAGATTAGTTTTTAAACCAAATTAAAAGTTTTGAATAAATTTATTTTTGTAAGGATAAATGAAATTCCTGAGACATTTTCATTGTAACATTTGCTATCTGCCTTTCTTCTTCCAAAGTATTTTCTACAAATTATACACCCTGATTATGTTTATGCAAAGCTTTCAAAATATGACATCAGTCAGCCCTCTATTATTCATACACACAGTACCTTGTAATTTGCCCTTGCTGTCCTTGTCATATTTATAATTAAATACTACTTGTAAATAGATATTCATTAATATACTTAATTTATTAATTATAAATCTTTTATTGCTATAGGTATAGAAACTGTCACATTTATTGCTGTAGGTATAGAAACTCACATTTATTGCTGTAGGTATAGAAACTGTATAGAACTAACAGTGCCGGGCACATATTAGGTGCTTATACTTTCTGACTAAATATCTGAATGCTTGAGATGTTACATTATGAATAAAACTGAAAAAGCCACATGATTCACTCTGTAAATAGGAGATGGACTCAATATGGCTGTGTGGTTTAGACAATTCATTTGGTGTTAGGAAAGCTGCTGTATAAACTTCACCTCTGCCATTAACCGGTCTGGTCATACTGGGAATGATATTAAGTATCTATTAGCTATAGGTTTCTTTTTTTTAATATTTCCTTGTGTGTGTGTGTGTGTGTTTGTGTTTACAGTAATCTCTATGCCCAATGTTGGGCTTGAACTTAGAACCCTGAGATCAAGAATCACATGCTCTGTCGTCTGAGTGAGTCAGGCCACGCCCCAGATTTCTTTTTTGTAAAATGTCCTATATCGTAGGATTATTAGGAGAATGGCATTAGATCATGAACAAGGCCAAATTACTTGAGCTGGCAAAAATTAAAAAAAAAAAAAAAGATACACAAAGCGTTAATAATTATGTGAGAAAAGTTTAAACCTAATTCATGATTAAAGAATGAATACATATTGAGGCAGCAAAATGCCAATTTTGCTAATCAGATTGGCAAAGATTAAAATGGTTGATAATATCGAGTGCTGGTAAGGATGTGGTGAAATGTTTACACTCATACGCCTTTGGTGGCAGCATCAATTAGTGGCACGTTTAAGAGAAATTTGCCTTTCTTTTAATATTTAAAGTTTTTAATCCAGTGACTCAGCAATCACACTTCCAGGTACTTACCCTATAAATCTATTCACACAAATGACAGATGATGCATGTGTCAGTTTATTTATGATAACATTTCCCAAAACAGAGGGAAAAAACTAGAAACAAATGAAACTTTCCCTGTTCTTCTAATTTTTAAAGAAAAGCTCACAAATGTTCATCCTAAATGATACCCGTTTTCCCTTCTATGTGTTGAAGGGGTAGAATGAGAGAATGAGAGAAACTTTTTTTTTCTAAATATCATATATATGTATATTCTTTGCCGAATGTTCTCTAACTCTCTTATTACAGGTAATTTATTGTAGGTAATTTTAGTATCGTAGGTAATAACTTTTATTATCTTTAATCCTTTTCGGATCATAAAATCCACTCTTTTTTTAATAGAAATTGTGTAAGATAGGGAAACTGTAATAAATAGGTTTCGTTTCAATTTAAAGTAGAGGATCTTGTATTAGATGTCGTTCCCTAGTTTGAACATAGATTTCATAGTTAAAGCTTACACTCCAATAATCCTAGAAGGAGATGCGCAAGTCATTACAACCTCCTCACTCACCCAGGTAAAAGTTTAAGGAAAGCACAGATGAATCATACATTTCTGTATAATCTGTGCTTTTGTCAAAAGGTTGCCATGACTCATTTATGACTTTCCGTAGTTTTAAAAGCAGTGTTTTTAACCATAGAAAATCTACTTCAGGGTCCTGTTATGATGACACTTGAGTCAATAATAGACTTTCGTTCATGCATGCGTATTTTTGTAGAAATAAAACTCAGTACAATTGTCCCTTGCTGTAATTCCACAAAACAGAATTCTATACAAAGGAGAGAACAGGAACTCAAGCAGTGCCTGTAAATATTCCATGCTGAGTGTTCTCTATGGCGGTGGGTACCACAGACATCACCTCCGCTAGTCCTCACGACTTTCTGTAAGACCAACTTCACCTCAAAGGTCAAGTAGCTACAAAAAAGGCAAAGCACTAGAGTTTTGTTTTGTTTTGTTTTTTAATATTTATTTATTAGAGAGAGAGAGAGCATGCATGAGCCAGCAGGGTGGGGGGCAGTTGGTGGGGGGAGCAGAGGGAGAGAAAATCAAGCAGACCACGTGCTGAGCACAGAGCCCGACACAGGGTTTGATCTGACAACTCTGAGATCATAACCTGAGCCAAAATCAAGAGTCAGATGCTCAACCAAGTGAGCCACCCAGGCATCCCCAAAAGACTAGAATTTAACCCCAAATCCATATGATTCCATGTTTTGCTAAAATGACCAAATTACCGTATGATCCTTACTTAATTCATTTCAGGCTCTAGTCATTTTTTAGCAAGTCCCACAGCTTTTGGGACTGGACGTTGGACAGAGTACTGTGTGAAGTAAGTGCTTTGTCCTCTGGTAATAAGCAGTAGGCTCCAGCACTGAGGAAGGAAGAGTGTTCATCAATGATTCTGAAGTGTTGTTTTAAGCAGTGGTTTTATTGTTTTCCCATGTACGATTGAAGAAAACAGAAATACAGTCGGTCTTAAGGATTTTCAACACCTGCAGTAGCAATCAACACCTTATAAGTGGCTGCTGTCTGTTCCGTGGTGTCCTTTTAAAATCATTCTTCCCTGGAAGAATTGCTTCAAATGAATTCATTTTTACTTGACCATGAAGAGAAGTCATCTTGCTTCAACAACTCAAGATATGTCAGGAGCTTAATTCCTTAAGAAATATTTTTTATTTTCTTCATCTTTCCTTTGAGGATTTTTTTGAGCTGGCTACCTTATTTCAGTTACCATTTCATTTCACTCTCTGTTAAAAGAACTACCTGTGCCTTTGTGTCTCTTTAAAGCAACAGGAGGTTCATAAACACTGGAAAAAACGGAGGATAACCCCCCATCTCTGAGCCATAAGTTACATTTCTGGGATCACAGTACTTATCCAAAAGTCTTGCTATTATTTTCTTTAAATTATTTAACCTGGAAACTCTGACAAAAGAAAAAATATATCCTTAATATAAGTCATGCTATATTGGAAATACACAGAGAAAAACTTAAACCTTTTTTGTGTGTGCCGGGAGATACTTCTCTGTCATCTTAGCTTAGCAGTGTTCTTTATGTCCCTGTCATGTTGTCTCTCATAAGTGACTGTGTTTGAGAGAGGAAACTGGGTGTGGGTTATTTATGTAGTTCCTATCTTTAATGAACTCCTAAAGTAGTTACCTCCTGTTTTTATTACTCCAAACATTATAGATTCTAGAGTGCCTACTTGGAAAGAAAAAAAAAAGTTAGCGTAAAAAATTTGAAATTAATTGCAACCCTATGATTTGAGCAGATTGAGTTCTTAAAATGCGTTCACTAGCTGTATACTAAATGGCTTAATTAAACCCGGCTTGCTTTCTGGAGCTCGTATTCTGAGAACTTCATTTTGAGAGTGTGAATACTTTTTCTTT
Organism: Enhydra lutris kenyoni; assembly: GCF_002288905.1. Lineage (NCBI taxonomy): Eukaryota > Metazoa > Chordata > Mammalia > Carnivora > Mustelidae > Enhydra > Enhydra lutris. The sequence goes on along the minus strand of NW_019154145.1, from coordinate 7,744,355 downwards.
GATGACACTTGGGGCCCCAAATTATCATACTGAGATTTCTAACACTGATTTAGCTATAATAATGGGAAAACAAATAAATTATTAGATCATCCAGACACCTCTCTTTATACTTTGTTACATCTTTGCTGGTTATTATTCATAGGTGGAAATTTTCACAAATAACAAAAGCAGAGTGGTAAAGGCAGGTTGTCTTACATCACAGCCTAGAACTCTTCGAGAGCCATTTTCTTGAATAAAGTTAGTAAAGTTAACAATTGGGTTCTCTAACAGCACTTCCGTGAGGCTCTAGACAATCACCTGGTCCTACCCCAAAACAGCCCTGATCAAGGAGAAATTCCGTAGCTTAGCACAACAAAAAGTGCTTATATCAAATAGGATTCTTAAGAAAGCCAACCTGAACCGTGATGAAGATAGATATGAAGCTTCTTGAAACTGAGATTTATATATTTTTCTTAAATGAAGCAAATGATTTTAATTTTTTTTTTAAGATTTTATCTGTTTATTTGACAGAGATCACAAGTAGGCAGAAAGGCAGGCAGAGAGAGAGAGGAGGAAGCAGGCTCCCTGCTAAGCAGAGAGCCCAATGCGGGGCTCGATCCCCAGACCCTGAGATCATGACCTGAGCTGAAGGCAGAGGCTTAACCCACTGAGCCACCCAGGTGCCCCGCAAATGATTTTAATTTAATGAAAGAAGAAAATGAAAAATACACGTCTGTCCTATTTACCAGTTCCTTCACTCCTTTTTTGGCTCTTTCTTATACCTCTTAAGTTCAGGAATTTCTCAAGGCTCTGTCTGTCCATGGCTTTCCTCTTTGCCTTTGCCCCCTTGGGAGGCTCAATCCACTTTCCTTTTCGACTAGCATCTGGAATCTTTGTTCTTTGGATCCACATTTCTCACTGTTTTTTGTTTTGTTTTGTTTTGTTTTTGCATATGGATAAAATTGAACTCACAATCTGTGCTACAAATTATGCCACTAATTTTACTTTTTTAAGACCAGTCTTAATGGTAATTACTCCTTAGCCAGCAACTATTGTAAGCACTTTCCATTGTCTCACTTAATTCTGACCACAAACAGTAAAGGCACATAATGGTGCTTGATGTACAGAAATGGAAACTGAAACTTGAGGAAGATTAAGTTCAAGCCACTCCAAAAGTGACACAGCTAACAGGAGACAGAGCTGGGACTTCCATCCAGGTGGTTCTACCTCCAAAGCCTGTATGCTCTTTCTACTAGGCTGTTGGAAATCACTTTCTTCACCCAGATTTGAACCCTGAGACATATCTTTGATATTATTTTCTCCTTTAATTCATGCAATTATTATTTTGCTAGTCTATAGATAAAAAATATAAATTCTGAGCTCCATAAGAATACTACTATGGTATATATGTCATATATACCATATGTAATATATACATATATGATGTTTTTTATTTATATAAATGCTCATAACGCCTTGTATACTCCTGAGAATGAGGTTGAAAAATCAGATGTGTTGAATAAATTAAAGACATTTTAATTCTATCTCAAAAGTTACTTCCTACATCTATCTTTTTCATACATCCCCTGTAACTTCGACAGTGCAGACCTCTCGACATCTCGACTTTGGTTTTTCTAGGAGTCTTCATGGTTCTTCTAGTTTCAACTACTCCCTGGTGTCACTCAAAATACATTTCTCCTTGAGCAAACTTTCAAAGTATGAGGTTCTGAATATCTGCTCAAAACCTCACTGTCTGCAGAATAAATATCTCTCACCCAGCCTTTATCGCCTCTAATTTGTAATATTTGATTTCCTCAATGTTTCAGGTAAACTAGGACACAAAATTATGACCTCTACACTCAGGATCCATTTTGTCTGATGCTTTTCTCCATACCTGTGAATCAGAGCCTTACTTCCTCAGCCTGACAAAATTTTACGGATCATCTGGGCTCAGCTTTTCTACAGGAATGGATGGTTTATCCAACAGGAATGAATGGATGCACAGAATGCATTGTGCATCTCTGCTGAATATTTAGGATTTTATCCTTAGTGATTTCAATATGCCTGCCATATATACACATATGGTATATTTACATATATATGTGTGTATGTATGTATACGTATATATGAATATGAAATCACTAAGGATAAGTGATATATATATAAAACATATATATAAATAGGTAAATAAATATAAATATAAATTAAATAATATATAATTATTAAACCATCAAATTACATTATTAAATTAATTTAATATAATTTATTCATATAATATAATATAAATTATATAATATAATCAAATTTAAATTAATTTTAATTAATTAATTAATTAAAATTAATTAGATGCAACGTGTCCATAACCCCACCACCCTTTCCCGACCCCCCTCCCCCCTGGCCACCCTCAGTTTGTTTTGTGAGATTGAGAGTCTCGTATGGTTTGTCTCCCTCCAGATCCCATCTTGTTTCATTTCTTTTCCTACCCCCCAAACTCCCCACGTTGCATCTCCACTTCCTCATTATATAATTCTTTTTAATAGACTAAGCCCTTTGGAATCATAGTCAGTTTCTGTCTCATATTTGTATGTTCCAAAGAATGATGATCATATTAGTTACAAAAAGCATTGAGTGAAATAAATAAATGAATGAGTGGATGGATGGACAGATGAAAGAAAGAATGGGTAGAATTGAATGGACAAGTTTTGAGTGGAGTAGAGCGTTCAGATGGGCCTAAATGTTTACCAATTCTTGACTCTCCAAAGAGAAGAAAAACTTGCAAAAAGAAATTCAGTGGCATTTAGTATTCACTCAACAGACAGTTAATGGGTTCTACCACATGATAGAGACTCTGCTGAGTCTTTTGTTATCATGTCCATGCTCATTTATAAATATATCTTGCCTAGCAGAACATTTTTGCACACCTTAGACACAAAGGAGTAATAAACCGTGGGTGGATAAGCTGCCACTTAACAGCTCTATCAAAGCAATATATTTAACTCCTCATGCAAACAAATCTTTAACTTCCAAGATCAATTACACCTATAGAACAAGCCTTGCTGGGAACAGCATTCTATCTTGTCAAGGATTCCTTATCATCAGGGAAGAATAAATACTCTAATTATTTTTTTTTTTTTACTTTTTTGTTTATTTTCTAATTGGATCATTCATTACTTTCTAGAATTCAAATCAACATCAGATTTATAGTTGGAGGCTATTGAAATATTGATTTGGTTATAGAAATGTCAAGCTTGTCAGGTAAGCTGTCTTTCTGCCAGAAACTGTTTTTGCTTTGGTAAACTTGTTGAAAAAGGCTGATAGAATGTAATGAGCAAGGAATTTGCATTTGTATCAGGCATGGAGAGAAGTTTTTAAAATTGAAAGCGTCTCCTTAGCATTTCTCTGATGCCAAATTCCTGGAATTAAGGTAACAAACCTGAACCACAATATACAAGTCTTAATTATTAAAAAGTCTGAGGTTCATTTTCTGGTTCTTCAGGCCCATGCTACCCTTGAAGGGGGTCTACTTTGCACAAGGGTGTCATTACCAGGGTAGAGAGTGTTGCTGGAGTTAGACACAGATTACACGTGGTTCTGCAATTTCTGGCCTGAAAAAAAGTAGTACATCCTGTCATCTTTCTCATATATCTTAGTTTAATAGTCTTTAAGAATGACAGATCTTCCCTCCTTATCTCTCACTGTTGTAGCGAGAAGAATGACTATATTTTTTGAAAGTGTGGTCCATCCTTTGTACTTTTTAAAAAAATTTTTTTAAGATTTTATTTATTTGACACAGAGAGAGAGAGATCACAAGTAGGCAGAGAGACAGGCAAAGAGAGGGGGAAGCAGGCTCCCCACTGAGCGGAGAGCCCGATGCGGGACTCGATCCCAGGACCCTGAGATCATAACCTGAGCCGAAGGCAGAGGCTTTAACCCGCTGAGACAGCCAGACACCCCAATTCTTTGTACTTTTAAAATACACATTTTTTCCTTGGGAAATCATTACGTAAATCCCATACATATGTGTATCTCTACAGGAAAAAAAAAAATTACTCTATTTCCAGTGAGCTAATCAGGAAAAAATAGGGGGTGTTTCTTAAAAAGGTGGAAAAGTAAGAAAAGAGAGTGATACGAATGGAAAGAATGTGAGTACCGGCATGGTACTGAACTGCAAGGAGTATTTTGCTATGTCAGAAATTATTTTCTACTCTATCACTGTAAGTAAATCTTATATGCAGACCTCTTTCTACTCTCTAAAGATAAACACTGTGGACACTTAAAATTGACAGCCAGTTCTCTCCCTCATCTGGGTGACGGAGAATTAGCTACTGGAAACCAAAAACGGGGGTTCCATCTAACACCCACACCCAACCATACTATTTGTATAAGGGAACAGAGATTTGCTGTGCTTATTCATTTATGCGTTAAGAGCAGAGAGAAGATTCTGGACAAATAGCTCTCTCCCCAGGTCCTCCCTAGAGCCATTCCTCTTTGCTTTGCTCTCACAGTGTCCGCGGGGGCATGACCTAAACCACATGGAGTTGGTGAGACTAAGTTCTCTGCTCTTGACAGAACCGAAAAGATAATCAATTCCAAAGTGGCGTCATGCTGCAAAGTTTGTCCCCAACTTCAGGGGAGAGAAACGTGTAACACATCAGTTTTAGTGATTACAGCTGCTGCTATTTTCTTCCTATTTCAGGACTAGGTTTTGCAAATAAGTGTTTTAAATCAAGATGGTATATCAACACCATTTTTTTTTTTTTTTAATTCTGGGAGGTGAGTTCTTTAGCAAGTTCTTCTGAACAACCCCTACAAACTCTCTGCCTTATACACCTCGATCTGATGATTCAAAAAAGAAACCGTTAATCTCACTTCACTGATCAGCTAAGATATTTTAATGTTTTAGCTGTGAGTGAAAATATATGCTTTCTGAAAGAGAACCACCATTAGTCTTCAGTGGCCAAGACTCTAGAATTAGTGCTGGAAAAATTGGCCCTGTGCTTCTGTGTCTGCCCACGGTTTTCAAATTAAGAATGATGTCTTTATTCTTCATGATGGAGGCTTCATTGCTCATCAGGAGGACTCAGGACACCAACTCTCCAGCCCCTGGCAGTTCAGTGTAAGTACCCTACACAGTCCTTTCAAACTCTAGCAAATATTTCCCCCTGCTGGTTTATCACTTTGGAAATTTTAATTTTCAATCTGCTACTCAATCCAAAATAGCATTTTTACAAAACTAAAATTGTAATTGAATTTCCTTTTTCCATTACTTTGTGGAATTCTTCCAAAAAATTTGAAATATGTTCTTTAAGAGAAATCCTAAATCCACAAACCTCCCAATGTGAAAGTGCATCCAGTTCACTCTGAAGATATGGAAGTAGTGGTAGGATTTAGTGGTAGGGTTTCGATACATACGTTTGGTGTTACTATTACAGAAATATCATTCATGTAAGGAAAAGGAGTTTATGGTCCCAAGCCCCTGACTGGGTTGTCTGAGAAACCGGGCATACCGATGAGACATTTTCTGTTTTCTACTCATAACATATGCCAAGATTACATGAGCTATAATTCTAAATATAAAATTCTAAATGTATAGAAGATATTAAATTCTAAATTCCGCCCCTTACTCAAAGAAGTGGTGGAAGAGATAGGCATAGTTAGAATCTGCTGCTGTTGACAGAGAAGGTTAAACTGGTTTCTTCTTAAATTATTGTGTTTAGTTTTGTTTCAGTTGTAAGGAACAGAAAAAAAAATGTGAGAATTTTAATATTGGGAGGTCATGTGGATAAAACTCCTTATATGTTACAGGACAATACTGATATAAAATGCTACGTGATGCCTCTCCATGGGCTGGACTAGTTGTCCCTCCAGTAGAGTTTTGGAGTTGGTGTATCTGCTCTCAGCTAGACTGGGGCACTCTCAGTCCTTTGTGTCGAAGAGGCTGATACGTGGTGCTGCCTTTCTTCCTGAACAGATTCTTGGGAGCTCTATTCCTACCAACCAGGTCTCAACATAGCCGTATATTGCTGTCTATTCAAGTGCAGGCTGAGGATCTATTTTATTTCTTTGGCGTTTTGGCCGTTCTCTGTGTTAAAAGGTCTAAATCTGCAATTTACCAAATTCACGTGACCACTCTCTGTCATGCTAAGAAGCTGGTCCCCTAAAACTGGGAATAACCGCCGTGAAATCATGACTTACTACTTTCCGTTCTTACAACCTTTTGAAGTAGAAGTATTTGATGAGACAAAAATTTTACAAAAGTATTTGGAAATACTTGAACATAATTCACACAGAAGGGGACTGAGCGTTGAGAACCAACCAGCATATTTTCAGCCAACTGTGTATCCTTGGACATACGGCCTTTTCCAGCCCCTTTCCTTGACTCTAAAATGGGAGTTTGGAGCAGGTGGTCCATGTCAGTCTGCCCATCTCAGATTTTTACCACTCCTGACCGGGAGGTGTATGCCTTGTACCAATCAGACTGATGAGTGGAAAAATCACTGAATTATATTAGACTATTTGCACCAGCCCCCATACCCAGAATGTCAATGTTCTCTCCATTTTGTTCGCAGCCTCTAACATTGCACTGTGTAGAAAGTATTGATGGAAAAATGAATTGATTTATATAATTAATTAATGATCCAATAATAAACATTTCAAACCGATTCAATCTTCACTGTGATAAAATAGCAATTTTTCTTCTGTTGGACTAAAAAAGTATTGTCACATCTTTACTATATCTCAGTCTGAATTTGTGCACCAGAAGTTAATTTCCACGGACTCAGGTAGAAATTTAGAGAAGAGGGAAAAAAGGAGAAAGGAAAAATTAATAGGTTGGGCAAGTATAATTTTATTTATTTATTTTAAGATTTTTATTTATTTATTTGACAGAGAGAGAGACCACAAGCATGCAGAGAAGCAGGCAGAGAGGCAGGCAGAGAGAAAAGGGGAAGCAGGCTCCCCACTGAGCAGAGAGCCCCATGCAGGGCTTGATCCCAGGACCCTGAGATCATGACCTGAGCTGAAGGCAGAGGCTTAACCCACTGAGCCACCCAGGTGCCCCTGGACAAGTATAATTTTAAATTTTAGTTGTGGTTTATATGTTCTGCAGCTGATATTCTTAACTTACAAAAATTATTTTTAAAACATGAAACCCATTTTAAGTCTCTCAAAAACACTTGCTTAAATGATGAAAACTTTGTTTGAACATATTCAGCTCCCCAAATAAATAACTTTGCTTTGTGTCTGTTAGTAAGTTACACTGACATAGACCATGAAACAGTATCTAACTTATTAGAGGTGTGGTAAGAAGTAAGCCCAGAGGCTCAACCCTAGAATCACTTAAACTAATTTAAATCACACTTCACATGTTTGCATGCAAGTCTCATCTTGCATTTTCTGCCATCCCTCCATTTCCTTCTCTGCTGTTGAGCAAAGTAGTTTCGTGAAAGGCTCCCGGTTTGCTGCATTCATGCCATTCTCACTATTAAGTTATTAAAATCTGTCAAGTTCAACTAGATTCCCCTATGACTATTTATGACTCTATTTAACAAGTTTTTATGTAACTAGCCTCCCTGGAAATAACCATTTTGTCCAATAGATGTTCAACTTTAAAATAGTCTGCACCATTCTAAGAGTAACACACTCAGTTTCTGGAAGCATCAGCGTAAACTATAATAGTAGGTAAGTCACTGCAGTCACAAAACCACTTAAAGTTTTAAAAACTGCTTATTATTCTAAGAAAATATCAGCTCTGCTTGATTTCCATCACAGCACCAAGGAAAGGAAAAATGGGGCCTTCAAAAGAAGTGAAACTAATTTTTAAGTGATTAAGGGGACGTTAGGCAGTGTTTGACAGTCAGAGGCAATCATTACTTAAAGTAAATTGACTAATACTTCTGATAAAATTAATAAATGAATTTTAGGATTTTTAAACATTTCTATAAAAACCTTTGTCTACTCTCCTTAAGATAACTTAAAAAAAAAAAACTGGGCTGTGAATTACACAGAAAAAAATTATTTTGCGCTAAAGGATAGCCAATTTCATGTAAATTTTGGTTTGCTCCTTCCCAAATCTTTGCACTCTGCAACATGATTTTTCTTGATTAAAACCACAGTAGAGTGATTTATTTAGGGAAGATAAAAGCAGAGCTCAAGGGTCAGCACAATGACATAGTGGAAAGTGTTAAATGTTGTCCCCTGGTATTTTCAGAGTCTAGAGGCGACCATTTCCGGGTTTAGTTCTGCCCACAGATCTCCCATAGAAATTCAGAAGAACTGATGAACCCTTTCAGTGTATCAAAGAGAGCTGTGTCCCCAGAGGGTAGTTTCATTGAATTGTTTGACTTGTACATCTTCCTCTTCAAAATGCTTAAATTCTTGGCCAAGGTTAAATCACCTCATTTTTGTTATGGGAACAAATCTCCAAAATAGATTCATCTTGAACTGATAACCAAAAAGGATGGAAAAACTCTTCTGGTGGAAAGGAAACAGATCAAATAAATAAATGTTAAGACAGACTTTGGGGCCGTGAGTAGTAATAGTTTCACTTGCATAAAAGCATTGGGGCCAAATCTATGACCGTAAGTAGGAAGAACATTCTTCCTTAAGAAAATCTACAGTTCAAGGGTTAGAGATTACTTACTACCTGGGTAAAAGTAAGAAACAGAATATAACTCCTTTTAAGGTATTTGTTAAGCTTAATTTAAATTGTGTCTGACTAAACAAAAATCTTCAATATTTAGCTTAAAAGAATTCCATATTTAAACGATTCTGACTGAACTGGGTGTGAGAGTGATTCACCTTCCCCATGATCACAAAGCCCACCGAGGTTTGCACGGAGGTCCTTTACAAGGGGAAATTAGTTCAAAGCCCTGTTGTTGCATCTGTTAAATGAGAACACCCAAGGAGGGCACTGTGGTTGCCCTTCAGTTATTAAAGGAGTATGGCTTAACCTTTCAACATAATTGTTTAAAGCTACAGTGTTCTCCTTGAATCGACCGAACCACCCAGGCATCCCCAATGTTCTCCTTTAAACAAACAAACAAATCATTTAAAAACTTTGGGGAATGACTAAACGTGTTCTGTAAGAAATCGACTTCATAAATGGTAGCTAAATTTCTTGGGATTGAAAAAAAAAAAAAAAAAGGATTTGCCCCATAGGTATATGCAGACTGCATTTTAACTGTGAGGCTAATGACCATTTCAGATGTTTGTACCATCAGCCAGTAAATTCAGATGTTTGTGGTAAAAGACAGTGTGTTTAAGGTCTCAAGATGACTTTCATTATCTTTTCATGTTCTTGGTCACTTACTGGTTTCTGAAATCCCTGTGTGTGTTTTGAGTCTACTCAGAGTTAAGTTCTATGTAGACATTGGGAGGTACATAAATGCAGCCACTTTGAGTTACACAAAGGAGTAATAAGGTTTTTTAGGGCTTCTTTCCTCATTTATTTTATGCTTAGATATAATAAGAATGACTGACATTTAAAAATGAATACTTGTTTACCTACAGGAAGAAATTAAAGTTAAATCTGTGGAAAAAATTGGTTTAAAACAACGTTAGAAAAAATGGAGCACACGAGTTCAAATATCTAAATCTTTCTATCCAAGATTTGTACCCCATGTACAACATGAAAACAAAAGTTATCAACTAAAGGAGAAATTGCTATAAAACAATTATGAATGGTAAATTAGTTGTATTTACATACAGACATAATAATATATAACATAATTTATTTAAATAATATAATTTATTTTATATTTGTACAAATCAGATTCACATGTTGCTCTTTTAAGATATTAAAGCTGGAAGATAAGGTAGGGTTTAGTAACTTCAAAATCTAATATGTATTACAGTATCATTTTTTTGGTAGGATGTATCAAGTTTATGAAGTCTATTACATCTCTTCTTGGCAGTGTGTGTGTGGGGGTTTTGTTTTTGTTTTGTTTTGTTTTGTTTTGTTTTATGTAGGATGAAGTGATATTTCTCTGTTTTCCTGACCCCAAATACATCATGTAGCCAGTGACTGCCTCTGAGTCTAAAAACCACACACCAGGGTAAAACCTCCATAAATCCTGCATTAATGTGAAAAGATTAATAAAACATAACACAAAAGATCGACATGCGTTACAGTAGTAACAGTGGGAAGTCTGAGTGAAGCACAAGAACAATGAAAATTGGGAAAGTAAATCTTGAAAAGGTATGGCATTGAAAAAGGCACCAGTAACCTGCTTCTCATACGTTTGGTATAAATCTCCAGTAAATTCTTAGGAGCATTGGTATTTTAAAAAAGGAGAACGTTTTCCTGTGCGGGCATCACTGTAAAAAAATTCCAGAAAGATAATGTTCCAAAATATATATAACATATGTCGGCTGATGTTCTTGCCACAAACGTTGGAATCTTTCCTGTATGATTACTAATTTGATAATACTGAAATTCCAGTTGGAATGATTATTAAGGCCAAGCAAGGAAATTGCTCAAGAGAGAAATGCTCAGGCTGACTCTCATATTTGTTTGATGCCAAACGTAAGTGGATGACTGCTAAAACATTCGGAATACTGACTTGAAGAAGTTTAAAATTGTGAACCTTCTGAATTTTATCTACATAATGCCCAATTCCTGCATTTTTTGAAACATGGAACAGCGTCACTGAGATTTTTAGGCTATTATATAAACTAATTTCAAATGCAACCATCAAACAATTTCAGAGTCAGAATCAGGACTCATAATAAGACTTTTTTTGTTGATTTTTCTCTCTCTGTCTCTCTCTTTTTGTGTTGTTGTCAATTGAAGGATCTGAATTATGCAGGATTTTGTAAAATGACAAGACAATAAAATCCTCACCGCACATGAGATGGATTTCTTCATTGAATATTTGAAATATTCTTTTTTTTTTTTTAAAGATTTTATTTACTTATTTGTCAGAGAGAGAGAGAGGGAGAGAGAGCAAGCACAGGCAGACAGAAAGGCAGGCAGAGGCAGAGGGAGAAGCAGGCTCCCTGATGAACAAGGAGCCCGACGTGGGACTCGATCCCAGGACGCTGGGATCATGACCTGAGCCGAAGGCAGCCGCTCAACCAACTGAGCCACCCAGGCGTCCCGAATATTTGAAATATTCTTTAGGGATCATCAAAATCCCCAAATATCTGAATTCTCATCATCAGAAAGTGGTGGATGCTCCATAACCCTGTTCAGACTCTCTCATTGCTCAGGTTGCCAACCCAGAAGCCTCCAGTTCCAAAGCCATTTGTTAATGATCAACGTGAGGTTCACTTGTATCCAACTGTCCTACTTCCAGGAGATTGGAAAGTCTGCCTGCAATTGCTATATTTAGAAGTGAACAAATAAGCTGCTAAAATTATCTCTTCACTTGCAAGGTCACATCTCTGAAGATGGTTCAGACATAAAAATATGTGGTGAACCTGTGGAAGAAAAATATAGACCTACTAGTGATTTCTTTTAGTCATCCATTTTTTTTCCTTCCTTCCTTTTCAAACGATTATTGGAGTATTCCTCATAGTGCTTCCAAATCTTTGAAGAATACAACTTATTTATGTTGCTCGTAGGGAGAAGATCATGTGGATTGGCTGATACTTTTATTTATTTATTTATTAAAAGATTTTATTTATTTATTCAACAGACAGAGATCACAAGTAGACAGAGAGAGTCAGGCAGAGAAGGGGGGGCGGGAAGCAGGCTCCCCGCTGAGCAGAGAGCCCAATGTGGGGCTCAATCCCAGGACCCTGAGATCATGACCTGAGCCAAAGGCAGAGGCTTAACCCACTGGGCCACCCCGGTGCCCCTGGCTGATATTTTTAAATGCAATTTTTACTTTACATTGTTTGATTTGAAAACAGATATGCTCTCTTAAAATGATTGACTTCTGTTTTAATTGGTGTGTGGGGGCGGGGGGGCGCGTAGGTAGGAGGTTACAGATGACATTCAAGTGCCAGAATCCAATTCTCTTCTAAAAATATAATGTCCTAATAAAAAGTACATCGAAAGGAAATTATAGTTGTTCAAAGGACATTAATAGGGACTACTGTTGCCCTTCGAAGGCAGATTTCTTTCTAAATACTGATAGTTATAAAAACTTCCATGTACATTAAAATCAAATGGCATTCTAAGAAACATGGTCAGTCAAACACACTGTTTGAGCAACTGATTTTAGAAACAGTGGAGGGGATGATGGCATATAACATAAATATGCAGGATTTGGGCCGAAAGTTGACTATAGGGTCTGCCAGATACTGAAATCTATTTTAGAAAAGTCCAGCCCCAGTTTCTCTGTTTTTCTCTTGTGTCATACTAAATTCTACCCAGCAAATATTCGTTTGAGATTTTTTTTTAAAAATATTTTATTTATTTGACAGACAGAGATCACAAGTAGGCAGAGAGAGAGGAAGGGAAGCAGGCTCCCCGATGAACAGAGAGCCTGATGCAAGGCTCCATCCCAGGACCCTGGGATCATGACCTGAGTCAAAGGCATAGGCTCTAACCCACTGAGCCAGCCAGGTGCCCCCGTTTGAGATTTTTTTTACCTACAGAGGAAGTGAACAGTAACACAGTGTGTTATTTTACAAAAACAAAAATTGGTATTCTAGATGGTTTTTGCAGTATTTCTGTTATTTGGATTTAAGCTTATTTTAACCTATTCAGATTATCTGAGAGTATTTTCGAAGCTATTTTAAAATTATAGACTTGTAACTTCTTGTAAACATACTGCAAACTAGCGAGGAAACTTCACTTAGGGTCCAGGATTTCTCACTCATTGAGCACTTTACAACATCTGATCGTGCCTCCCCTGTGGTTATTTTATGGTATACTTTGAATTGTGGTTGTACTTTGACTTGCCGTATATAGCTCTCTTCCTACAACATATCACGCGACTTGTGAATTAAAATTGCCTTATTACTTTCCAAGATCTTAAGTGACTTGCATTTCATATGTTCCTTAGAAGCAATTTTTGTTTGGATTGAATAAACGTAGCAGATGTATTCTTTCAAATGATATTAAATTGAACAGCAATGCAAACATTGCAAAGACTCAGTGAAAAACAGAGCTCACCGGCATGCTCCTGTGTTGATTCTTACTGACAGTAATTCAAGGAATAGAATGTCAAAACTTCTTGAAGATTCTATTTTAGGAAAATATAACTCCAGCATCTTGCTGTTACTTACTTAAGCTAAAAACTATCAGACTGAGTATTGGAAGTGTTAACTACTTAGATGTCTAAAATAAATATACAGTGCTCCCTGTAGCTCTGGGATTTAGGGCTAGCCTCATAGGCTTTCTAAGTATGAATGTGGTCACTGGGGGAATTCTGATAATTATGATGTTCAGTAGGCATTTGTTAATATTCTGCATGTTGCCTGATAGATGCTTATGCAGAAATCCAGACAAGGACAGGCTTAATTCATAGAAGAAAAGAGAGCAGTAAACACCCTAGATGTGCTTCCATATCAAAACAGCATTGATTTCAAAGAGGAAAACAAGAGTTCTTGAATAGCTACCCTCTGTGTGTCATTTAAAGCAAAATAAAGCTGAGAACCAAGGCAGATGTGCTTGATCGTACTGCTGCAAAAGCAGGAAGTGGAAACGGGGTTGAGATTGTTATAAAGCAAAGCCGTGTGTGTCTTTCACCTCTCACTTTGAGGCCTGAGTGCTGAAATGCCACAACTTTTCAAAAAACTTCCCTTTCGGGGCAATCGACCAAAAAAAAACCCCAAACAAAACAAAACAAAAAACAACCTGGCAGCTAGGTAGAGGTTCCTGTGTACATCATCGTAGGAAGAAAGAACCAGAAGAATAAAATTCCTGATCTTGTCAAAAACAATATTCTTTCTTTAACCCGGAGGGAACTGACTAGCAATGCACACACACACACACACACACACACACACACACACACACTTCTCAAAGAAGTCCTTTAAGATGAAAGGTGATTTTTTTTTTTCAAATTCTGATTAGTGAGGATCTACCTTCTTAAAGTTTCTTTCAAACAGTGGGATACAACATGAGAGAATAACATTCTTCAAAATGCAGTTTGCAACAGAAGACTTTAAGAGGTAGGTCGTATTGCTGCTTGCTGGATTAAAAAAAAAAAGTGCTGCTGCTGCTGCTGTTTGAGGAAGTGATCTTTAAGAGAAGGATTCTACACAAAGAAAGATGTCCTGGATTACAGTGCTTTTTCTTCTTGAATTACTCTTAGATTTTTTTCCCCCATTGACTCATTCAAGGTCGTACTCAACAGAAAGTCAACTGGGTAAAGGAACACAAGGACTGTTCAAAACATCAACCAATCTTAGGGCGAGAACGACATTCGAGATAAGTGACAGATAATCTCACAAAATGGGTTGGTTTACCAAATAGTCTACAACCAGCTTCCCCAGTATTTATTAAGGTGGAGTGTTCCCCTAATCTAATTGTTGGGATCACTTTATTTTCCCTATGTCCTCCTCCCAAGACAGGCTTTTGTTTTAAAGTATTACATCAGTTCCTAGAGAACTGAGATTATGGTTACTCCGATTACATTATTTTCTATTCTTGAAGCACGACGTCTTAGTCAGAGGACCTGAGACTACTTTCTGACTATCTTGATCCGTTTTTAATACTAAAATGAGAGCGGAGGGGAATGTGCCCAGGAATAAGCATCAATGGACATTAAGGAATCACAAATTCAAATTAGCTCTTTGTTACATTTGTTCCTACTAAATAAAGCATTAGTATGAAGCCTAGATTCCCTAAAGCAAACAACAGATTGCTCACTCTGTGCTGGATTTTATCCACCATTTTCACTGGTTACTAAAATGAGATAATTTGTGCTTCGGGTAGGTGTCTCTTTGCTTTGGCACTTTTCTACATAGATCCTTTCTAATGCTAAAAAAGCAAGATTTGCGCTAGAGAATTAGTCTTGGGTAAAATGTAAAGGAGAGCCTGTGTTTCTCTTCTGCTCTGACTTTGCATTGACTAGGAACGCTGTAACATCTTGATAAGAATTTTGGGGTGTTACTTTAAGGAGCAGAGCATTCTTTCTTTGAATATGAACATATAAAAGATTTAATAAAGAGTGGGGAACTAATACTCTGTCTCTCTGGGGTTAGTAAACAGCTATCACATTTTATTGTCCGAACCTGAGGAAATCTCACAAGATCTCAGACTTTGATGCATTTGTTGTTGGTCTACGTTTTCGAGATGATGCTCAGTGCCTTGATTCCAGGAACACACTTGCTGTTCCAATAAAGAGATATTGTCGGTTAGGCAAGAGGAGTACCTTTCAAAATAATTATTTGGTGGGAAATGTGCTCAGACAATAGCCCATTTTTTTCCTGTGTTTTTTAATGAGTGTGCCAAAAATATCTAAAAGGATTTTCTGCGTAGGGTGTAGAACAATGTCACATACAGCAAAATTTATCTATGGCAGTGAGTCTGTAGGTCTCATCACAACACCTTCATGGCTCTTTGTATGTGGAATTTGTGGGTGGCCTCAGCCCGTGTGGGACCTCAGTGATTCATAAATACATTGCTGGGAGAATACAGACTTGGTTGCCATATATGCAAAGGAATATTTGGCGTCCCAGACCTGTCACAGCACTGAGCAAAACAGAAAGGGGGAGGGGGAGGGTGGCTCTAGACAGGAAGGGGTAGGTAAAGTTAAAAGACCAGGATGGAGACAAGTATGTCTGTGTTTGTTTCACTGTGGTCCCTTAGATAGAGTGAATAATGGTTAATAATAAGAGCTGTGTTTGCATAGCCTTTGAAAGGTGCCAGGTACCATTCTACAAGCTTCAGCAAGTATTAGCTTTGGTAATCCTCACAGTAGGAAGTGAAATATTCCTCCTATTTCACAGATGAAGAAACCGAAATAGAGAGAGTTCAAATAATTTCAATTCAAGTAACTAGAATGCAGAATGAGCCTGTGGATTCCCAGGCTTAACACAAGCATTTTCTTAGCCACAGCAATTTACTGTCTTTCTGATAGGCATAGGTCACAACCACCTGTGAGCCCTCATAAAAATTCCCATTTTATATTGACTATATTCTAGTCTTTTCAGTAAAACATAAGAAAACCTTTTCCCAAATTCCCACATCTCTGAAGTGTCCCCCCCCTTTTTTTTTTTACAAATCTGTTGCCATAATCATTTATGTTTCTAGTTATTTTGTAATGTGAAAGTATGTTCTTAAAAACTGTTTTTTGATCAACATAATCTGTACTCACTGAGTAAAATTTGGAGAGTGTAAGTGTGCAGTTGAGTAGGAGCGCGCCACGCCATTATGGGTTTTTACCCCCTTAGGCAACTAATTATTAATATTTTGAAAGGTTTCCCTGAAAATCCTTTACCATTCATTACTTTATGGTCGTAGTAAATAGGTAGTATTTGCTGTGTTTTTATTTGGCATTAAATCGTTAAACAAAATTTCTCATGATTTCAAAACCTCCTCGAAAGTCTGGCTAGACATTGAATCCGTCACACTGATTCATTCAGTAACAACTCAGTACTTTTGTTAGCTGCTGTTCTCCAGAACAGAGATGCAGATGGGAACAAGACATGTTCTGTCCTCATGAAGTTGAATCTCCAGTGAGTCTGACTGACAATAAACATTTCACTAAACATAATCTGTTTAAAATTAGGTGTCTCTGTTCTGACTAATAATTAGAAGGGTTTAATTTTTAAGAAATTTGTTTTCTCCGAATAAAGGGAGTAGAATAAAATGATACACTTTACCCTTTCAGTGCTGGGCAATAATATTGAAGAGTATTTTTGCCTTCTTTTTTTTTTTTTACTTTTTTCCCTAGCAGGGGATGCTTTCCAACTTAAATTGTTCCAATGAAAATGTGGAAACTTAAAGATTATCCTGAAGTTTCTACTGACTGCCTGTGGCTCTTAGAGTACAAATATTTATGTTCAAAACTATTCAAGATTAAAAGAAAACTCATTTTTAAACCACATCTATGCATCATTTAATGCAGTCATATTTTTCACTTTTAATGTTCCATGTTACTAAAATATTTTGGTCCTCGGATGTGTCTTTTTATGATACATTCCTTAAGTTCTACCTAAACTCTGAGCACGATGCCCTAAACGTATTAAATATTTATTTACAAGAATGGATTGCCTGAATTGCACTGAATACTAAGTCCTATTTTAAGACTAAAATAACAAAAAGACTAGCAGAATTTAGTTAGCTTGTAATGAAGAGCCACATTTCGTTTCTCATTCTTTCAGAAATTCACTAAATGTAAATAATTTATTAAATTATCCAATTACGCATACATCTAGCCAACAAAGAAATATTTATTGCTTTGGATATCCACAGTAATTTAATTTTATGCAACAGAAGAAAGGTGCACATGGTTTACTTTTCAAATATACTAGAATAAAATTATTGAAATAAGAAAATTTTAGGCAAGAAATTGTCATGCCGATAGTGAAAATTACTTCATTATAGTCTTTATAAAAGGTGAGTAACTGAATTATGTCGATCTCTATTTAATCAAGAGTCTATGTTAGTTACATATACTGAGTGAGCATTTATAAAACAAATTTGTCGAGTGGAGTGCTGATTTTAATTATTTTTTATTTTAACTATTTATGTTTCTGTGTATCCTCACATGAAAATGTATGGATTAAATTAAATCCCCAGGCTGGATATATATCTGATTACATGATGGAAATGTCTGGTTTAACAGGTTCTTTCTCGATGGATTCTGGTGTAGCCTAACTCTACTAAGGGACTGTGTGTTTATTACACATACGTGTATGCATGTGCACACACACACACTCTCACACACACCCCTAGCCTCATCTGCACATTCATGTGGATATAGACGAACCATCTGCTCTAACTCATTTTAATAATCTGTTTACATTTATATCTGTAGAACTATGTCCTCAGCCGTATGCGTTGAAAAGCTAGTGGTGTTATCCATTTACATGGATAGAGGTGTGGTTACATTTAACCTGTATGGGACCCTTTGGTTGGCAACCTTGTCTCTTTTGCTCAGAGTCTGCACTTCATCTACATTGTTGTTCCTCATTGTTATTCATCAACTCACAGTTCTATCTTATTCTACTTACTCTCCTTGCCACTTTGCCTTTCTTCTGTCTGGGTAGGAACAAATGGTCTTTGGGTGCCTAGATCAGCAGCATCGGCATCACCTGAAAGCCAATTAGAAACAGGACCTCAAGCCCCCACAAGCTTCCTGACCCAGAATCTGCATTTCAACAAGATCTATAGCGGGTTGTTCTGCTCATTACATTTTAATACCCAATAACGATATTGTCATCATCCATCACCTGCCAGTGCTTTTTCCAGTGGAACTGTGTTAGAATAGACATATCCTGTATATGTAGAAGCACACTCCTCAGTGTCGTTGCCCTTTGTGTCAAGAACACATTACCAGTGACACTTACAAAGCCGATCACAGATAGAACAGAATGTCACAATGCAGGAAATTCGGACACTGGGAGAACTCTGCAGGAATTTGGGTTGAACTAGAAACTGATTCTCCATCCACAGCCTACAGCGTGTTCCATGCTCCCAAAGTTGGAGGCATGCTACAAACCAACAAAACGAATTTTTATAAGTGACAGATGATGAAGTGTACATGACTTCTGAATTTTGTCATAGAAGCCAGTGCCCATTGCCATTCAGGCTCGTTCAGCTTCTTTGCCCGTCAAAGCATAGTCAACATTACATTCTGGTGGCAGCTTTGGAACAGTTTCCGTTTGCTTATGTTTTCATGGGATTTTTTGGTAGGTTAGCAATTTAAGTTCTTTAAGAAATCATGAAGGAAGTCAGACCATCTAGAGAGAGATCTAGGCTTCCTTTCTTTGTCCTTTTCCCCTCTGGCCTCTGTGGAATTATCTGTTCCTACTCTGCTCACTTCTTTGGGAAGAATTCTCTCAGTTCTCTGTTAGAAGCCAATAAATGAAATAAAAGCCAGCTAGCTCTTTAGAGTTCATGTGTTTTCATCTCCTTGAGGTTTTGAAAAGCCCTAATATTATTACCCCTATTTTCTAAAATTTAAATTCTAGTTAGTTGACACGCAGTTCAATATTGGTTTGCAGGAGTAGAGTTCAGTGGGTCATGTTTTACATGTAATGCCCAGTGCTCTTTATAACAAGGGCCCTTTTCACCCCCATCCCCCATCTAGCCCATCCCCCAACCACCTCCCTCCATCTACCCTCGGTTTGTTCTCTATAGTTAAGGGTCTCTCATGGTCTGTTCTCTCCCACACTTTTTTTTTTTTTAAATTGAAATTTGGACAGAAGGGACTCTAGTGAAAAGGTCAGAGGGAGTGTTGGCCTCCTGCCTTTGACTCTAAGTGCGTCACTCTTTCCTCCAGAGCTCAGACAAGCTCCCTGCTGGCAATGGCTGTTTGCATCTCTATGGGAAATGAGATTACCTGTTGCTTCCGATGAGCCTCTTTGCATTTTCAGCCTCAGTTTTAACTGTAGATTTAAAGGTTTCTGGGGGTGTGGTGGGGGTGTGGGGAGTTCATAACAAGAGGTTCTTCCCAGGTCATTCTATCCTACCACCGGACTTGCTAGCTGCAGCCCTAATGAGGCCAACTTCCATCACTGTGTGGTGACGGGAGGCACTAAGCATGGTTGAAGGAATAAGGAGATAGTCTCAGGGGGTGTGTTTGGGTGTACACCTGTGAAATGAAATATTCCAAGTTTTACCCAGATTATCACTTTTTTTAAAACCAACTTGTCCTTTGAGAGGAACCAAGAAATGCCAAGGACTGGTATACCATGTAATAAAACCCGTGTCCTACTTACACGCTGTAGTGCAGAGGATTTATGTGCTCTACGAAATCTCTAAATATTCTAATAGAGAGGACTGCCCAACAGAAAGAAAATTTGAATATCGTATATTGAATTTAAATCATATATGGAAATCATATATTAAATTTAATGATATCAAGAGCATAGCACTGTTGCAGTAACATTTCACATTCTCTTATATATTGTGCTTTTGGTGCATTTTTTAAAGATTTTTTTTTTTTAATTTATTTGACAGACAGATCACGAGTAGGCAGAGAGGCAGGCAGAGAGAGAGGAGGAGGCAGGCTCCCTGCTGAGCAGAGAGCCAGATGCGGGACTCGATCCCAGGACCCTGAGATCATGACCTGAGCTGAAGGCAGAGGCTTTAACCACTGAGCCACCCAGGCACCCATTTGGTGCATTTTTAATAGCTGTCTAGATATCATCGGAAGTTAGAGGGATTTTGTTGAAAGTGCCCACATATCACTACATCACCAAATAACAGAAGAACTCATGGGGAAAGGTTTTTTAGAGCTCTGTCGGAGTAAAAGCTTTGCTCCTTTTGAACAACCAACTTAATATTAAACTGCTAAACATATGACTTTAGTAAATGACCATGACCTTCATCTATGGTACAGACTTCATGACACACATTTACTTGCAATAAGTTCCTTTCTGGGAAAATGTGTTTTTACTAATCTATCTCTGTTTTTTCCAACAGTGGGATTGCTATATCAGTTTAATTGTATTTTCTCAAGACACAGCAGATGAGTCTAGGAGGGAAGAACAAATGGATAGGTAGATCAATACATAGGGGGGTAGATAAAATATGCTGGATAGAAAAATAAAGGCCAGGGCACATATCATTCATATATGGAAACACAGAATCAAGTTAGCAACAATGTTACCATGTGTGAAGATATTACCGTGGAGTACAAATTAATGTTTTAATAAGCTTGGATTAGCAAAAGTAACCTGCATGAATTATTTTAAAGTATTTAGTTTGGTAGCTTGTTCAATGGAAATAAATGAGTCTCTGTGGCCTAGAACATTCCCTTCCAACTGGTGACAGCTACTGTATAATGTAGCTACAGTTTAGATGCTATTTGAAATAAAATCATAGTGTTGTTACTAACTTCCGTACACCTTTATTTTTAAGTAAAACAAAACTGCTGGAATGCTTTAATTGACTTCCACCTTATTCGTGGTATTATGTAATATATAGCCTCCTATTTTTCATGCTGTCCTGCATATGTTTACAAATTATTTGGCTGTACAATTACAGATTTCATTTGAGCACAAAAGCGTAGGCAATGAAGAAGATGCAAAATTAATCACTATATGAACCTTGTATCCATTACATAAAACCTAGAGCTACCGCAGTTTTCCTCCCAGATATTAGTTAGAAGATTAAAGTAACTCAGATATAGATACAAATGTGTCAGAAAACAGGACATATGGCTGTTCGTTAGAAAGACTTCAAATGGTAAATATTTTGTAAAGGAAAACATGTTTGTGGGAACGAAGTGTGTTGCCCTGTAATTTGTGTAGCAGTTGATTTGAGAACACTTTTTCACTTTCTGGTTTGCTGGAAGCCTTTCACCTCCCCACTTTCCACTAGCCAGCATTTCTCTTCGTGTTGTACTTATCCTTTCTTTGAGTTCATTTGAGAGACTTGGGTGGTTAAAAAATGACACTCCAATGCCTTATATTTAAAATAAAAATTAAAATGCCTCCTTTTATTTTTACATCCCTAAAGAAAAAGGAAGGCACAGAGGGAGGAAGGGAGCCTCCTTGATTAGATGAGAACATACTATAATTGTCTCCACTCTTTATGGGCTTCTAAGATGGTTGCTCCAAGATGAAAAAGGTTTCTTAGATGTATTCTTACGAGCCTGATGGCACTGACTCTCTCCCAAAATACCATTTGAGTATTCATTTGCAATATGAATCTGTTCTTCATTTACAGAAAAGTAATATTTGAAATTTGAAGCAGTACTTTGTGAGTGGGACTGTTTATCTGGGACTATATTTTTGTGATTCATCAAGAAGGAAAACAAAGCACATGAATCCCCTAACCTCACACTCATGCACATTCCCTGTCCCCCTCTCTCTCTTACACACACACACACACACACACACACACACACACACACACACACGCTAACCCATCCACACACACAAATTTGGCTGCAGGTTTTCATAGCATCATAGCAGAGTCTAATGGAGTAATTGCCATTAGAGAAATTGCATTATTCTCAGGGGTCTTACAATAGGAAATTTCACCTGCAGTTTTTTCCATGCAACTGTAGAATTTGGTATTCTTGTCAGGGCATTTAAATATACATGTGAGATGCTTTGTTTGTTCATATATTCATTTACTCACTAATTCTTAAACAATTTTAGGACCTTTAGGCTATGCTAAGAATTATATGAAGTCTTATAAGTACAAAATTGAACTACATAAGCCCTTATTCACTTTCTCTGTAGCAGAATTTGAAAGGAATTATTATAAATAAAGGAAGTAATAATTTAAATATGTATTAAGTGTCAGAAGTGCACAAAGTACACTGTCTTTATGTTACAGTGGGGCCGGCGAAACATACATGGAGTTGGCAACTGGGAAATTATGCAGAATAAGCTTCTTTCCAAATCAGCTCCTCTATCTGCAAAATAGAGATTTCAACTCCTGTCTCTCAAAGTTATGATCTGGATCAAATTAGAGAGACTATTCCACACAGAGTAGGTACTCAGTAAATGTTCATTTTCCTCTATCACCTTCCCCACCACTGCTTTGAACATATGATATTTAATCCAACTACTGGTTGACTACCTTGTTTCAAGCAGTTGGCCAAAAGAGGGAGTTATATCTGAAAACAAAATGAAACAAAACATGTGAATGGTGCAAGATAAAGCAACTCCTCTTAGGGAAATCTCAGCAAAAGATATTTCCAACAAAATGACAAATGGTTCCAGGTTTGACATGGCATACACTGTGATTAATAACTATCTCAAATAATTTACTAGCCACACACCATCCTTCTCTTTGACAAATGCTGTAAGCTCAAGGCATTGTTGCAACCATGAGAACTTGACTTGTCAACTGTGAAAAAAAAATGTCTCCACAAGAATCTAGGGGGTTCTGACATCTAGGGGCTACCTGAGGACCAATCTGTTGGTTACTCAACGTGTTGTTACTCAACATATGTCTCACAGTTCAAGTCAGACAGACTTCACGGCCTACCAGTGGGATTGCAGAAGAAGGGAGAGATTTTAAAATACATGTATATTAAAGGATGCAAATTGATTCTTGGGCCAAGTATAATAGAACTTGTCAGCTATTGTCCTGAAATGTCTTCAGTCACATCTTGCCAGTTTCCCAGACAAGGGGCCTTAATTTATTATAACTTATGAATAAAATACAGGTGGTGAGGAAAGAGGGGAGGTCATTTGAAGGAGCCAAAGCTCTCCTTCAAAATCACATTAGGCGGAATGTACTTACACACTATTGGACAGGGAACTGTTTTTTTTTTTTTTTTAATTCCTTTCATTGTAACAGAATTCATTGTTTATGCACCATACCCAGTGCTCCATGCAATACGTGCCCTCCATAATACCCACCACCAGGCTCACCCAACCTCCCACCCCCCACCCTTTTAAAACTCTTCAGATTGTTTCTCAGAGTCCACAGTCTCTCATGGCTCGTCTCCACCTCCAATTTCCCCCAACTCCCTTCTCCTCTCCACCTCCTCATGTCCTCCATGTTATTCCTTATGCTCCACAAATAAGTGAAACCATATGATAATTGGCTCTCTCTGTTTGACTTATTTCACTCAGCATAATCTCTTCCAGTCCCGTCCATGCTGATACAAAAGTTGGGTATTCATCCTTTCTGATGGAGGCATTGTATATATATATGGTCCATTGTATATATGGACCATACCTTCTTTATCCATTCATCCGTTGAAGGGCATCTTGGTTCTTTCCACAGTTTGGCAACCATGGCCATTGTTGCTATGAACATTGGAGTACAGATGGCCCTTCTTTTCACTACATCTGTATCTTTGGGGTAAATAAGGGCAGGGAACTTTTATTTCTAGGTGATAGTAAGCCATATTTACAGCAAATCAAATTATTTAGTTGAAGACCTGTGATCAGGGGAGTTACTGTTGCCTTAATGGTAGATAGTAGTCTTATCTCAATTTTATAATTCTAATCAATGAGTTGTTATGAATCAAAATCTTGACCCTTCCTTGGTTGTTCCCCTCTAGTTATCTTTCATGTAGTTCTATGACTGTCTGGAGTTTGCTGTCTTCTTGAACTTGTTCAGTTTTTCCTACACAAGTAATCATTTGGCATCCACTCATGACTGAGGTGAATCTTCCCCAGATAATGTCCTCAAGCATGTGGTGAACACAACTCACGCATGACCTGACTGGCATGGAGTAGAGTGTCCACACACTTTAATTCTTTATCAGTTCAAGGCAAATATAACTTACAGGTGGAAGCACTATTAAACTGTAGACTTGTACTGAGTTCATGATCAACCAAAATCCCTAAGTTGTGGGTGCAATTAATTTTGATCTTTTTCAATCAGAGTCTGACATTTACTCCATCAACTAAATGCAATCCATTCTTATAGCTGTTTAGTTCATTTTATACTCAGATCCTGTCAAACAGATCAAATTCTCCTCAAATGTATTCTTATTTTAATATTCTATCTGTAAGCAAAACCACTTTTATTTGAATTTGTAAGGAATATGTTATTTTTCCCAGCTCTTGTATTTTAGACATTTTAATTTGAAGGGTTAATAGATTTCTGAAGGAAAATAGGTAACGTGATCTATAGAAATCTCAGTTCTTACCAACCTGGAAAGATTTGGTATTATAATGTTTCAGTGTTTCCGGGTGTTTGGGGTGCAGTAAGAAAACCTCAGGCATACTTTGCCCAAAGCAAGTCTTAAATTTTTAATTATGTGTAATAAATCCAGGCATATTTAGTCCATATATTTCATGATTCATTTACACTTCAATCACTACGTTGTTGTTTTTGAAGAGCCATTTGATGTCTCTAAGCCCTTTGAGCCTTTAAAATATGCTTACAAAACCAGTCCCTGCCCATATGCATACCGATGCACGTACACATTATTTGAAAAGAGATCATTATATTTTGTCCAGGGTAAAAAAAAAAAAAATGCCTAGACTTGGGGTGTGGTTTTAACTTATGTATTACATTTGGCTACATATTGTACTCAGCTAAAAATCATTCTTACCTGAATTCTTTGTTTACGAAAGACATTAAGGTTCAAATGTTTTAAATTACTGTTTCAGAGACTCCTATGGCTAACCACAGACCAAAAAAAAAAAAGTTGTTAAAAATCTAGAAGAGGATTTATTAGCCTTACACTTCCTTTCATATAACAGCTTCCCTAGTGAAACACTGCAAAGCCCATCCCTGTCCGTATCTCTTCTGAAGTTTAGAGCAAAATAGCCAACTGCCTTCTTCACTTCCCCACATGGGTGCTCAAGTTCAGTATGTCCAAATTGAGGTATCTTTGACACCGACATCTCCGCTACCCACAGTCCTCTATCACCTCCCCAAATACCCTCTTTTCCTTTCCAGGTTTCTAACTCCGTAAGTGCTATTAGCTGTCTACCTAGTTGCCCACCTGAAAACTTGGTAGAATTATGAGCTGGGAGAGGAGAATGTCTATATTTTATTCTGGACATAACCTACATTATGAGATCTGGGGGTTTCCAACTCCTAAATACTTCTATAATCCACCCAATTTTCTTTACCCCTATCTCCACAACTTGAAATTAGACTTCTATATCTGAAATACTTCTATAGAATTCAAAACACTGAATCAGATTGAAGAGCAACAGTAAGTATCTTCCCAAACCTTAGAGTGGCATTACACACATAATCATAAGCTATGAAGGTACCTTAGGTACCTTCTGGATAAACAACCTTATTTTCTAGAAGAACAGAGTTAGAACTATCACAAATGTCCTCTTCTCCCATCCTCCCCTATCCACACATGAGAAATATTTTACTACATCAACTTTGTCAGAAAGGTTGAGGGTGATGAGAATTCTAAGCAAATTGTGTCTTAGGACCTTGCTTCAATATGACCTAAGCATTGAACTACGAATACTGCCCAGGAGATCAGATTGCATGGCCCGCTGAGCTGATGTAAGCACTGTTTGCTTGTGGCCACTTAGGATAAGCTTAAACATATGCCTTTTGGTGGAGTTACTGTTGTCTTAGCTGCCCTCTTTAAAAGATGCAGAGTATCCCACAAATGATAGCACTGGAGACCCTACTAAGGCTTTTTGAATCATTATTTTTTTCTTCTACCCCAATGAGAAAGATGGGGTCTCCCAACAGGGTCTCCCTGTTGTGAAACACCAGGAGGAGGTGAGGACAGTGAAAAAGAGAAGGAAAGTTTGACACAAAAACGAGGAGCCCCTGTTTTGGAAGGATAGATGCTGAGCTACAGAGATAGAGAGAAAAGCGACATAGAGTCCTGAGTAGTAACAGTGTGTCTAGTCAGTCGATCTGAAATCTTTAAGACTTAACTGCCTGGTCTGGATAATCAGAATTTTAAAATTTGCTCTGGCCACTTTATAGGCAATGAATAAACTCATAAGTGATAACGCATATAATTAAAAAAACTGTATCAGTACAAAGTAAATAATAATTCACAGTCCTACCTGGGATTTCTTCTGGGAATTGGTGATGACAGCTGAGTATATAATGAGCAGAGAGAGTTATTTTGATGCCCACGTTAATGGGCTTCACTCTACGTTCAAATATGAAAAAAATAAGAGCAATTCAGAATTTGCCTATTACACAAAATTTCTTCATATAACATCAGTCTTTCCTTCATACTCATGAAGGTATTAGTTGGAGTTTTGGAAAATATGCACTTAGTTGAACATGTAGCCTTTTTTGGTATGTAGATACATTAATGAAATTTCCCAGGAAAGAGATTATTTCTCACTAACCTTTGGCTTTAATAAAAATAGACAAAAGTGATTCTAAAAGTGATGAATGAACTCTTGCATTTTCAGTCATTGTTACCCATTTCCTACCTTTAAGCATCATCAAAACAAGATAGCTGTTTAGGAATTGGAGTTAGTTTAAAAAAACAAAAACAGAAAAACAAAAACAAAAAACCCTCAAATTTTATTTTATCTACTTTTTAGGATTTTTTTTCCTTTTCAAAGTAAAAACAGATGAAAGTACATCCTTATCCTTAAAAAACAGTAATTCTCTATGCTACCAGCATCTAAAAATATAAGGTTGCTTTCTTCTTGCCCCTATTATCGTGTGTTAAAGTAATTTCTATAATATACTTTTCAGTACCATCCAGCAAAATTTTTTTTTTTTTTTTTTTTTTTTCTTTTTACCTATGCAACATCAATGGAAAGAAAAGTGTTCTCCCAATTTCATAATCCAGTACTGGAATCATGTGGCAAGAAAAAATTCTTCTTTTCCTTTTTTCAGTGGCATAAAGCATTTTCATCACATTATTCTGTTTGGAGCAATTGACTATAGACTGAAGCTTGATATTGCTGGAACCACAGCAGAGCTTTCAAATGCTGTCTTTCTATCTCCTAGCTGGAAATTGGGGATCACAGCCATGACCTTCAGGAACCATAGGTTCAGGAAACTCACTCTGGCCACAGGCAGAACTGTCCCCATTTTACATCCTGCTGTCCTGGACATCCCCAGGAGCAGCCAGTCCCTGGGGACTCTCTCAGGGGAATCCCTGATGTCATCTTCCCCCAGGGGGTTTACTGGTAGCCCCTTGACTCACCTGGGAATATCCCAAGGAACTCCCTCTGTCACCAAGAGGAGTATGAAGAAGGGTTCGTTATTCTGGGGCTCACATTTAGAGTCTTGACCTAGTTAGCACTTTCCTTCAAGTTCTATCTTCCTGGAGCCAAGGAGCCTCAAAGACAGTGGACTCTGCTGTTTTAAATCAGTTGCACCAGAGACCTCATCATGTCTTGTGGGTGATGCTGCCTCCTCTCCCACTTCTGGATTCAACCACAGTTTTGGACAACAAAGCAGACTGGAGAGAGGTCCCTAGCCAAAACCTCCAGGAAACAGAGAGAGCCCTGGGAGGTGGGAAGCTGACAATTCAGGGAAACTTGTTTCTAATTATATATGTATTTTAGTTTTAAAGTAAGTAAATTAACCTATATATTACAAATAAGTGAATTAGTCTGTAAGATTAATTGGTTTAAGAATGCATGAAAATAGGGCTGCCTGGGTGGCTCAGTAGGATGGGCAGTAGACTCTTGATTTCAGCTCAGGTCTTGATCTGCAGGTTGTGAGATCAAGCCCCACATCAGGCTCCACACTGAGCTTGGAGCCTGCTTGGGATTCTTTCTCTCCCTCTCCCTCTGCCCTGACCCCACTTGTGTGCGCACTCTCTCTTTATATATATATATAAATAAATAAATAAAACCTTGAAAAAATAATACATGAAAATATATAGAGAAAACTAAAATTGCCCTAGATGACATTTCCCACTTCATTATAGAGCTTAGGGAAAATATGTGCTTCAGATGCCATTCATCTCACTTCTTATTAATTTTTTTTTATTTGAGTATACTTTGACACACAATGTTACATTAGTTTCAAGTATGCAATAGTGATTCAACTTCTCTATCCATTATGCTAAGCTCACCACAGGTGTAGCTACCATCTCACGTCTAATTAAAATGACAATATAACATTGTTTAAATCCCGATGTTTTGAGAATGAAATGAGGGCTAAATAATAATTGCATAGAAAAATGGATGTAAACCAGGACTTTCTCCCCAAACTGGGATGTATGGTCCATCTAATTCTCCCTGATGGAGAATAGAGAGGTAAGTCTTTCAGGGAATGGGTAAATGGAGGAAAACTTAAACATTCTGTTTGGGGTCCAGTGCTTGTGCCTGAAGAGTAGAGGCTCACCATTCCATAAAATCATTTAAAAATATGTGTCATGGAAGATTATGTTTTTATTATATTTAGAGAAAAAAATGACTATTTTTGATACAACTGCATTTGCTTTAATTCATTTTTCTATTTCTCCTTCTTATTTTTATATGTGTCAATCCTCTACTGCCCCATTGTAAATAACTTGAATACTTTTTTGTTGTTTTGTTTCATTTTGTTTTTGAAATCTGGTAAAGGAACCCTTGGAAGGTAGATTCTTAGCTTAAAACTTCTTCTTCTTCTTTTTTTTTTTTAAAGATTTTATTTATTTGACAGACAGAGGTCACAAGTAGGCAGAGCAGCAGGCAGGGGAGGGGGGGAAGCAGGCTCCCTGCTGAGCAGAGAGCCCGATGTGGGGCTTGATCCCAGGACCCTGAGATCATGACCTGAGCTAAAGGCAGAGGCATAACCCACTGAACCACCCAGGCGCCCCTCTAGCTTAAAACTTCTAAATCACAATCTCTGAAAGTGGGGCCCAAGAATTTCCTTTTTAAAACTGTCATCTCTTGTGATTCTTATGCCTAAAGTTGAAGAACCACCACCTCTGAAAAACTGCTTTGTAGAGAAAAGTGTTTAAGCTTTGTTGTCAGGCAGAACGTGGCATGAACCTCAGCACTGCCCTGTCCTGAATGCTTAATTTTGGGCAAGTCAGTCAGTCTGAGCCTCAGATTACACATCTGTGAAACTGCCCTGAAATGGTCAGTGGTTGGCATGGGGATGAAATAGTAAATCTGCAAATGAGACTCAGACCCAGGGCAGGCAATCAACAAATATTACCCCCAGTCTTCTTATTTCCTTGAGAACAGAGAAAAAGCTCATTTGAGTTTTAACTCAGCCACTGTATGCCCCCAGTTCAGCACCCACACTTACCATAGGACTGCCAACATACTTTTAACAAAACAGGCACTTAATGAAGAGTGTTTTGGGAGAAAGACAAATTTTTGGTTGAGTGGAAGGTTTTTATTTTTGGCATTTAACTGTCACTCCTTTGTGCTGTAAAATACAGTCAATTCTCATCGTTTGTCGTAGTTAAGTTCTTTAAAGTCTCCAGGAACACTGACTTAAGGAATAATGAACCATTTCCTAAAGAAAATGCTGGTCACACGTTTTTATCAACCAATCAGTGGATAACCTTGTTTTATGTGTGTTTCTATTTAAAGACATCTCAAAATATATTATTGATTCATTAATGTTGAACTCATAGCCAACAGCATTGTAATTCATGCCTGAATGAAACTAATCTAGCATGTGTTTTCTCTGTAAGACTCATTAGCGCCTCCTTGCACTTTGGAACTGGATAGCACTTCTACTCTACACTTGGAGTCCATTTTAAACAGCAATATTGCCAACAGAAGACACAAAGCAAGAACAAATGTGGCACAAAGAGACCCCCCCCCCCCATAGGACACTTGTTCACAATGCAAGAGCTGAAACAAGAAGGCAGAGTGTCCCCTTCTTCCACCTCAGTTGGAAACATGCACACCCAGGAACTCAATTTTTGCTGTTTTGCACATGTCCATGAACGACCATGAAAGCACTATGAGTATTGATTTGGGGTTACAAGTGATTTGCAATGAGTAGGCAATTTGCGAATCTGGAGTCCATGAGTGATGAGGATTGACTGGAGGTCGTTGTCCTTAACCCTGATAGGCATCTTTCATCATAGTTGGGTTACCCAGATAGATTCAAGTGGCATTCAAGAGGTCAATTTAAATGGAGAACAAATGACTGCAGGAAAGTAGATAAAAGATGGCTTTTCAAACTGTTTCCACATCAGCAATGTATGAGTGATACAGGTTCTCTGCCTCCTCCTCCCCGTTTGATGCTGTCCCTATTATAGTCATTCTGATAGATGTGTAATGATATCTCACTGTGATTTTAATTTGCATTTCCCTAATAGCTAATAGTATGGCAGTTTTTGAACAGTTAAATATTCAACTACCATATGACCCAGTGATTGTACTCTTCAGCACTTTTTTTCCAGGGAACTGATAAGTTTGGTTCCTGGTAACTTTATTTATAATTGCCCCCGAATGGAAATAACCCAAAGTCCTTCCAGATGTGAATGGTTAAGACAAACAACTAAACAGAAACCATGCGATGACCTACCATGGATCACTACTCAGCAATAAAAAGAAATAATAAATATTGATATCCACATCAACCTGAATGATGTTATGCTGAGTCAATAAAGCCAATTTCAAAAGGTTATGTACTGTATGACTCCATTTATATAGCATTCTTGAAGTGAGAAAATTAAAGCAATGGAGAAAAGTTTAGTGGTTGCCATGGGCTAAAAAGGGATGTTAGGAACAAGAGGCAAGTGGATGTCACAAATGGGCATGGTGAGGGATATTTGTACTGATGGAAACATTCTGTACTTTGACTATATCAATGTCAATATTCCGGTTGTGATATTGTGCCATGGTTTGGGGAGAAGGTACCGTAGGGCAGAAAATAGATAAAGGGTACACTTGAGCTCTCTGTGGCATTTCTTTTAACTATGTGAATCTATAATGACCACTAAGTAAGAAGCATAATGAAAAATAATGAAAACACAAAGGAACAAAAAGATGACTTTTCCTTTCCAAGTGTTGGTTGATTCTTTGAACCGATTCTTATTCTCTAAGTCATTTAGCAGCTCTTATCCTTTAGGAGACTAAGAAGAGATTAGTTAAGTGTTAGTCTGTATGATACAACATTTTTAAAGCTAACTTATTAAAAATATACGCAGCACAGTTTGCTGAAAGTAATAAAACTTTAATAGTGGTAATGTTGAAGATCTATCATAATTTAGTAACCATACTAAAGCAAATAATCACCTTTCATTTCAAAAAATATTTTACATGAAATAAAACATATGTAATAAAATGGATGCTATTATTGTAATTGGCTCTTTTCAAATGAGGAGGCTTAACTCCTATGTGGACATTGGTAATACTGCATGATTGACTAGGACTGCTTTGACAATTGATGACATTTTGGAGCCAAAAAGACAAGAGCAGATGTGCAAAACCGAGATGTGTTATTATTGATAATAATAACAGCTCCACTTCCTGTACAATAATAATAACAGCTCCACTTCCTGTACAAATCAGAATGCCTGAGGCATGAATAAAGTCTTAGGCTGACATACAATATACTAGTCCATCTTATTGTCTCTCTCCCCCCCCATACACATGTACACATATATGATTTTGCAATATAGAAGGAAAGGGCCAACAGTAACTATGTAGGATACATTAAGTAAGATTTTCTTTCTTTCTTTTTTTTTTTTCGAAGATTTTATTTTTTTTTATTTGTCAGAGAGCAGAAGGCAGAGGGGGCAGCAGGCTCCCTGCTGAGCAGGGAGCCCAATGCAGGACTTGATCCCAGGACCCTGGGATCATGACCTGAGCTAAAGGCAGAGGCTTAACCAACTAAGCCATCCAGGCATCCCAGTAAGATTTTCTTTCTGAAAGGAAAGAGAGCAGGTCTTCTCATTTTCTAAAGCTGACCCTGACAAAGTACCACAAACTTGACAGCGTAAACTGGAGAAGTTTATTATGTCACGGGTTGGGAGAAAGGAAGTCTGAGACTAGGAGTCCCTTCCTTCCGAGAGCCATGAGGGAGAATCTTTTCCATGCCTCTTGCCCTAGTTGCTGGTCATTTGCTGGCCATTATCGGCAACACTTGTAGAAACAACCCCCTTATCTCTGTCTTCACCTTCATGTGGTGTTCTCCTTATGAGCATGTCTGTGTCCAAATTTCTCCTTCTTAGGAGTACGCTGGTCCCATTGAGCTGGGGTCCACCCTATTCCACGAAGTATATGACTTCTCCTTAGCTAATTGCATCTGCGGCACATTTGAACTCATAACAGACTCTCTCCCATTCTTACCAATGGATGAGATAGACAAAGCTGTCATTAGGTTATCAAATGAGCCTAGGTCCAAAGTGTAGTGGTAGAAAAGTGTACTACATATTTAAAAAAGTAAGTAGACATTTTCATAGGTATATTTTTGGCCTTCTCTAAACTAGAAGAATTAACGTCAAAACTCTGAATTTGCTATATTCATAAAATTCTTGGGCTCAATCTCATAGCTCATTTGCATTAATAAAAGAGGAAAACCAAATATTTTCTAGAAATTATTTCCTTTCTAAGTGGTTTGAGAGTGCCAGTGTAAATGATTTCAGCTCTTTCCGTGCAGGTTGACCAAAATTAATAGATTGTCTAATCTGAAATAAGTTTTAAACAAACGCTGTAATTCAAACCGAAAGTTATTGAAATAGAAATATCACTAGACTTAGCCCCCAAAGCATTTATTCTAGGGAACCCAACTATATTAGAAAATAAAAACAAGGATCAGAGTGTTTGTTAATGGTCACTACTTTTCATTATGAGCACACTGTTTCATTGTGTCCGTGGTAAGATTTACGGAAGGGTCGGATGTCCACCCTCACACTGACTGGTCTTCCTTAATTACAGAGCAATAATAAATGAAGCAAAAATACCCATCCGTGGTGTAAAACCGTGTAGACCGATACGTCGATTGACTGCAGGGTTTTTTCCCCAACTTTTGAAGCAGATATGCTGACATCCTGTATACATATCCTGAGAAGATTATTCAAAGTGCAAATTAATGTCATACCCCACACATTCAAAGCTCTTCTGACTTGGGTTCTTTTGCCCTCTCACTCGTGTGCACATCAAAGCCATCCCGCAGTGGCAGTGATGGAACTTTGGTGCTTAGGGAAGGTGAACGAACGTTTCTGCAGAACACCACTGTGAAGCCATGAAGAGACCAAAAATGGGTGGGCGGCTTCAAATGAACGTAGGGGGAAAAACAAATTCTAAGAAATCAGAGAGTTTGGTACCCATTTGGAAAGACAGGGGCTATTTTTAGATGTAAAGAGGATGTGGTGATTAACATGAAGCCTAAAGCCATGTAAATCCAAATACAGCACGTTTCAATACCAAAATGCTCGGTGGCACGTTACCATTCTACCAAAGTATGAGTAGGTAAAAGCAATTATGTTCCATTTTTAATCCAAAACTAGCTTTCAAATATAAATGGGAGATGTTGGATATTATGAGGTATTAGCTTGGTAAAGTGACTTTTGAATTGCATTGATACAAAATGCTACAAATGTAAAATATTAAAGATAACCTCCTATGAGAATTCTGTGTTGTAAGTGTTCAGAGTAGCTAACTCGCAAATGCCATTGGCACAGCTGTCAGGGAGCTAGAGGTCTTTTGTTAGGAGTCTTAATCATCTTTAAATATCCCATCAGCACATAGCTATCCACTTTTCACAGATGAGATTCTGGAGTTGTTGATTAAAGTAAAGTATTTTCCTGAAAATTCTGCAAATGAAGTCTGGAAATTCTATACCAAGGCTCTGGCCTTAGCCTGGCAATGATGCATGCATCCCTAAAAGGTCTTCTTTTGCCTTTCTCTAATTCTCTCCCATCAGTGAACCAACTTAAGGTCATAGCCCAATCCCACAACAGTTCATGTTCATTTTAAACAGGTTTCAGTTGGCAAAATTACCAAATAAGAGGTATTTTATATACTTCTCGATGAAAGGAAAATAAAGAAGAAATGAATGAAGATAATTTGACAGTTCAGCACAAGACAGACCTAGATCTGAAAGGACAAATATTACTTAACTTCCCTAAACCTTTGTCTCCTGTTCATCTATAAAATGTGAATAATGATTTTTTACCTCCCAAGTTGTAATGGGGATCAAATGACTTTATACACAAGGATTTTGGTGAATGCTACAAACAGCAGTATTACTGTGATTCTGTAAATAGAATTCTGTGCTTATTATCATTAATGACACCACTTTGGCTCTGATTAAAATCACAAATCCTAGATTAAAATTTACAAAAAGGCAGAGCAACAGCAACTGTTTACCTGGATCTCTTCAAATGAGAGAAAATCTCTTCTGGCAGAAAATCGTTAATCAAATCTAAGCACTCCCTTGGCCACAACTCTCGTTGACGGTGAACTTTCTTCTTTATAGCCATTTCACTTAGGAAGCTAGTTAGTTCATATAGTCAGCATAGTCAGTGAAATGTGCATGCAGTTATCATCATTTTCTAAATCCGTCTAGCTAACTTATTACTAAGGAATTGGTGATGAACCATCCTTTTGTCTTCCACCACCAAATTTTGTTGTTGTTGTTGTTTAATGTCTTACCTCCAAAAAAGATCCCCTTGATGAATCTTTTCTCTGAAGCATTTGGAAAAGTGAATATGGAAAGGCATAAGATACCATGTTTATTGTATAGAGGCTAGACTTCCTTACTTTCAAATATCTAGCCTGAGGGGATGGTGTCTCTTTTAGTCAGCAATGTCTAATCTGGGCATTATCTTCTCCATTTGATCTATAGTATAAAAAATCACTATCCATCATTATCCATTATTATTTATAAAAAGTAACTACTAACATGTCCCTGATGATTTTGTTGAGAATGAACTTAGGTGAATCTCTGCTGACCCTAATGTATGCAGACGTTGTAACTCTGATTGTTCAGCTCAAGAAACATAAGCCTCTCTCTCTCTCTCTCTCTCTCAAATTTTGTCTTCCATGCTTTGCAATGGGGAGGTGTGTGAATCCATCATTCCTGAAGAAAAGTGCCACGTTTGTAAAGAATCCCCGCCGGCTCCCTCAGAGTGATATTGACCTGGCGTCCAGGACTTTGAGACACTAAGATTACCATTCACTTAAGGGAATTGCTTCTTTCACATTCTTTCTGCTAAGACACATAGAATTACCTGAATCCCTGTCCTACATAGCAAAAGGAGTATGGAAAGACTGCAGGTCAATTATTAAATGTATTTTGCCCTTTGGGCAAAGGTATTGAGCAGAAAGGGAGATATTTTGATATGGGATTCTGATCCCCATATTATTACTTTCCAGAGAAAGCCAACATGTGACTCAAAAAATATAAGAACTGAAAAAAGGAGTAAGGAAGAAGTTCAGAATTAAAATCTGGGACACAAGGGGAAAAAAAAAATCCATTACAGAGAAATTGATGATATCAGAAGAAAGCAAGAACAACATCTTGTCCTTATTGAAGGGTAATAAGTGATATATGATACAGACTGTAGATTGACTGCTAGCCTTTGAGAGTGGAAGTCATGACCGTTCCATGTTGGGGCCAGCATAGTCATTTCTTAACTTCTTTTCTCGGCCTTAAAAGTCTGCAGAGGTCCTTCGTCTAACATATGTGTTAAGCTCAGTTGGGATTTTTTTTTTTTTTTTTAATTTTTTCATGACACTCATTTAAATAAACAAATCCCCAATTCCTAGGACAACAGAAACACAGGGAAATTATTCCTAAACAATTTTACTGTTGCTGTTTTTAATCTCTAAATATTGCTGTTAGTCTCCTTTGTTCCATCTTGTATCAGTTATGTGCTCACTGAATGAAGAATAGTTTCTTAGAGAACACTGCCACACGATTGTGGGAGGAGGGGACAGTTCATCAACCCCCATTTCACTGACAGTGGAAATTCCTCAACAGAGGGGCTCTGATTTGACAAAAGGTACATGAAAGTCCAGTACCCTGTCCCAGAATAGTAGGTTGTGTATTCAATGAGATTCCCAACTTGGACATAAGTTGGATAGAAATTGAATACTAGACTCATGTCTCACCCAGAGATTTTGATGTTCAGCGTTCTAACACTTTTTTGGATGTGAATCACTCAGTCATTTTAGAGAAAATGATATTGTCTCTGCTAAATCAGAAATCAGGTTTTCAACATTTTTAAAAAATTTTTTTTCAGAATACTTTTGTGAAGATAACACCAGTTTGCCATACTACCACACTTAGATGCCTTTATTTTCCTTGTCTCCCTCTTCCTATAAATTGGCCCATGTACTAAAAGGCACCATTATCTAACTACGCTGGTTCCTTTGTTTACCCTCAGAATAGATAGTGCTCGTTTACAAACCACTTTGGAACCTTCTATATAAAGTGCAGAGTGTTGTCATTTGCATTTTCTACTGTTGTCGTGAGGTGATATGTGCAGGTATTGAGTTTACAGTGATAACATGAACTAAGTTCTTTTCTAAACTCGAGGGAGACACTCAATCATGAAGTAGCACAGAGTGACTCCAATGGAATAAAACAGAGTTATCAGGATACTCTGTCTGGGGCATTCTAATGACTCAGGTGGTGACAGCTTGTCTACTGCCTGGTGGTATTAGTACAGAGCACTTTTTCTGGGGGAAATGGTTGGGCTGGCTTTGCTGTCATGTGATCTGTCAGGGTGCATACCCTGTCAAATGGAGTCGCTTTGCAATTCACTATAGACAAGGGTCCCTTGCAAAATGGCACCTGCGTTTCACTGCCCCCGTACATCCTTTAGTCCCAAGAGGGACCTTTAACCATGGAAAATAGACAATTGTGTCCACCACCCAGCAAAAACCAGAACCAGCTCATGTACATATTTCAGCATAATTATTCCTACTTCACTGATCGCAAAGCATATACACTTAAAAGTGGTAGGACCACGATCTGTCTTCAGGATACACTTGCTAATCTTGGTATTAAGTTCACATACTTCACGCTCTGTAGAGGGAAGGGATTGTCTCATCCAGAAATTGTGAGTGTAAAGGGGGAGATTAGGCTCTCTCCAACCGTATCTTTATTTTGTTTTGTTTTGTTTTTAATTCCACATTCTTCAGGAAATGTAATATGGTCTCTAAACCCTCTGCCTTTTTATTGGTAAGGGGAAAACAAAAGCCAAAAACCAAAAAAGCACACCATTGCTCTGTCAGTGCCTGCCAACTACTCGTTCATGATGTATGTCCAGCGACGTATGGCTCTGGAGACGTGACGGGTGTGGGACAGGGGATTTGGGAGGGATTCTCAGGAACAAGAAACTCATACAGGCTTCTGTTTAATGGAACAAAAATAGACTTCATTCAATTCAGAATTAGTGACCCAATTCAATCTTATCTGAAGTTCAAAACAGCTTATTTCATTTGTTTTTGACAATTGTACATTTTGTTATCCTATAAGGTTAATGAGAGGAAGTCAAGGTTTAATGAGAACTACAAAAGGGAAATACCACACTACAGTCTGTTTTTTGTGGTGATTTGACCTAAAGAAAAAGCACTTAGATTCGGAATTCTCATAAAAGCCCATGCTTAATAAGACTCATGATAGTTTTTGTGAAAAAAGCTAATCTCTGGAGACTTTCTGCATTTTTTTTAATATCAGAGAGATTGGTTGATTTAGATAAACTACCCTGAAAACACATTTCAATTCTTACTCAAATAATCTGAAAAATATCCCAGAGTAATTAAATCCCACTTACTATCATATGGCTCTATCCTGCCATTAGTCAAATAGGAAAAAAGGAATGAGAGAGAAGGGAGAGAATAAAAGACAAGAAATACTCCGGTTATAGAAGCTCATTCATTCAGCTCATTTATCTTATTTATTTAGTTAAGTAACCAAAATGCTTACTGTGACTCATGAATGTGGTTAATTTGAAAACCAGCATATTAGTGAGTAATGTCTGTCCAATTAAACCCAAAAGCCCAGTTCGCAAGCAGCTGACACAGTAAGAGAGCAAACCTGAAACCACCAGAAGGCGGTCTTTTCCTTGGTCTACAGCAGAAGTGGGAGGAACAAAAGATCACCAACAGCACATAACACAAGTCTTCAAGAATGTTCACCAGGAAGCTGGGGTCTCTACCCTTGACTGACTACCTCTGGGTGAGAACATTTTTCAGTGTTTCCAAATAATAATATAATAAAAATATTCAAAAAGGAAAAGGGAGAAAAAAGTATACAATTTCCCTGTAAGTACACATTTAAATTCTTACTCAGATCATCTGATCTGCAGAAGGACATTAGCTTTATTCCTCTTTCTTCATATTGCTTCTGCTGTTTGAATAAAAAGAATCAACTGTTCACAAGCTGCTGGATGGGGACCTGTACCTGCTTCAACACTACCAGGACATGATGACTGTGAAGTCTTGTGAACAGGAAATCCTACTGAGCACACCTCCTTGGCAGACCTCGGAAAGATCCCCTTTATTTGGACCTAAGTTAGCTGTACTCTCCTGCTCGTGCTCATGTAATTCCTTAACTTCCTGGGAAATTCTCTTGTATGTAAAAGAGAGAATTGTCCCAGAGTTTGTTCCTCTCTGATGAAATAAACCACCCTTTCACCTACTAGAGTGAAAGGATCTATTACGAGCAGAGGTGAAGTGGATTATCTATTAATAAAATGAATGAAGATATATGTGGGGATATGACCTAGTCTGCATTTGTAAGCAAATTCTAGAGTTAACTGAAGGTACCATGAAGAAGAGTAAGGACAAGCAAAGAAAGAAGTCAATTTGTATGATACTTTAAAAAAAATTCTGAAGATATAAATCACCAATCATCAAGTCAATCCATTCAGCCTCCTATGAATTTGGAAATAAAACATTTAATTTTAACTGAGCTATCTAAATGCAAGGATTAACTTAAAAGTAAACTATTTTTAGGTCTATCGAGGGCATTCCAAATGAGTTTATTGGCTTCTTACTTTCAAGAAGGCAAAATCCATTTGAGAACTTATATCCTATGTACTCCTTCTTACTTTGGTTTATTTGAGTATAGGGTGGGACTAGATTCAGTGTTATTTCAGAAGCATATCAAAGAAAATTTGCCCTAAAGGAGAGTCTGTGCCAAGGAGTCATTAATTAAAGCAAACGGAACCAAAACAAAAGCTCTAGTAGATAATTCTTTTGGTTGATTTGCAATTTCTTATAACTGCTTCTATTTTCATGCTACATATTGCTCTGAGCCAAGAGCCACAATTTTAAGCCAACTTATTTTTATCATTTGGTATATCTTTCATTATCATAATTTTTGGGTCTAAAATATATCTCCCTAAATTTTGGTGTTCATGGAAATATATATGTGATATATGTTTGAATTAAGTGATATATATTATATCTAATAAATTATATATGTTATATATAAAATCTGATTATATATGTATATATGTGTGTTATATATCATATATATATAAAACACACATATATAACACACACACACACACACACACATATATATATATATAACAATCATAAGAAATCACAAAAATTAGGAGTAATACCATTTTTGTCCCCAATTTATTCACTTATTTATTTTAAAAAGATATATTTATTTATTTTAGAGAGAGAAAGCAGGGAGAGAGGGCAGAGGGAGAGAATCTGAAACAGATTCCCCGCTGAGTACTGAGCCTGACACGGGGCTTGATCTCAGGACCCTGAGATCATGAACTGAGGCAAAACCAAGAGTCAGATGATCAGCTGACTGAGCCACCCAGACCCACCAGCCACCCAATCCCAATTTATTTTTGGCCTTTGGTATACCATTATTATTATATTTCATTGTTATTATTGTTATCATAATTATCAGTTATTAAATACATTTTCCTGAATTTGGATGTTTAATCAGATATATGTATGATACCATGTAATTGAAATAAGTGATATGTGTATACTATCCCTTAATTGAAAATAACACAAAATCACATCACTTAAGAGTAATAATGTTACAGCTTTTTGTCCCCACTTGACATCTCAAGGCAGTTCTGTTTTGAAAATACGGTGTGAAAACGACATTCTAATAACTTTCAATTCAAGTCCAAACCCACACGAATGATAAGCTGCCTTAAAGCCGCACGTGTTGAAGACTTCAGTGTATGGATAGAAATGAATTTCGTCACACATGTATAGAAAGCAAAGGGAGACTGAACGAAGTGAATTCTCAGCAGCAATTGTCAGATATGCCGTTCTTTCCTGCCTCCGGTAATTCTAGTCTGGAAACACACACACACACACACACACACACTCACGCATGCTCACAAACGGACGGTGGGTTGGAGATACAGTCGCTTATATTCTGTGGCATCTGTCGATGGGACGGCTTAAAAATCCGCTGTTACACAACTATTTTGGGAGGTCACTCCTAGGCGATTACAGGCACTTACTGTGGCTGAGGCATAATATAAGGACCTGAGATAAAAATGCTGCCATTTGTAGTATGTACAAAATTACAAAAGCACTTTATTTACATATTTACATAAGCACATTACATAACACATTACAGTGTTATGTAATGAAAACGATTTAGTGTTTGTATGAAGCTTAAGAAGTAATAGCAGAACCTCTTGCCCCAATCCTTAGTTCACTGGAAAATGTATGCCAAAAATTAAAAAAAAGGCCACAAGTATGAGAGGAACACAGGATGCCAGCACATACAGATGTCTTATGCATAAGGTTAGAAAGAGTTTGGACAGTTAGGAGACTATTGGGGAAATGGAGTACCTGCCCAAGTGTTTGAAAATTTTAACACACTTTTTGTGTAGATGCTGTTATGAATCTCAGGTCCCACACAGTTTTCGGCTTGGACGACACTACACGGGAGGAAACTGTACTCTTACTATGATTCCCCACTTACAGAAACATGTTGTCAGTGTAGGAAACGGCCCAACTAATATTTAATAGTATTTAAATTTTAGATGTGTAACAGTATTTAATAAACTAATAATGTTTTTTTTTAAGATTTTATTTATTTGATAGAAAGAGAGATCACAAGTAGGCAGAGAGGCAGGCAGAGAGAGAGAGGAGGAAGCAGGCTCCCTGCTGAGCAGAGAGCCCGATGCGGGGCTCGATCCCAGGACCCTGAGATCATGACCTGAGCCTAAGGCAGAGGCTTTAACCCACTGAGCCACCCAGGTGCTCCTAATAATGTTTTAAAATATGAAAGTCTGAAGTGAATAATGGGCTCCTACGGAATTCACAAGGGGCCAATATGATCGTAGTAAGGATGGACAGAATACAAGTGCAGGCAGGATGTACCTGTTAATAACAGTAGAAAAAGTACAGAAAGCCAACGGAGATGTCGAGAGGAAGATAGGAAGTCGAAAGCAATCATGGTGTCTGTCCTCTCATTAGGAGTCAAGTAAGGCGCTTGCTGGAATTTCTTCAGCGGTTTTTTGTTGCCAGTTTCTTACATCAAAACCCCTGCACCAAGAGCTGTGGGGATTTTAACTTTCAACTTTTGTCCCCAAGGAAACAGTTACCTTTCCCCCAAGTCATGCAGGATTCAGACCCACTCAGACTGGCAGCCATGGCAATACGTCTCATCTGTAATTTAGAAGAGGCTTGGAGTTTGTGTGTGCCTACCGCGTAGGTCGACGAGATGGCTAGATTCTGATTTGGAGGAGAATCTGGTAATCCTTCAGATGATTCCACTGCTAGGTTGATGTTCAGAAACAAGAACCTTCTAAGTATTTAAGAGCAAGAGTTCCCTGTATAGGGGTTACTGAAATCCCCGAGGCAGGTCAAACCCTTATTTCAGTAAGGGTCATCCCAGGCTCTAAGAAACATTCAGATAATTTCAAATGGATCCCCAAGCCTTTTGTGCAATTTCCAAGCCACAGCACTGACATGGAAGTGGGCTTTTGAATGGGAGACTTAGTTGAGATTTCTCTTGTTTTATCAGTTAATTTCTCTCTTTTGATGTGAGGAACAGGTAAATGAATTAAACTGAGCACAGGTATTAAGTGCAAGGAAAGGAAACCCAAAAATGATGCATGAGGTAAGGCAGGATCATGATAGGCCACAGTGGATCACAGGTGTGAAGATTTAGGGCTGAATGTGGCATTTCACTAATTTTACAGTGAGCATTAATTTTAATGGAAATTATATTTTCTGTCCTGCAGCAAGGATACACTAGGGATTCTCCAAGAAAAAAAGAAAAGTATTCAAATTGTATCCTCTAAAAGCTAGAAACATCTACTGGAGCCTTTTATTTGCCCTTTTCCTTTATTTAGAAGTCTGTGTACTTAATGGAGATAAAATGGAGATCCACATCCGATGATCTCAGAGGTGAATACACATAAATTAGATGCAACACAATATTGGAACCGTGTGCAGCATTTCAGAACTGAGACCAAGACCTCCACAGTTCTCAGTGTTAAAAGTTTCTAGCCCAGGACTTCTGTCTTTCAAGGAGAGAAAGGCATCAGGGAGAGGGTTTAGAAGAGACAAATATGTAACTGTAAAGTTCTAAAAAGGGAGGCTGAGGACACCGACCCAACTTCCCCCTTGGTCAGTTTTCTTTAGGCCAATCACACAGTGGAATTGGGATGGATTGGAAATTTGAGTGCCTAGTTGATGGGCACCAGCAAGTAAGGGCAGAATTATTTCTTAGAACTCATTGACCCCAATCTGCAGATCTGTGTCCTAGGTCGCATGAACATTTTTCCTGTGTAGATGGTTTTGTGGTTTGTTTTTGAGTGGTCTCTCTCTTTCTGGAGCAGTTTTCTTTAATAGGAAGTGTGAGTATTTTTAATAACCGTGGAATTATCCGTATTTCACTTGTTAATACTGAAATAGCCAAAGAAGTACTGTGGGGTTTGACCGTCCCAGTAACACTGCTGCCCTACCTCTACGTAATCTATGTTGCATCCAGTTAATAAAAAGGACTGCAGTACACGGACATGTTTTTAGGTTGTGCAGTGTGTTACTAGATTACAATGCGGTGTGGCTAATGCATGCCCGAACTTGGCTTTTTCTCCTTTTCATTCTTTTTCGGCTGCACCCATTTTCTTCTTTGAAGTTATTGCCTCCTTAATCAAGCGAAGTCAGAATACTTACATAAGTAGGACATTGCTGCTGACACTGTACGAGCTACTTCCCTTTCTTTGGCGTGCTCTGAATGGCAGAAAGACCTCTGTAAACCCAGGGTGCCTCCCTCCACTGTGGCTTAGGATCTGTTCCCGCACTCCCCCCACCCAGGAGGTCGCCCTCATTTTATGCTAGAGCTACTTCCTTCCATAAGGAGCCCAGCTTCGCCAGAAGTGAAAACGGAGTGCTATGCCATGCCTTTGCCACCTCACCTTTCTAGGCTGAAGATGAAAATACAAAAACCAAATCAGGTATAATCGCTCTGTTCTAGGAGTTCACAG
This sequence comes from Enhydra lutris kenyoni, assembly GCF_002288905.1. NCBI lineage: Eukaryota > Metazoa > Chordata > Mammalia > Carnivora > Mustelidae > Enhydra > Enhydra lutris. The sequence goes on along the minus strand of NW_019154145.1, from coordinate 7,700,622 downwards.
CCTGGTGAAGGCGGACGCAGAGACAGGCTGGTGGCACCACGGCGGACAGTCAAAGACTTAGACCTGAGTAGAACTAGCCAGTCTGAGGCTTGAACCCTGTTGACCAGCTGCCTGACCCTGGGCAGGCTACTTAAGTTCTCCCCATATCAGCTTCTTCATTCACAAAATGCAGGGGCCGTCCGCATCTGTGCCGGGAGCTTCTGGTGAGAATCTGGCGCATTAGCATGGTCCACGGTGCATGATTGGCTCTCGATGACCACACAGAACGATGATGAGATGGGCCCTGGGACAGGCAGATGACTAGAAAGCAAGGGAGGGGCACCCCCTCACCTAAGAGCATTTAGAGATTACCTCTGGTGGTTACTCGGGGAGGTCTGGTTGCGGAGTACGATTTAATTTGAGAAGGAGCACCAGACCCTCCTTAAAAATGCTTTTACCTCCTTCGGTTGAGAAAGAAACCACTGGCCTCTTGACTTAAACTCTGAGCTGAAGTGAAGTGACCAGGATGCCTCGGGGTGCAGCATTATGGGTACCTTTGGAGCATCTGAGCCCATGTGCGGCGCTAATCCATCTTTCCTCATTGGCTCCTCCTTGCAGATGCCTTCTCTACCATTCAGTCATGCACGATAGCCAGGAAGATAAATGGACCCAGGAGAGGCAGAGAACAATACTGCAGTTTTTTAATCTGTCACATTTCTTTCCCCTCTTCAAAGTTGACTTGACAACTGCATTTATTTCACATCGCAATTGCTACAGGTTAATAATACTGTTTTATCAGGAAACATTTATCTTGAGGAAGAAAGTTATCCTAATACAGCAGATAACTTATCCAAGGACAAATAGAAAGGGGGCCGCGTCTTGAGGGTAATGCTAATACCTGGCATGCTATAAAAATAAATGAAATCTGATTAACACTATTGGGAAGAAGAATAACTCATAGTTTCTATGAAATATTATTTTCCTGATTGGAACAATTTCCATTTTTTTGTCAGTTCAAAACATTGTATTAAAGATGAGATGACTTTAAAACTGTGACAGATATCTCAAGTCCTACGATTAAAAGTGGTTGTTATAGGGTTGTAATCCTGAGGGTTTAGTCTAAAGTATTTTCTCCATAAATTGAAAGAGAAACACACTAAGAATTCAGAAGGTTTTAATTAAAGTTGTTCAAAAAATTTTTAATGGGAATTTTAAAGGCTGGCTCACTAAGTATTTTTGATAATGAACTTAATTTATGGAAGAAATTTGCTAGCAAATTTTGGTGATGCTGAAAAAGCCTTCATATGCACAATATATATTTTCATGGAAGCATTATTATTAATTACCTTGCTTTTACTAATTCCCTAAAGTTAGTCCGTTTTCGGCTTCATTCCAGTATGTATTATTAAACCCATCATCTAAGAAGTGGTAACAAATGCTTTCTAAGGGAGAAAAATGGACCACAAAGGGTTGGACAGTATTATCTTAACCATGAAAAGAATTTCTTTTCAAAAATAGTTCATTAGTGTATACAGTGAAAGCAGTTTAGGTCAGAAGTGAAGAAAGCATACACAAGAGCAAAATTTATTTTAAATCAGACAGCTGAAACACATCCAGTATAGAAGTCACTCTTTCTTGTTTTTCTATAAAACTGGCTGCAGCGTCGTCCAGCATCCTCAGAATATGTTACAGGACTCTGCATCACCACCCCTCAGCAACACAGAGGCCAGCGAGAAGGCCAGGATTGCACAAAGAAAGGGGTTGTTTATAGTAAGGCAGGTGTGGTTTCGGTAATAAATCAACCCACTAATAATCATAATAGCTTGTGTGTATGCAGGTCCTTTCTTTATGAAGCCCAATGTGTTTTTAAAATATGATTCTGTTAATTCAAAATGCACCCCTGTGATTAGGAAGGGTACAGGTTTAATTAACTCTGTTTTATGGATGAGGAAACTCAGTGTCCTCTGTTGATAGCCAAACATTGCAACGTGCTGGATTCGTTGTCCTTTTCTGTTGCCTGGTGAGGCATTGGTAAGGCAGCACAGAGTCCTGAATGATCACTGGGGAGAGGACGGGAAAGGGGGCCAGATGGGATCGCTCTGTTCCCTCTAGTGAAGGGAGAACAGAGAGGGCGATTATAGGAACTGAGCCTTGAGGTACCAGACCATCTTCTGCTCACTTTCCAAGGCAATATTCCAGTGCAAAAGTTCCAATCAAAAAGACTGTGGGGGGGTGGGGGGCACCTGGGTGGCTCAGTGGTTAAGCCTCTGCCTTCGGCTCAGGTCATGATCTCAGGGTCCTGGGATCGAGTCCCACATCGGGCTCTCTGCTCTGCAGGGAGCC